>NW_017731364.1:961698-972224 GCF_001890085.2 Hipposideros armiger | reverse complement strand
CTGTTGTTCAGCATCTTAGCTGTAGAGGGCAGTGTCACTGGCCCTCATATGTGGGATCCGAACCGGGGCCCTCTGGCATCCCAAGCCAGTTATTAACCATCGCGCCACTCGGCCGGCCCAAGAAGGCTGAAGCTTTTAATACTCTTATCCTTCTACCTCTTTCCTTCACCTCTGTTTTTTGTTCTGTTTTAATTTAATTTCAATATAATTTTAAAATTGCTCCAATGTTGCATGAATAGTGCAAAGCATTCCTGTACACATTTTACCCAGATTTGCCAAATATTTATATTTTGCCCCATTTTTTTTTATTATTCTCTTTCTGTATTTTACACATATGCATGTTATTCTTTTCTGAACCATACTTAATAGATAGTTAAAGATGTATTTCTGAAGAACAAGGACATTTTTAAAAAAATAGTCACCATGCAATTTTCAAAAGCAAGGAAATTCAACATTGATACAATACTATTATCTAGTCTGCAGTTCATATTCAAATTTTATCATTTGTCCCAAGATGCTTTTTACTGATATCTTTTTCCTAGTACAGGATCCAACCTGGGATCATGCCTTGCTGAGTTATCGCGTTGCTTTTGCTTCCTTTAATCTGAAGTGACTCTTCAGCCTTTCATATTTCTTGATCTTGACAGTTGAGGAGGTTAGGCCAGTTATTTTGTAGACTGTCCCTCAATTTGGATTTGTCTAGTTGTTTCCTTATGGTTCGACTGAAGTCATGCATGTTGGCAAGAATACCACTGAGGCAATGTGTTTTTCTCAGTGCACCATGTTGCAAGGCACAAGATAGGCGTGTGTTTGTCCCAGCATTTGTAATGTTAACTTTATTCACATAATTCAAGTGGTGTCCACCAGGTTTCTCTGTTGTAAAGATAACATTTCCCCCTTTTTAATTAATAAGCATAGTGAACAGAGATATTCTAAGACTATTTAATATCCCATGGCATCAGCAGGTGCTCACTAGTTTTAGCTTTCATTGATGGTTTTCTATTTCCATAGTTCCTTCTATATTTATTAGTTGGCTTTCTACTATAAAGAAGCATTTTACATTATCTGTCATTTATTTACTTATATTTTCATTGTACTATGCACTTCGGAAGTATTGAATTGTGTCTCCCTCAGCCCCCTAAAAGCTATGTTGTAGTCCTAAGCCCTAGCACCTCAGAATGTGACTGTTTTGGAAATAAGGTCTTTGTAGATTTAACCAGGTTAAGATGAGGCTAGTCAGGATGGTCCAAGATGATTTCATTCAAATGCCTGTCACCTTGATAAAATGTATGGAAGCTGGGGCTCAGCTACATATTTCTCCCAAACCATGGAGCCTATCCATATGCTCTTTTGAACAGGGTAATTGGATTTTTATCTGACGCCTCAGGACTTCAGGAGCAAGTGTTTCCAGAGGTGAGAAGATGACGTTGCTACTCTCTTAGGAATCAGGTCATAAACGTATACAACATCACTTCCACCATATTTTTGTCATGATATTACATAACCCACTCAGATTCAGAAGGGGGTGGGGAATCTCTCAAAGGGAGGAGTATCGAAGAAATTTTTTCATCTTTTATCTACCAAAGTCCTCCACAAATTTCTTGTGGTCTCCCATGTTTTTGATGAGAAGTCAGCCATCATTGCTGTCGTGGTTTATATTATGTAATGTGTTGTTTTCTTTTGTCTGTTTTCAAGATTTTACCTTTATCTTTGGTTTTCAACTGTATGACTACAGTGTATCTAGCTGTGATTTTCTCTGTATTCATCTTGCTTCAGGTTTGTTCAACTTTTTAGATCTCTGTGTTTTTCACTAAATTTGGGAAATTTTTGGTGATATTTTCTTTTTTTCTCTATTCTCGCTATCCATTCCACAGGTCACTGAATGTCTGCTCACATTTTCCTCCTTTTTTTCTCTTTTCTGATTGGATAATTTCTATTGATCTATCTTCAAGTTTTTACACATTTGCCTCTTTTTTCTTCAATAGTTTGTGTGATAAATTTAATTTAAAATATTGTACTTTATCATTTTAGAATTTCTACTTGATTCCATTTTATAGTTTCATGTCTTTGAGATTCTCCATTTATTTATTTATTTTGATTGATTTTTAAAAAGTTCTTGGACATACTCATAATAGTTGCTTTAAAGTCCTTGCCTGCTAATTCTAACATCTAGGTCAACTCAGAGTTATTTTCTCTTGACTGGTTTTTTTCTTGACTATGGATCAAATTTTTCTGCTTGTTTGACTGCCTAGTGATGTTTTGACTGTATGCTGGATATTGTTGTAAAGATTTTGAATTCTATTACCTGCTTCTGAATTGTGCTGATTTTTGTTTTAGTAGGCCTTTTATGTCCAGTTAACACAAACTCCACAATCTGCAAACTACATCCCAGCTATATAGCCTCTGCTCAGTGCATGTAGCTTTGCAACTATCACCTCTCAGGTTCCTGGTGAAACATTTTATTTTCTCTTTGGAGTTCCCTCATTTATGTGCAATTAAGGGTTAGACAAAGGGTTGGGTAGAACTGACATGCAGATTTTTAGAGTAATTTTTCTGTGATTCTCTAGTTTTGTGAGTTCTCCCCTCACTTCCTCACTTTTAGCTACTTTGGCAGCCCCAAACTACATTCTCTGACTTCTCAAGCCAGGAAGAATGGCTCTTCCTGCTTACCAATAGTTGTGATGTGCTGTGTAGGACAGAAAGTGACTAAAAGTGAAAAGTTGTACAAATGTAAATATGTTGCCCAGCAAAGTTCTCTTTTATCAAGAGTCAACTCCTTTCCAGTATGTCTGCCTTTTGTCATTCTTCAATGTGTTAAACTAATTTTAAAATAATATTTGTCTAGAGTTTGTAATTGTTATCTGTGGGAGGGCTAGTCTGATACAAGCTACTCTGTTATTACTGAAAACAGAACCTAGACATTATTTTTTACTATGTCAGGATTCTAATATTTTCATTTTATTCTGTAGCAAAATTTCCCCAGAGGAATAATCTTTGTTATGTTTTTAATTGATTAAAATTTCACCATCACTTCTCTTACCATATCTTTTTATTTTTATTTTTTAGTTTTTTCCAATTTATTAAACTTTATTACACAAATGAAAGAGTTAAGATAATACACAACAAATGTTTTCATATTTTTCATTCCATAAATTATAACTAGACTTTGTTCTGGAGACCAGGAAAAGGAAATAGGAAGAGATAGAAAGAGAGGCAGCAATTGAATCACGTACCTCTAAGCCTCCTAAATGTTTCTATTTGTAAAGTTCATTTATTATCGTAGAAAAATTAAAACAAAAAAAATAATCCCACTATCCACAAAACCTGTGTAATCTCTGTTAACACTTTTGAAAACAAAAATAATACATGCACATAACTTGGAATTTCTGAATATATATATGTACTGTTATGTATATATGTATATGCATATATATATATATGTATATATGTCAGGGGGGCCAAAAAAATGTATACAAGTGGACACTTTGGTCAGTGTTGCTCAAGCAGTAGTTCGCCGTAATCAGAAGTGTCTGGATGCTAATTTACCATATCTTTTTAAATGATGATTTCTTTATTTAGGTTTTACATGATATCATGGTATTGTGGGTATTTTATTTCCTAAGTTTTTTCATGTTTAAATATATCTATCTGTATTTCTATTTAAATGGCAACATAATTGGATATAATATTCTTGGTCACCGATGTTTTTCCCCCAAACATTTTAGGGGAAATAAGTTAAATTCATTCATTGAATCATGTTGCATAGATATCAGAGGAAAGGCTGAATATTTTTTCTTCTTTTTTCTCTTTCTCTTTCTGCCTAGATGTGATAAGAGTTTTTTCTTTATCCTTAAAATTCTATAACTTAATCAAGATTTGCCTTTACGTAGATTTTTTTTGTCAAATTTTTCAGGTATGTAATGTGCTCTTTGGATTTTCAGATTTAGTTCTTCCTTCGTGTTAGTATTCCTATATATCTCTAAATTTTTTTTTCTATTCTATTTGTTGGCTTCTCTGTCACTGAAAGCCTGAGGGGATAAGGGTGGAGTGGGTGGAGCTCCCTTGGTGCCCAGCGTGCTACACCCTGGGGGCCCAGAGGTCTGCTCTCTCTTTTGAGAGCCCGCTGAGTGTCCTGTACCAGGATCCGCTCCACCTGCTGAGGGTGTGTCAGAATCCCATGACCTTCAGCTCGTTGCCCCAACTAGCACACACCTTTGGCTGTGGCAATCTCAGGCTACTACTCATGGTTGCTAGAAGTTCTTGGTCATTTAAAGAAGCATTTGCTTATAGGAGTTCCTTCTTAGAATATCCTTTACTCACCTGAGTCTCCTTTGCTCCGAGAGTACTTACTGTTTAAAATTCGCAAGATTTTTTGGCATACTTTGTTTTGCTTTTAAAAGGTTAAAAATTGCGGATGCGAGTTTAGAAATTTGGCTATGATAAACCGGAACTTTTTATTTCTTTCCTTGGCCACCATTTTTCTGAGTATAGGTCATAAGGATGAAATCCTTTGTGGGTTTGTTAGCTGTTGGTGATTTTTTTTTTTTTACTTTCTTTTAAGCATTTTGTTTGTTTGTTTCACGTATGCTATTAGGTATTGGGGGAGGGAAATTTCATGATACTGATTAATTTGGCTTTCTTTCCCCACATGTCTCCAATATGATTTATACATGTTTTTGTTCATGTTGATGCATGCAAAACTTCAGTTAAATCACAATTATAATTAAGAGAAGTAGTGAAGACCCAGTGTCTTCCACTACTGTAAATGTCATAACTATCTTACAAGATCTCAAATGATAGCACACCACCATATGTATGTTTCTTGAACTTTGGGTTTAATTGATTAAATTATTTTCTTCTCCTAACAGTAAAGATTGTCACTAAGAACAGGAACATTTCTAACAGGTTTTCTTTTCTTTTTTCTTTTTTTAAAAGATTTTATTGGGGAATTGGGGGAGGGAACAGCATTGGGGAATCGGGGAAGGGGAACAGACAAGTTGCTGCCCTTTTGTTCTTCAGACTAGTTGTGGAGGACGTTGCTTCACTGGCCCATGTTGGCATTATCATTGTGCTCTTCCCCGCTGAGGCAGTCGCTCGCCGGCCATTGGAGGGCAGCTCATGGTGGTTCTCGGCAGCTCACTCTGGCTGCCAGCTGCTCACAGTAGCTAACGGCAGCCCCACTGCAGCCTATGCTGTCGCCGGTGACTCACGGCAGCCCAGCTCCAGGTTGAGCTGTTGTTCACCATCTTAGCTGTAGAGGGCGCAGCGTCACTGGCCCATGTGGGATCTGAACTGGCAGCAGCCCTGCTGCTCAGAGCTCACGCTCCTAAGCCAACTCTTAGCTAACGAGCCACTGGGCCAGTGCTCTAACAGATTTTCTTGATACTGTTTGGGGTAAACGAAGCTCTTGGTGGACAGAGGACATGTTGTATCTAAGAGTGCCACTGTGGCGTGGTGTGAAGGTGTAGCTTTGGAGTCAAATGAACCAAAGTTCAAACCAATGAACATTCCCAGGAAAACCATTCAGCTGTGTGTTAACTCTTTGAGACGAATGTGGAAGAGCCTTGCAGGCTGTTTTCACCTTACCTACAAATACAGGTCTTCCTGGTGATCTAAGCTCTGATGTCTATGAGTAGAAGAATTTCTTATAATCTGGGTTCTAATTGCTCTGAAGAGGTACAATAAAATGTTCAGACTATTTTTTGTCAAAGTTTAAATCCATTAATAATAATAATAATAATAATAAAATACACTACCATATGGTGATGAAAAATATATATTATCCTCTATTTATCTTAATTCATTTCAAAGTACTAAAGAACTTGCATTTTCTGGTGGTGAGCCCTGAGCCTAAATGAGTACATACTTAAAAACCAAATAAATAAATGAAATATAGCCAGTGAAGAGTCCACTAACCTGCAACATTTACTATAATTCAGAAAATTAGAGTAATATTTATTCTTGTATTCTACATAAAGAAAGCATTTGCCAAGTTAATGAAGATTAAAGCAATAAAGGAAAAATGAGTACTACTTTAAAATAATTTAGAAGAGTTTAGTTACTATAAGCAATAAAGATATTAATAAAATCCAGCTATCTTTTGTGGAATCACTAATTAATGGATCAAATTTTTAGTGAAGATGAATACACTGCAGTCTTTCTATTTGAGGCTCTCACAACACAGAAAGAATATCAGAGTAAGCTCCCAACTGAGGTATGTATAAAGTGTTATGAAAGTTGGAAGAGAGCAATGCTAGGTTTTTTTGAAGACTAATCTTAATAATGAAAACTAACATTTAAAGAATGCCAACTAAATGAAGAATCTCAGAAAACCTGGCTGTAGAAGGTTTATACCCCAAGCTGATGAGAACTTGCCCTCCCTGCCTTCTGGGTGGAGGCTGTCCAGTACTACAGCCTGGCATTCAGCTTTAGTTCTCAGTTAATGGAACAAGAAATTCTCCTTAATATTTATGTGTTCACAGAGGAGGCCTTTGTCTTCCTATTTTTTTGATAGAAGAAACAGGCACTTAGACTTTACAAATCCTGCTTCTCTGATTGGCATTCTCAAAGTGCCAACTTAGACATAAACTTTTCTTGGAAATGGATAGGAATAAACTATCAAATGCAGGAATAGTATTAGTAAGAGACTCGTGAAACTTCTGGTATGTGAGGAACTTGTAAGTGAGCATCTTAGTTGCAACAAATGAGTACTAGTTTCCTGTTTGGGATTACCTATCCCAGGGCACTGAGAAAAACTGTAGATGAGCTTAGTCCCTAGGGACTGTGGAGAATGGAAGAAGTACTAAAGAGGGGCCTATGACTTACTGGTACTCCAGTGACAAACTGGTAATCAAGGCGTCCATCCCAGATGAAATTTGTGAACATATAAAACAGAAAGCAGTGAGTTCACTAAGTCAGGCCAAATAAGTTAAATTTTCTTTTTTTGTTTTGATGGAAATACTAGCTTAGTAGCTCAGGAGAGTAAACTAAACATAGCATATCCATATTTTGGGATTGTCTTTGGCAGTCTGTCTTGAACTTTTTTTTTAAAAGAATATGAAGAAAGGCGAGTAGGACGTCAGTACCAAGAGATGTATTCATAACTAGTTGAAGAAATAAATGAACCCCAAAGAAGGCTAATTAGTTGCTCACCCTGACCTGGATGTATAGTTCTAGAATCCTACCACTCAGACTGTGCCTGTGTCCTGATAACTAACTGACAGTTTTGTTTACTGTCTACTGTGTGCCTGGCACTCTGCTGAGCATTAGAATCACACTAGCTCACATGTGCTAGGAACCGTGCTCAATGTTTTCTAATCTTATTTGATTCTCACAGTAACCTGATCAGTCAGGTATTATTATTCTCTTCATTTTATAGATGAGGAAATGGAAAGCTGGAGAACTTTTAACTCAGGTGGGTCATACAGCCACTAAGTGGCAGTGCCCAAATACAAACTTTGGTCCATTGATTCTGTTTCACTGTCTATTTTTTTTAAATTAGTGATTAGAACAAGGAAATGAATCCATAGGCACGTAAAATGAATGTTGAAGAGATAGTGACATGGGAATGTGCTTAATGACAGAATTAGTATCCAGAAGAATTTTAATAGGCTGCAGCAAATTTAATCAGAGAACATTTGACAGAAATGCCTGTGAGATCCTGAGCTGGGTTCCAAATTTCCAGCTGCACAGGGCAAGGTAAGCTCAATGTGATTCAATAGCTGCCCTAAAAGTGAATGAAAATGGATGCCATATTTGTAAAAATCTAGAATTCTAAACAAGGAGATAGATTATTTTGTTTTATATGGAGCCTGTGAGTAGTTCTGGGTAGCACACCTTTGGAGGGACGTGGATTGTGAAAGGACTCAGTACCATTTTTCTTTCATTCTTTTGGTTGTATTTTTGTTTGCGTGATTACTATGTGCCAGGCATTGTGTTAGGCACAGAGGAAACGGAAGCTTACAAAACAGCCGTCTTGTAGCTTATGATTTACTGGGGAGGCAAAAATAATAAACAAATGAACATATAAATGTATATCATAATGTCAGATAGTGATAACTGATGGAATAAAATAAAGCAGTGTAAGGGGATAGAAAATAGGGTGAAGGCTATTTCAGATAAGATGGTTGGGGAAGTATCTTTGAATATTTGTCATTTAATCAGAGACCTGGAGTAACTAAGAAAGGCCATCGTAAATGAAAGAAGAAAACTCCATGTGGAGGAAAAAAAGTACAAAACCCTAAGGTAGGAGTTGGCATTATATGTCCTGTGAGGGACTTAAGGGAGCCATTGTGCTATGTTAGCAGGTAGTGATGCAGGAGGAAAAGCATGACCAGGTTGTAACAGAGGCCAGGTGAACGAAGCGTCTCAAAAAGGACAGGGTAGCAAATGTGAAAAAGATGAGTAAAATGAGAATGGAGAACTCCTCATTAGATTTGGCAATGTAGATCTCATTGGTAACTGTGTTGTTCCTCATGAGAATTAGTTGAAAGAGCCCAAAGACATCTAACCTTGGGAAGAAAGTTTTAGAGTAGTATAATTACAAACCATCTGAGGCCTCCTGAAATCAGATTTCTAGGGACATGAAGACCTGGAATCTGCATTCTTAGCACTAGGAGTTTATCTTCACCCTAAAGATTGAAAACTGCTGATTTCTAGGGGTTCCTAGTTGATGTGAAGTAGTCACAAAGTTGTTCTGCATCTCTCACTGACAGACTGATGAACAGAGACTAAAAGTAGATAGATTTTTGCTAAGTGTGAGATGAAACACTTGTATATATACTGGCCATCTTAAAGTGGAATGAGTTGTTTGATAGAAGTAAGTTCTCTTCCATTGAAGCAGAGACTGGATAACCACTTTTTGGGGGGAATAATTTGGAGGGAATTTAAAAATCATATGGGATGGGAAGAGTGTTGTACGCACTTACCCTCAGGTTCCATTGTTCCGAGATGCAAGCAGAATAACCCTTGCTCCAAATAACTGGAGGAACACTAGCTCCATTAGCCTTTTCTATGTCTAATTTCTGATTTGACTTTGAAAATGTAGGAAGAAGACATTTCTATTTTGTTGAGCCCCAGAATTAGGGTTTTTAAGTGAACGTGAAGTAATTTCTCTTAATTGAAGGAAAAGGAGAAAATTAAAATCTTATTTAATAATGGCAAGTGAAAAGAATTCTTAGTAATCAAGAAAGTATTATATCAATGTTAGCATGTTTCCATTACAACATATGAGCAAAATCCTAGAAGTCAATCCCCTTTCTATTACTGGACTTATTATTATTGTTATTACAATTATTATTGAGGCAAAAGCACAAAGAACGGATAACTTGGATCTGTGAGCAAATGAGATATTCCAAATTTTATGTCACACAATTAGTGTGGTGGGTTTCTTTTCTTTGGCCCTAACATTTCCTGCACGCAACAGAGGCTGGGCTGTGGCCCTCCTCATTTGTTGAAGCATATGCAGTATTGTTGAGCTCACCACACAGCTGTGGGGGGAAAGCGTTGCTCACCCTAAGGTTATAACCCCCCTTCTCTGAATTACTGTTTACTGATGTGGGAGAAAAGGACTCCTGGCATAGCTCAATAATTACTCTTGGCACAGCTCAATAATTAATGAAGTGTTAAAAAGATGCTGCTAAAGTTTGTGCATCTGCTATGGAGGGTATGAAAGTACAAGAAACTCGCCTGTGTCGCCAAGTCAAAGACACACATGGCTTTTCCTATGCTCCCAGGAGAGGACCCAGTGGGGAGTGAGTGCAGGCGAATGAGTTACTGAAGGAGAGAAGGAAACTCTTACTACCAAGCTGTTGCCACGTTTCTGAGACAAGAGAAGCCAAGGTCGCCAAGTTGTAATTTCTCAGTTTTTTCTCTCCTGTGATTTAGGTAGGTCCTTTAACTTGTGAAAAGAAATTTGTATGCAGAAACAACTGCTCTCCTCTCTCTACTGGTTATAATATGGTACTTGTTAAATGAGCAGTTCAAAATAATTTTATGATGATCATGCAACAAGGACAAACAATTGCTGCCGCTAGTATGGTATTTATCTCCTGAAGTTTCAGGAGGTTGCAAGCTGGCATCTAGCCTAGGGAATAAGATATCAAGAATGCTTTTTTAGCTGCAAAAATTAAAGGGAGGAATAAATATTATTTTTCCCGTCAAAGAAACCTGTTTGGAAAAAGCCCGAGGATTAACTCTTTGTGCCTCAGTCTGATTTCACAGTGTGTCACCTCCCACACTTGTCCTCATCAATCACCGACACAGGACCAGGCCTCAGACAGGCCTCTGCGCTTTCCCAGGAATCCCTGCTGCTTGGCTGGAACGGCGGGCGCAGGCCACGGGTTTCTGCAGCACAGCTCAGGTACAAGCTGGCTCGAGCTTCACGCCAAGTTCTTTAGCAGAGAGTCTTTTTTTATTTATTTTATTTGTTTTATTGTTAGTTTCAGGTGTACAGAACAATGCAATAGTTATCCTTTTCACCCTCACGAAGTAACAACCCCCCTCCCCCATCTACTGCCCTCCCACCC
>NW_017731364.1:956595-960028 GCF_001890085.2 Hipposideros armiger | reverse complement strand
TTGATTTTTAATACTCAGATAAGACCAACCGAGTTCATACCACTCTCAGTAACAGAGGAGGTCCTGTAGCTTAGTACTTCAGGCAGACAGCAAAAAGATGTGTTGAGAGGGACTGAATCCTTACTCTTCAATAAAAATTCTATCCGGATTGCTCCACATATGTACCATATGTGCATGAAAGATACAGAGTGTGTTCTCATCTCAGGCTTCAGCTCTTGATTACTGAGGAACTAGTGAGACTGGTAACTTGTGGTGGGGAAATTGTTGTGATCCAGTTTAGATTCTCTTCCGTTGGTCCCACCTTCTCACTGTTGTCTGGAATGCCAGCTCTGCTTCATATCCATTGTTATTGCTAATGAAGAATTGTTCTAAACACTTGCCCATGTCCTTGCTCAAAATGTAGCTTTTAAGTATGGAGTCCTGCTCTGTTGATTTGTGGAAAAGGCTTTGCTTTCTTCCATCATGCTCTGTGAAATGCTGGCTGTTTGCTTTATTTGTCCAGCTCTCTTTAGGCTGGACTCTGACAACTTTTAGCATCTTTTGCAGCTGTGGGAGCGATGTTCTAAATCCCCCCTTATTCACAGTATGGGCTGAAGTGCATCAGCATCACCTGGGGACTTGTTATAAATATAGACTCTCAGGCTCCACCCAGGAACTACTGAATCAGAATCTGCATTTTAACAAGTTACCCAGATGATTCATATGCACATTGAGGTTCGAGGAACGTTGTAAATTTTTTTGGTTCAATGATTTGCTTCCTGTTGAGAGTGCTAGCTGAAAATGGATATTCCTATTGACATTTCCTCTAAAACAACATTAAACACTCTACTCTTAACAGTATTGAGGTAAGCTTAGAGGATGAGTCACAGGGGCAAAAAAGGGGCTGAACAAAGATGGAGAGGGCCCACATATCTCTGTTAACTGGTGTTCACAGACAGGATAACCCAGTGTTTCCACATGACCCAGTAGACTATCAGGTGGTTTTCTCTGCTCTGTACATCTTCTTGTTACCAAGTTGAGGGAAAATTCGTCTTATAGTGTAGTTATTTTTTATGTATGACAACTCTCCTGTTAGATGAAAAACTTCTTGAGGCAGTATATATTTATAGTTTTAAATATAAGTACTCATATTGATCCCTTTCACATTCCTAGCCCGGGGTTTTTATTGTAATAGAAGCTCAACACATGATGGTTGCACTGATTTGGTAACATTGCCAATTGATGCGGTATGTTTAAAAGGGCCATGACATTGCTCTTTCTGGGGAGAATGAGAAAGAACTTGATAATGACCTAACATAAAGCGCTAAGGGGAAAGTGTGCCTTGGTGACTTTAGGCATTTGGGTCATGTTGCAAAAAGAACAGTCTGTTCCAAATTAGTTCTGTTTATTACCAAATAGGCCAGGTCTGGAAGGCAATTATGATAGATATGTAATTTGGAGCATCCTTTTAATTTTGGATATCCAAGAGCTAGATGACCATACAGAATGGTTGCAAAGAAGGATCAACTTATAAAAGTGGAGGAGATATTATCTTAATGGTTTTTATGAATCTATTAATCCTGTTAAGGGATGAGAAAAAACCCAGAGTTGGAACCTGGCACTGTGAGGGAAAGGGTTTGCTACATATGAAGATTGGCATTTGGGGAAGAATTCAATACATTGAAGAATCTATTGTGCTCCTTTGCATATTAGTTACCAAAAATATGTAGATCTTTTAGTAGAACTGTTGATTGTAGAAAATCCAATCAAATTCACACTTTCTAATTCCTGGTCTACCCAATAGATTATACAGATGAAGTGCTGACATTTGGGGAGTATGAAATAGTCTATTTATGTTTATATGAAGTTTTACAAAGTTTCGGAAGGATAAACGATGAGGGCTCTGTCACACTGCCCTCACATCCAGGTTTATGTGATACACTGGCAATTTGCATTGGTAGTAGAAAAACTGGAAATGGGAATTCTGCCATGTGCAATATTAGGAACCCATAGTGGAGAAAGATAACTAAGTATAAACAGGCAACTTCGTTTCACCTCATAATAAAAAGCAAAAGGTAAGATGACATTTAAAAGTTCATACAAATTACTGCATACATTATCCTAAAAAACAAACAAACAAAAACCTCAAGAAAAACAGATGGCCAAACAGGAATTTTTATTTTGGTTTCACGGAGTATAAGTTTCTTTTAAAAAAAGAGTTGTAGTTACAAGAAGGTGTGGTTAATAAAGACTAAAAGCTGCACTAGTTTCAGCAGCAAGAAATTTAATTTATAGCTAAAGGCAAATTTGTCACTTAATTAGTAATTCTGACACAGGTAAAGGGGAAGACAGCTGCTTTTCTGGGCATTTTATGCCTCACTGGTCCCCGGTAACCAGATGGCATTGTTGTTGCTGATGGATGAACCAGAGAAGATGTGGGAGAGGACCCATCCCCCTGCCCCAGCTCCTTGAAATAACAAACTTGGATTCAAAATCTCACAAGTAGTAAGCGTTCTTCTGTGTTCACCCAGGTCAGGTTGGAAAGGGGAGCAGTGCTGGAGCCAAATAAGTAACTTTGCCTTCTACTCTCCTTGCAGCTTTTCTGAGGAGACCCTGAAATTGGTAGGTAAATGAGCAGCGGCAGGCACCAGGCTTCTTTTTGCTTAGAAAAACTCCCAAGTGCAGAGTTATACAATAATGTTGCATATGTTTTTAAAACTAAAAGAAATCCCATGTATGTGTGTCTATATATATATATTTATATATATATATATTCCATATATATTCCATTTTATATTTTTTTATATTTAAATGGAATCTAAAATTCCATTTTAGACTTTGCCCCTTGCTTTTTCATCCATTATTTTTTGAACACTCACAATAGCTTTGTGGAATAAGGCAGGACTGGAATTATTATTTCCATTTGAGAAACTGAGGTTCAGAAGGGTGAATTTAGTTAATCAAAGTCTGCAAAGATAATTACAAACCTAGGACTAAAATCTAGTCTCTAGATTCCCAATCAGGCTTCCCTTTAACTAATACAAAGTAAAATGGGTAACAGTAGATAAAATGATGATCAATCTCCCTGGTAACCAGGAAAATACAAATTATTATATCAAAATTTTTATCATCACTTTGGTAAAAATTAAGAGAATTAATATTCATTCTTGGCAAATATATAGAAAAACACACTGTTGGTGTTCATGAAAATAGATGCAGCTTAAAAATTTTTCATGCTTTTTAACATAGCAATTTCACTTCTAGTAATCTACCTACAGAGCTCAAATTTGTAATAAAATTGTATGTATGAGGTGTGATCAGAAAACAGACTGAATGTTTAAATAAAAATATATTTATTATAGTAAAAGACATGTTGCCATTAATCCCCCTCAAAATACTCCCCTTCACTTCATACACACTTATCCTATCATTCTTGCCATTTTCTGAAGTAGTT
>NW_017731364.1:954476-955883 GCF_001890085.2 Hipposideros armiger | reverse complement strand
CGCCATTGGGCCGGCCCCATGGCACACTTTAAAACACACCTTCTCTCAACCATAGCTCACACTCGACTGACTGCTCCGAACAAGTTGAAACTTGCCCCATGCTGTTACTAAGGTTCAATGCATATTGAAGATTCCTGCCCTTCTGTTGGATGGCACTCAGCAGCAGCATTCACCATATGTTTTTAGATCATGACAGAAAGGCTTTGTGTCACACATCACGTCTGGTATGGCAATTATTGTCAAATAAAAACATTATGGTGTGTCCTCATCCACTTATTCACTGGATCTGGCATCATGCGACTTCTGGCTCTTCCTCAAAGTCAAAATGACCATAAAAGGAAAACATTTTTAATCGATTCAGGACATCAAGGCAGCCACGACAGCACAACTAAAGACATTCACAAAAGAGGACTTCCAGAACTGCTTCAGAAAGTGGCAAGAATGGTGGGATAAATGTGTTCGAAGTGAGGGGAAGCATTTTGAGGGGAATTAATGGCAATGTGTCTTTTACTGTAGTAATTTTTATTTAAACATTCACCATATTGTTTGATCACACCTCATACAATGATGTTGATGGTTTATATTAATAAAAAGCTGCAAACAACTTTAAAATCCTTAAATTGGGAATTATTATGTGAATATGGCACATCTATATTATGAAATAGAATTAAATTATTTTAGAAAGGACAGATGTACATGTACTGATACAGGACATTTCCCAGACTTATTGATAAGGAAATAGAGCAAATTGCCCAACAAAATAAATAAATGCATGCAGCTTATTTTTTAAAAAATATTGTATGTGCATATAAATGTATAAAATACATATGCATGAAATAAAGCACTGTGAGATCAACAGACCAAACTGAAAATAGTGGTTACCTATGGTGAGAACAGTGTTATTGTGAGATGCGCAGATAAAGAGGAAATTTTACACATAGCTTTATATTTCTATATCATTTGACTCTTTTACAAACATTTATTTATGCATTATTATAAAATTTAAACTTTTTAAAAAGAAAAGTTAACTTTCCCAGGACTGCCTTCATTTCTTGATCCTAGGTTTGGCCTTTCCCGCATTGTCTGATTACTAGAGCTATTCTTGAGCCCCAGCTGGAGCTCCGCAAGGAGTCTCTAACCCTGCATCTCAGGTATCTTTAGGCAGAGGTAGGTCCTGACATAGATGTTGCAGGATCATCTAGATTTTTTATTGTAGTGCTATGATGGATCTTTACCAACCCAGATAATGTAATACCATGCTGATTTTTTTTAAAATTAAAGTTTGTTGGGGTGACAATTGTTAGCAAAGTTACATAGATTTAAGATGTACAATTTCGTAATACATCATTTATATATCACATTGTGTGTGTTCACCACCCAGAGGCAGTTCTCTTTGCATCATCATAT
>NW_017731364.1:949183-950111 GCF_001890085.2 Hipposideros armiger | reverse complement strand
TCAATAAATGGTGCTGGGAAAATTGGAAAGCCATGTGCAAAAGAATGAAACTAGACTGCTATCTGTCATCATACACCAAAATTAACTCAAAATGGATCAAAGACCTAAATATAAGACCTGAAATAATAAATTGCATAGAATAAAGAATAGGTACTGAACTATGGACCTTGGTGTTAGAGAGGATTTTATGAATTTGACCTCAAAGGCAAGGGAAGTAAAAGCAAAAATAAATGAATAGGACTATATCAAACTGAAAAGCTTCTGTACAATCAGAGAAACCATCAACAAAACAAAGGGGCAACCAACAGAAATGGAAGAAGTTATTTTCAAACAACACCTCTAGGAAGGGGCTAATATCCAAAATATATAAAGAACTCATACAACTCAACAACAACAAAAAAGAATACAATCAAAAAATGAGCAGAGGACCTGAACAGACACTTCTCTCAAGAAGACATACAAATGGCCAATGGACATATATGAAAAGATGTTCAACTTCACTAGCTATTAGGGAAATGCAAATCAAAACCACAATGAGATACCACCTCACACCAGTAAGGAGGGCTATTATTAACAAGACAAGTAATAACATATGTTGGAGAGGTTGTGGAGGAAAACTAACCCTCATACACTGCTGGTGGGAATGTAAATTGGTACAGCCACTATGGAAAGCAGTATGGAGGCATCTCAAAAAATTAAGAGTAGAGTTACCACATGACCCAGCCATCCCTCTTCTGTGTATCTATCAAAAAAAATTGTAAACATTTATCTGTAAAGATATATGTACCCCTATGTTCATTGCAGCATTATTCACAATGGTGGCCAAGACATAGAAACAAAGTGTTCTTTGATAGATGATTGGATAAAGGAGATGTGGTACATATATATAATGGAATATTACTTGGCCATATGAAAAGATGAAATACTG
>NW_017731364.1:938864-947892 GCF_001890085.2 Hipposideros armiger | reverse complement strand
TCCAGTTTTATTGAGATATAATTGATACACAGCACTGGATATGTTTAAGGTGTACAGCATAACGATTTAACTCACATGTATTGTGAAATGATTACCATGCTATATAAATTGTAATATCATTATAATTATCATTATGATCTATTAAGTGCCCTTTGCTCCTTTTTGGCAGCGAAGGATGAGACCAAGAATGGAACTGTGCTGTAGCCGATGCAGGGTCAGGAGATACTCTAGTTCCAGCTCCAACACTCACCTTTCTGGGGCCCAGTTTCCTAATCTATGAAATAATGGGGTTTGATTAGGTCAATTTGACTTAATCTGGATTATCTCAACCTCTAGGAACTCATAAAGGAAATAATGAGAAGCTGGGGACCATTTCAGAAAGTCTGAACAAAATGTCACATTTATATTAGAAGAGGCCCTGTAAGTAAAGTAATGCGCCAGCCATCTAATTACATAACTTCATTAATTTTAAATTTTGCTGATTAACTATTGTACTTTACTATATTGTATATTATAGTTTTAAATAAACAAAATGAGGCAACAATTCATTGCTTTATAAAATAAAGCATGTCAGGAGGAAAAATTCAAAACACAAAATACTTACGGGATGTTTGTTTCTTGGTGATGAAAATTTGAGAACCCCTCGTCTAGAAGATCCTTAGGCATCTTCTAAGAAGAAGGTATCTGTCTTCTAAGAGGATCCCCAGTGATCCCTACTTGTAGCATTCATGCTCTTTTGTAATCCCCTCCCTTTGAGTATAGCTTGGATTTATTGACTCCCTTCTAATGAACAGAATATGGCAGTAGTGATGGGATGTCATTTCTGAGATGAGGTTATATGAGGATTGTGGTTTCCATTTTGGGGGAACCCTTTTGGATCATTTGCTCTGAGGAGAAAGCCGGCTGCCATACCGTGAGTCACCCCTGCATAGGGACTCGCATGTGTGAGTTTGGAAGCAGGTCTTCTAAGGCCTGACAAAAGCCACATGAGTGAGTGAGCCAGGAGGCAGGGCCTCCTGCATTCGAGCCCCGAGATGCTGGTCGCCTCAGTTGACACCTTGATTGTAGCCTCATGATAGACCCTGAGCCAGGACTACCCAGCTACGTCACTCCCGGATTCCTGAGGCAACAAATGTTAGTTTCTAGTCCCTAAATTTAGGATATTCTGTTATGCAACAATAGGTAGCTAATAAGAACCTTTCACCTCTTCATGTCTTAATTTCCAAGTACCGTTAAAGAGCCTTTAAATCTAATAAGGGATATAGATAATACTAAGAGAGATGGTCATTACTAAAAGTGGGGAAAGTGAAGGAGGGCAAACAAGAGCAGGAAATACCAGACAGGCAGAGGGAACAGCTGTCCTTGAGCACATAGAACGCTCTCCCACTTCTGAAGAACTTGAATGAGCACCGGGACCCATCATGAGCTTTTGGAAACGGTGAGAGTTGTTTTTTCCTCGAAGATAGTTGAGTCACAGTCTCTCCCTTCGTTCATTTCCTGAAAAGTCAGAACTTTAGCTTAGGAGTTTCGCATTAAGTTTTCCCTCAAAGATCACCAGTATCACCACCTCATTTTATGTGAGAAAGCCATGACTTGTACTAAATATTAGCTATGTTTTCTGTATTATTAGTATGAGCACCATACAAGGTGATAGTGGGAGAGCAGGAACAGGAATCATTCTGTGAAATAAAAACACAGAAGTCTCTATTTCTTTAACTTTTAAATTATGTTTATTTTGCACTTTTAGCTTTTATCAAGAAAATGCATGAAGGAGTAGAAAAAAGAAGGAAAGGATAATTTTTAGAAAGTAAAAGAAAGGAAAAAGAGAAATGGGGAAGGTGTTCAGTAGGATGGCTCAGTAAGTTTCTACTTCAACTCACTTCACTTCAAATACAGAGCAATGGTAGATAAAACATGAAAATAGAAAACCAGAGAGAAACATATGTATGCTGATGAAAACTCAAGATGAACATTACTGGAGACCTGTGGGCCCGATTTCACAAGCCCGGGGACTCCAGACCTAGGAACAGGCAGAGGTATGAGGAGTCCCTTGGGGGGAAGAAGCAGTCACAGCCAGGCTAACAGATTTAACTCAGGAACTGATCACTACTGGGGGCTCTGGCTTTAACAACTATCAGGCTCCAGTAAGGTGGGGGTGGTTTAGCAGGAGGAGGGTGGCACAGATGAAATCCACAGCCTTGTTTATCATTATTGGAGAAGAGGCCTGAAATGCCATTGTGCAACATGATTCTGGACCAGGAGCCTGGAGGCAGAGGGAGGCAACCTCAAAATAGCTGGATGAGGAGGGGTAAAAACAAAGGCGGCCAACCCTGCTACACCTGGATTTTGGACTTTCAGATGTCAGAACATGAGGGAGTACATTTCTGTTGTTTCAGCCACTGAGTCTGTGGTATTTGTTATGGCAGCCCTAGCAAAGTAATATGAATATATTTTTTAAAAAATTATATGGAACTCCTAGAGATAAAAAAATACAAAATTTGAAATGAAAAATTGACAGAATGGGCCTAACCACATATTAAACACTACAGAAAAAATATCAGTAAAGAAATATCAGAGAGGAAAAAGGCCAAGCACCCCCCGCCCACCACCACCATCACCAAAAAGCCTCCCCAGAACCTCACTGATCTAGGGAATAGTATCAAGCCACCTAACATATATTGACAGAAAAAAATGTGAAGGAGAGAGGATGGAGAAAATATTTGAAGAAAAATTTGCCCCAAACTTTACAAATTTGAAAAAAACTATTAACCTACATTTGAAAGAAATCAAATTTTAAATAGGATGTATACAAGTAAAACCACAACAAGAGACATTCATAATAAAATTTTGGAAACCAGTGGTACAGAGAAAAATCATCAAGGCAACTAGAGGAAAAATATACATTGTATAGAGGGGAACAAAGATAAGAATGACCAATGTCTTATCAGAAACAATGCAAACAAGAAGAAAAAGGAGAACATCTTTAAAATGTGAAAAGAACTATGAACCTCATTAGTCAGCTCAATCTTTCATAAGAACATACCATAGACTGGGCATCTTAAATAACAGGAATTTATTTTCTCACTATTCTGGAGGCTGGAAAGTGCCAGCTGATTTGGTTTCTGGTGAGACTCTCTTCCTTGTTTGTAGACAGCTGCCTTCTTGCTATGCTGTCATATGGCCTTTCCTCTGTGCATGGTAGGGGTCGCAGAGAGAGAGGATCAGGGTTCCACAATATGGTCTCAATTTTAAAGGCCCCATTTCCAAATACAGCAGCACTGAAGCTTAGGGCTTTAACATTGGATTTTGGGGGACACACAAACAGATATTCATAACATTAACCTTGAATTCTATAGACAGCAAAAATATCATACAAAATGAAGTAAAATAAAGACATATTCAGATAATCAAAAGCTGAGAGAATTATTACCAGCATTACAAAATATTACATGAGCATTACTACAAAAATATTAAAAGAACATTTTCAAGCTGAGGGAAAATAATACCACATGGAAACTATTGTAGTATATACCTAAAAGAATGAAAAGTACCAGGAATAGAAAATACGTGAGTAATATAAAGGAATTTTTAAAATTGTTTTAATATCTTTAAGAGATAATTTAATGTTTAAAGCAAAACAATGTATTAAAGAAATTATAAAATGTGGAAGTAAAATTTATGACAATACCACAAAAGACATGGTAGTGGTAAGTGGAAGAATATTCTTGTGAGGTTCTTATTATACATGAAATGGTGTAATATAATTTGCACACAGACTGTGAAAAGTTAAATGTGCATATTTTAAAGTCTAGAAAAAAACATTAACAGAATGGAGAGTTATAACTAATAAGCTAATAGATGGATAAAATGAAATCATAAAGATCTCAGTCTTAAAGAAATCATAACAGGGCAAAATATTTACAAATACAAGTGGGACCAAATAAAACAAATAGTAACATGGGAGACTTAGGACCAGCTATATCAGTAAGTATACTATACACTCTGATGAAATCGGGAGATTTTATAATGATTAAAGAGTCAATTTATGAAGAAACCATAACAACTTGAAACATGTATACTCCTAATAACAGACCTGATTAAAAAACTGTCAGAACTGAAAGGAGAAATAGAAAATATCAAATTTATAGTTGGAGATTTTAACAATTCACTCTCCGTAATTGTTGGAACAAATGGTCAAAAATTTAGGAAGTATATAGGTGACTTGAACAACACTATTAGCCAACTAATTTGCATTTTTAGAACATTGTACCAATTAATAGCAGAACCTATATTTTCAGGTTCACGTGAAACATTAACCAAGGTAGACCAGATTTCGGGCCCAAATACAAACTTTAAAGAGTTGAAATCATGGAAAATATGTACAGCTCTTTGTATGTCAATTATGCCTCAACAAAGTGGTTTTGAAAAAAGTAAACTAAATATTCAACAGTGACTGATTAACTTATAGTATAATAATATAATAATAATCATAAAACTGATGATATGTATACATTGTTCATTTTCATGGTAAGTTGTCCATGATTTGCTGTTGAGTTGAAAAATAGGTGATAAAACTGAATGTACAGATTTTAACAGTGCTTACTTTGGATTGGCAGTCTTTTAAGTGACTTACTGTTTTTCTGTATTGCTTGATTTTTTTACATCAAAATATATTCCATTTATAATAAAAACTCCAATAAAGCTATTTTAATTTTGAACAGAAAAGAGCACTCAAAGTTCTGGGATGCAATAATGTTCACAAATAATGAAAGTAGAAAGTGGAGACAACTACTATACACATTAAAATTATAATAAGACATTACTATGAATAATGTTAATAAATTCAACAACTTAGATGTAAAGGACAATTTCTTTGAAAGACATAGCTTGCCAACTGGACACAGAAGAAGTAGAAATGAATTGCATTCATAATTTAAAAAATTTCCATACATAAAAACAGGTGACTTAGATGCTTTCAATTGATGAATTCACTTAAACATTTAATGCAGTAATGGTACTGACTTGAAACAAATTCTTTTAAAATGTGGAAGAGGAGGGAAGAAATGCATTGTATTTTTTTGATGCTAGCATTATTCTGATACCAAAATCAGACAGATATTGAAAGAAAATTTCAGTCAGCATCCCTTATCAATATAAAAGCAACAATCTTTTACAAATGTTAGCTATTTGAATATAATAATATATGAAATTGATAATCTATCATGACTAAGTGGATTTTAATCCAAGAAATATAAATTTGGTTTTATAATAAAAAATAAGCAATGTAATTCACCATATTAACAAAATGAATTAGAAAATGCATATGATAATTTCCATAGGTATATATAAAAAAAATTTGACAAAACTAAACATTCATTCAGGGTAAAATCTCTTAGCAAATTAGGACTAGAAGGGTCCTTTCTCAGCCTGATACCAGGCATCTACTAAAAACCTGTAGTTAACATCATACTTAATGTTGAAGAATGCACACTTTCCTTCCAAGTTTAGGAATAAGACAAGAATGTTTGCTTTCCCACTGGAAGATCCTAGCCAGTACAATAAGTCAAGAAAAAAAAAAAGAAGAAGCAATAAAAAGCACATATGTTGGAAAGAAAGATGCAAAACTTGATTCAAGAATGACATGATCACATATGCATATGTAGAAAATTCTAAAAAAATCCATAATTACTGGAACTAATAAATGAATTTAGCAAAGTCATGGACACAAGGTTAATATAAAACAGTCAATTGTATACATATTTGCAATGAAATCATTAAAAGGGAAATTACAAATATATCACAGTAGATCAAAAAAATGAAATACTTAGGGATACCTTTAACAAAATGTATACACTGAAAATCATAAAGTATTGCTGAGAGAAATTAAATAAGACCTGAATAAATGGAGAGATATACTATATTCAAGAATCAGATGATTCACTTTTGTTAAGATGTCAATTCTCCCAAAAATTGATTTATAGATTTAACACAAAATCTCCCCAAACCCCAAACCCAGCAATCTTCTCTCTTTTTCTCCTCCTCCTCCTCCTCCTCCTCCTTCTTCCTTTTTTTGTTTTTCTGCAGAAGTTGACAAATTGATGCTAAAAACATATATGCAAAAGATTTATACTACCTTGTTTTAAGACTTACTATAAAGCTACAGTGACCAAGAGAGTGTAGTATTAGCCTAAGAATAAACATGTATCAATGGAACAGAACAGAGACTCTAGAAATAGATGTACACATATAAGGTCAACTGATTTTTGACAAAGATGCTGACATAATGAAAAAGGAAGTATTATTTTCAACAAATAATACTAGGATAGCTGACTCTTCTATTAGAAAAGATTGAACCTTGATTTATACCTCTATACTATACATAAAAACTTGGTCAAACCAATCATAGACCTAATGCAAAAGCTAAAACTATAAAACATCTAGAAAAAAACATAGAGGAAAATCTTTATGACCTTGAAGTAGGCACAGATTACTCATGCAGGACATAAAAAGCAGTAACCACAAAAAATTGATTAAAATCAATATTTTGAAGTGATTTAAATAAAAATCTTCAGCAAAATAAAACTTTTCTGCTTTTTAAAAGACACCATTTTTTTTTTAAATTAAAAAGGCAAACCACAGACGGAGGAAACATTTACAAAGCTTATGTTAAAAAAATGATTCAAATCCAAAATAAAAAAAGAAGTCTTATAACTCAATAATAATAAGGCAACCCAATAAAAAGTGAGCAAAAGATTTGAACAGACACCTTGTCAAAAAATATATGTAAATGACCAATAAGGACATTAAAGACATCCAACATCATTAGTTATCAGAAAAGTGGAAATTTGTACCATAGTGCAATATCATACACACACACCCTCCCATATGTACTTAATCCCAAATTCACAAGGCTTTGATAATTTTCCTAAAGCTTTATTAAACAAATAGAAGATCTGATTAGCCATTACACTATAAAGATTTCTGTGTTATGACTAGTGGACCACATATATAATAAAATAAATCATTGGTAATAAATGTTAAGTGTTTTAACATTTAACATAAGTGTTTAATAAATAAATAAGTGTTATTAAATGTGAGGTTTTGGGAATATGTAGCAAAATCCATTTTGGAATCAATATATTGATCTCAACTTTACCCCTAGGTATTCATATTATTACTATTTGCATAGTGAAAATTACTCTGGTAGCATGGCAAAGGTGTGTCTCCTGGTTGCTTCACCCAATACTTTGGGTACTTTATTATGGTGAAGTAGGATCATGATCGTTTGGCATTACGGTGAAATGGTATAAAGAAAAATCACCATGAATGTAATGGAGTTCTTAGGGTTTATTAAAAAGAAAGGAGACCCTCACTTTCCCATGTTTTTTTAGGTGTAATTTTGATAACCTGATTTCCAGTTCTGTGCAAATGGGAAATGTGGAGTTGGAAAGCATACAATCCGTAATTTCTACAATATACTTTTGATTGTGTTTAGTCTGAATCAAAAGCAAAGTGTGTGTATTGAATCATTCAAAAGGAACTGGAAATTGCATACTTCAAGTGCATCTTTCAACGGTCTACTTCTGTCATTTCAGTATTAACAAAGGCTCTAGGGATGCCAGCAGTTGTATCTACCTACTTTCTTGGGAAGAAAATCTAAAATGAAAAGACTCAACAAAAGACTATAAGATGGAAGGAGATTGTTGTGAAGGAAATGTCCTGGTTTTCTTTTTTTATTCTGTTGCTAAGGAGCCCAGAACTTAGCTTACACAAAATCTTTCCTGGATATATTGCTGCTAATAACCCTAATTGTAAGTCAGATAAGACATGCAAATGTATATTTTTTGACATCATGTACATTCAGGGAGCCTACAAGCTCAAATTGAAAATGAAATGCTGTGACTGGATAAAACAAATAAAGCAAATATATTTTTTGGTGATGGATATGCGTGATGAAGGTAAAAATAAAATGAATAGGTCACCTAAAGTGGAATAGATGAAAGAATACTTTAGAGTTCATAAGAAGTTTTCCTTGCAAAAAGATCAAACAATAGTTGAAAGTATATTTAAAAGCTGCATTGTGGTAGAACCTCTATTTTAAAATTCTTTAGCTATTCCATTTGAGAGCACACATTAGCTGTTAGGTTAGCATCAAATATGGCAATGTCAGAATGACCACCGTCTCAGTAAGGATGAAAGGAAAAACAGGGATTTGTTGTAAAAACACATCATTAACTATATTTGCACCTCTGGTTCATTGACCTTGAGAATATAGGTCTTTTTTCTTTACCATCACATAGTTCCACCCTCTGGGAGAATGAACCCCTAATGTTTGGTGAGGTGTGTCTGGGAATTTTTCTTTGAAGATATTATGTCTCATTGTCATGAGGTCTTAATTGGATCTCATTCTCATCATCCTGGACATCTTTTAAAAAATAGATTTCCCTTTAAACAACAGTAGCATAAGGCAACCACAACAAAAACAAACATATTAAGCAGGGCTCATTTTAAAGGTTTTTAGTAACTATGGTCTAGTTTTTCAGAAATCATTTAATTACTTCCTTTATTTTAGTATTTTTTATTTTTCAATTGCAGTTGACATGCAATACTATATTAGTTTCAGGCATACAAAATAGTGATTAGACATTTGTGTAACTTATGAGGTGATCACCTGATAAATCTAGTACCCATCTGACACCATACACAGTTATTACAATATTATTGACTATATTCTTTATGCTGTACTTTGCATCCCCATGACAATTTTGTAACTCCCAATTTGTACTTCTTAATTCCTTCCTCTTTTTCACCATTCTCCCAACCCTTCTCCCATCTGGCAACCATCAAAATGTTCTATCATTGATATTGTTGCTGTTTTGTCTGTTCATTTATTTGGTTCATTGTATTTCCACATTTAAAGTAATAATATGACATTTGTCTTTCTCTTGTCTGACTTAACTCCACTCAGCACAATACCTTCTAGGCCCATCCATGTTATTGCAAATGGCAAGATTTCATTCTTTTCATG
>NW_017731364.1:906434-938799 GCF_001890085.2 Hipposideros armiger | reverse complement strand
TATGTCTCACCTCTTCATTATCCATTTATCCATTGATGAAATTGGTTCCATATCTTGGTTATTGTAAATAATGCTGCAGTGAACATATGGCTGCTCATGTCACTTGGAAGTAGTGTTTTGGGTTTCTTTGAATAAATACACAGAAGTGGGATTATTGGGTTCTTCTTTGTCTCTTGTTATAGCCTTTGTTTTAAAGTTTATTTTGTCTGGTATAAGTATTACTACCCAGGTTTTTTTTTTCTTTTTTGTTTCCATCTTCATGAAATATCTTTTACTATCCCTTTACTTTCAGTCTGTGTGTGTTTTTTGATCTGATGTGGGTCTCTTGTAGGCAGCATATGTAAGGGTCTTGTATTCTTATTCATTCAGTCATCCTATCTCTTTTAATTGGAACATTTAATCCATTTACATTGAAAGTAATTGTTGATAGATATGGAGTTATTGCCATTTTATTCATATTTTCTTTCTTTTTTTTTTCCATCTTAAAGAAGTCCCTCTAAGATGCCTTGTAATACTGGTTTGGTGGTGATGAACTTCTTCAGCTTTTTCTTGCCTGTAAAGCTCTTTATCTCTCCTTCAATTTTAAATGATAGCCTTTCTGGGTACAGTAGTCTTGGTTGTAGGTCCTTGCTTTTTATCATGTTGAATATTTTGTGCCAATCCCTTCTGGCCTGCAAAGTTTCTGTCAAGAAATCAGGTGACAGTCTTATGGGAGCTCCCTTATAAGTTAATAGTTGGCTTTCTCTTGCTGCTTTCAGGATTCCCTCTTTGTCTTTAACCTTTGGGTTGTGTGTGCCCTCCTCTTATAGTTGAGCCTTGATTGCTATTGGCATGCAGTGGGTGGGATTGACCCTGAGGCTGATTGCCTGTGGAATTTGGCCTGTTTATAGCTTATGGGCTGCTAGGAGTGGGAGAGCTTACCCCATTGAGGTGGATTAGCCCCAGTGGGCTCTAGTGTCTATTGAGACCACTCTTTGTGTATGCCACTTACTGGACTAATTGGGTGGTGCTCTGCTGTGGTCTGAAGGCAACCTCCAAGTATGTTGGTTCTGGGGACTCTTTGGAGGGGCACCAGTGCAGGTCCAGGTCACTCACTGCCTGTGACTGGCCAGGGTCTACCTGGTAGGAGCTACAAAGCAATCTGCAGTTGTTCACTGCCTGTGCTAAACCTGGAGGCTCGTGGGAGAGGCCACACTGTAAACTGAGGATGTCTGCCACCAGTACCAGGCCTGAGGTAGCTCCACCAAAAGCTGAGACACCCCAAGGCCTGCTGCCACCTTCTAACTCCCTTATCATTCAGTTGCTGATAAGGCCTCATGTAGTATACAAGTTGGATGAGGCAGGGTCTCAGGGAGTCACTAGAGTGGGAAGTGTGTGGCCACAAGGTTAATGTAAATTCTGGTTTGGTGCCAGGGCTGAGCCTGGAGCAACTCAGCAAAAGTCTCAGATTACACTGATGCCAGTCGCTGCCCACCTGGGGCCTGCTGAACTCTGATAGGTTTCCAAGGAAGAGTGCAATATGGGTGGAATTGACTTCTTGCTGATAAAATGCCTCCGGCATTGGGGAAGTTGGGTGGGCTGGGGTCTCAGTAAGTCAACAGGGTGGAGCCACAGAGCTCACCAGACCAATCAGATTCAGATTTGACTGTGTGTGGGGTAAGGCTCAACACAGGAAAGATGGCTCCTGCCTCCTGACCTCATGGGAGGAGGAACCCCACACAGGGAAAATGGTAACTAACTTCCAGCCCTCATCTGAAGCCACACACCTCAGTTTGTCCCCCGTATGTCTCTGACGCGTCCCCCCACCCAAGTCACTGTCTCTCCATTGGAGCCTAGGGTGAGTGCCTGCAAGTGAGTCTGTGTGGGCCCTTTAAGAGGACATCTGGGTTTTCTGCAGTCTCTGTCTCACCCAGAATCCCCACTGTGTTTCACAGGCAAATTTTGTGGGGGCTCCTCTTCATGGCACCAGTAATTCAGGCTGGAGCACCTGGTGTGGGGGGCTGGGGTCCCTTGCTTCTCTGGTGGGGAACCTCTGTGGCTGAGGTATCCCTTCTGATGCTCAACTGCCACACGGAGATTTGCAGCCCATTCCGTGTCTTTGCCCCTCCTACCAGTCTCGATGGCTTCTTCTTTATATTTTTAGTTATAGGACTTCTGTTCATCTAGACTTCAGATGGTTCTACAGATTGATTGTTCTATAATTTAGTTTTAAGATTCATGTGTTCACTGAAGGGTGCAGGTGCAGTGTTTACCTACTCCACCATCTTGGATCTCCCCCTATAACCAGTGTTTTGAACTCTGCATCTCATTGATTGCTTGTCTCCATTTTCTTTAGTTCTTTTTCTGGAACTTTGGTCTGTTCTTCCATTTGGGACATGTTTCTTTGTCTTCCCATTTTGGCTGCCTCCCTGTGTTTGTTTCTATGTATTAGGTAGAGCTGCTATGTATCCCAGTCTTGGTAGAGTAGCCTTATGTAGTGGGTTTCCTGTGGGGCCCAATGGTATAGTTTCCCTGGTCACCTGAGTTGCGTGTTGCAGGTGTGTTCCTTGTGTGGGTTGTGTGTGCCCTCCTATTGTAGTTGAGCCTTGGTTGCTGTTTGCCCATCAGTGAAAGGGACTCACCCTCAGCCTGGTTGGTTATGAATGCTGGCTATGACTACAGTGGAGAAACTGTGGTGCAGGGGCTGACCCCATGGAACAGGACTTGATTTAACAAGGCTCTGGTGCCTACCTAGTCTGCTCTTTGAATGTGTTGTCTGTGGAAGCAGCCAGGTGGTGCTCCGATTTTGTCAGAAGCCAGCCACTGGGGGTGCTGGCCCTTGGAGCCTCCTGGAATGAGCCACAAAACAATCCGCAGGTAGCTGCCAACTGTGTTAAGCTTGGAGATGCCTGGGATAGGGCAAATCATGAACTGAGGCTGGCCACTGCTAGCGTTGGGCCTGGGGCTGCTCGGAAAGAGGTACAGGTCATGCTGAGGCCAGATGCTGCTTGTGTGGGATTTTGCACCTTTGAGAGATTTTAGGAAAGTCTGCAGCATGTGCCAAGATAGGCAATGCATATGGGAAAGCCACTGGAAGTGGTTTTGGTGGGCCCGCAGTTGGGTGCAATTGGGTCTCAGGGAATCACTAGGGTGGGGTGAATGCTGTTAGCCAGGTTGATGGAGACTCAGATATGGCATCTGCCTAAGTCTACATGCTGGGATGAGGGAGGACTCAATAGGAAACTGTGGCTTCTGCCAGCACTTCGGTCTGAGAGGTAGCTTCCCCTCCAGCGCTCATCCTGGAGCCAGACAATTCAGTCCCTCCCCATATGTGCCTTTCAAGCTGCTGCTGTAGCACTGGAGCTCAGAGAAAGTGGGTCTGTCAGCAAGTAAGTCCATGTGTGGGCCCTTTAAGAGGAGCACTTGGGACTCCAGTGCCCATTATCTCACTCAGCCACAATCTCTGCTGATTTTCACAGCCAAAATTTATGGGACTTCTCTCCCCAGCCCTGGGACCCTGGGCTGGGGACCCTGTTGTGGGGCTGGGACCCCATGCTCCTCCTGAGGTGGATGTGGGGGAAACCCTGTAGCCAAGTTATCCCTACTGATTTTTAACCACAACACACAGATGTGGGACCTGCCTGTTTCGTGTCTCTGCCCCTCCTGTCAGTCTCAAAGTGGCTTCTTCTGTGTATCCTTAATTGTAGGACTTCTGTTCAGTTATACTTCAGGCAATGCTCAATGATGGTTATTCTGTAGTTGTAATTTTGATATGGTTGTGAGAGGATGTGAGCACAGTGTTTACCTACTCTGCCATCTTGACTGGAAATCTAATTACTTTTTCTTTACTTCAATTAGATAATGTAGGACAATCAATCAACTTACACTGATTTGAGTAAACCAAGAGTAGTTTGTTACCCTCAGCTGATTAATATAGATTTAAAAGGACACGACTATTTATTCTAGGTGTATAACTGACAATATATCCAGGTTTGAAATCTTCTCTGTAGGCTCTACTCTCAGCTCTCTGACCATGTGTTGAACATCTAGGGTGGGAAATGAACCTATGCTTCTCCTGAACACAACTTTATATTTGTGTTAATCAAAATACTAATTTGTTCATTATAAGCTCCTTGATGGGAAGGACTGTATTTATTTTCTAAAATTATGTATTTTCAGTGAGTTTTTAAAAAATAAGCTACAAATACTGGCATCTTGATATACTGCATTACCAAATGCATCTCTTGTTCTTTTCCTTCTTATACTTCCTTATCCCTTCTCTGTTGATTTTGTTCTTCAACAATAGATGACACAGGGTCATAAATTAACACCATCAATTCATCATCAATTCCATCTTGTTCCTGTCATCTCTCTACTTGTCTAGCATTTTTATTAATAGTAATTGATAAGAAACCCAAGACTAAAGTAGCAGCAAATTATTCATAACTTAGATTCTGGATTCTTTTGTTTTAGAATGTAAAACTCACCTTCTGGAACACACATTTTGTGTTAGACATGTCACTTCCCTAAGTTGTATTCTAAGAAAATGTAAACCTGTTTTAATTGGCTCTCCCTTATCTGACTGATTTGAGGGTTGCTACACATACCAATGATGCAGTGACATGACAAGAGCTTTCTAGGAATGCTGTAGCTGCACATGTGTAACAGATTATTCTAGGGAAATTTTAAAGAGTGTTGAGCAAATATATAAAAAAAGAAATAAAGTAACTTAGAAATAAAAATGACCATTTATTGAGTACCTGCTCTGTACCAGATGCATCATGTATGTTTTCTCATTTAGCCCTAACAATAGCCTTATAAAGTGTGTATTTATTACTTTATTTCCTAGCTGAAGAACCAGAAACACAGAGAGTTTGGATAGCATACAAAACAGAAGAGTTGGGATTTCAACCCACGTATATTTGCCTCTGGAGCCAATGCTCATTCCATGTGACAGACTTATTAGCAGGAAAACAGTGGCACATTTTAGTTTTATCAGTGGGGGGAGTCATGTGGATCAGTCCATTCTTTCACTGGACCCTGCTTCTGCCAAAAAGTCAGCAAGGATAGAAACAATAATTTGAATATCATCTCAATTATGAAAAAAGGATCAGTGTACCATCATTCAAAACTCTTTACATGTCTCTAGAGCATAAACATACTATGTTTCTTCATAGATTTTTAAAATCTAATTTAACTATATTTGTAACAAAAGAGTACTTATCATCTTAAAATCTTTCATATCTGGTGATCATCTGTGGCCTGTAATAAATGAAAAAATTACATTTTTGGTTTGTGGATAAGACCTGTGTACTCGCATATTCATGCTTTGAAGATAATTTTCAAGAAAGAAATTAGGGGAAAAGTTAGGGGAGAATAGAGACAAGACCCACAGAAATGTGCCTGAGTACTCATGCATTCTCCTTGATATTCACATGGCAGATGTTCAGCAGGGGTTGATGCATCAAAGAGTTAAGTTTATAAAGGAGTAGAGAAAGAATGAAAGAAAATTGACAAGAAAGTCAAGGACATATGGTAGGATAATGATGAGGAGTTTGCTGTTGCTCTGTAACTCTATTCTGAATTTGTGTCTCTACCATCATGATTTATCGAGAATATACCATGTGATACGATGTGACACAGAGACTGTTTAGAAAGTAAATCTTAATTGGTAAATATTTATTTCTTTCATTAAACTTTAATGTCTGAGACATTGTGCTAGGCACTTGAAAGTGAAGCGTCCGTCACTTACCGGATGTGAGTTCAAGGAGAATGCATATTCTGGTCCCATTTGTCAGAGGCAGCTTCATGAAGGGCATGGAAAAGACAAATTAAGTAATTACACTTATATTATTGGTGGTCCTCAGGGCACAGGTATTGTGTAATATGATATATATATATATATATATATGTATATATATATATATTTTTTTTTCTTTCTATGTAGGAAGCAAATCATTTCTTTTTTCTTTTCATAGACTTAAACAATTTAATTACTCTGTTGAAAATACTAAGAGGACCTGTTACTCAAGCACTACTTTTAATAGATATGAAAGTTAGCTCCTCACATGTAAATCAGATGAAAAATTTATAGAAAGCGGGCAATAAAGTTAATAAGGTGTTATATAATATGCAGAATAAATATTAGTACAGTGCATGAACCTAAATGACAGCAACAAATTATAAAGCTTAGCATGCAATTAAAATCGCTAATGGAACACTATACGGAGAGAATGAGTTCATTCTTAGATCAGTCAAATAGCAGCTATTTGGTGTCAGAGCCACCACTTGAACTAATGACACCCTCTTAAACTTATTCTCTACCTGTCATGCAATAGCTACACTCTATGGGTGTCTTCAATTCATTTTTTTAACATTTGTTGTACATGCTAATAAAATGTATCCTCCAAAAGTGCTAATGAAATACAAATAAACACTATGGTGTTCAAAGAAAGGAGAGATTACTTCCAAGTGGGAGGACTGGGGGAGAGTTTCATGTAGGAAATGTCATTTAAAAAGATGAGTAAGATTTGTGCATGTGGAGATGAGGGAAATGATAGTGACAGATGGAATCATATGCACAAAAGCATGGGTCCAATAAAGCACCACCTTGTAAAAAACAAAAACAAAAACTTAGGGCATAACAGTTTATGTCAGCAGGAGTAACTAACTGACAGATTTTAGGCAGCTCTTGGTTCTTAAATTTTAGATCCTAAGTGGGGGATATTTTAAAAATGATGGAATGACTGTAGTCTTTGATAGTATTGGAACATAGAAATGCTCTTTCTATGTGTAATTTTCAAAGTTGACATCTGTCAACTCTTTTCATGAGAGAAACGTAAGTGAAAGTTCTCAAATCCAGGCCCATATTTGAATGAGAAGAAAGGAATGATCTATATTCAAGGAGGAAAGCTTACAGAATTTAGGGCAGAAATGAGGAGAGAAAATTTAGTGTTGATATTGAATCTGATTTACTCATCATTAGAAACAGGGGACCTTTTGGTTTCTGTGGTCATAAAGGTGTGCCCTCAAATTCGCTATTAAGAGAGAACCTGATTGAGAGTGTAATTAGCAGACTGACCCCAGATATTGCAATTTTGGGGGCTACCACAGCTTTCAATTCCAAGTTCACAGTTTTCTGGGGCTGCTCACAGCCAGTAACAGCACAGCAAGGGCTCTGTAGGCCATTTCTGCCCAATATGGGGTGCCTCTCATAGGCAGTCTTTGCTCTGGGGCTCCCCATTGGCCTGGATGGGACTTTCTCAAGTTACAAATGCAGTCCAAGGCTCTTCCTACCCAATCTTCCTTCCTTCTCTCTCTTCTTGCACAAGTGTCAAGTCAGCATTGTGATACAAGGCTTTTCTTTCCTAGTAATTGCTCCCTTTATCCTTCACAACAATTTATTTCCCCCAATACATCTCTTGTACTTCTAATTATATCTTTGTATCTGCATCCAGGAGTACCTGAACTAACACAGCTTCAGACTGGCTATTATGTTGACCAATCATCAGGGCAGAATTGGATCTGAGTAGCCACACTCATGAGTTCATTCATTTATTCAATTTATTTTACAAATATTTTTGAGCATTTACTGAGGATGTAGGGAATGAACAAGGCAGACAAGACTGATGTTTTGAATAGCATCTACATATATAAGAAAAACATTTAAATGATTATGTTTTTCACTTATCTTTATGTTTATTATTTCTGTTTTAACCCATAAGTTTTTGTGGCTCATGACTATGTCCTAATTCTTAGCAACTTGATGTCTTTATGTCCTTGTCCTTTTCCTTTCTTTCTTCATTCTATACTTTCTCCCTTCCCTCCCTCCTCCAATCAGTATAATTAATAATATATGTTTCTAATGAAAGAGAACTTATAGATGGGAGTACATTTGGAGATTGAACCTTTGCCTCAATGAAGGCAAAGCACAGAACAACTCGGATAGAATTAAGGAATGCTGAATTAAGGAATTATCAGTGCCGAACAGTGGACAAGGGGGAAACTGGAACTGTCAACATCTGTGGTTGGCTGCAGGTTTGACTTGGAATTAGAGGGGTTGGTTTCTTTCATATCCCAGGCGATTTTGCATGTGGGAAAAATACTCAATATCATTTGTATCTTGTTAACCTTTAGAATTTATTTTTAAAGAACTCTAATGATCTTTTAAATATTAAACAGTTAATGTTCCTCTAGATCAGGAGTTGGAAAACTATGGCCCATGGACCAAATCCAGCCTGATGCCTGTTTTTGTAATGTTTTATTGGAAAAAAGCCATGCCCATTTATGTAGGTATTATTTCCTTTATGCTCCAAGAGTTGAGTAGTTGTGACAGAAACGATCTGCCCTGCAAGCCTAAAAAAACCGGGGTGCCAAAAAAAGTCCACAAGTGGACCCTTTGGTCAACGTTACTCAAACAGTAGTTTGCCATAATCAGAAGTGTCTGGACACTGATGGTAACCACTTTGAGCACCCCTTATAATTGCAGAAGTCAAACGTGACATGTATTCATCTTTTGCTATCAGTATATATTGAGTATTACAATTTTAATATAGTTTTCCTTTCTTAAGCTGTGCACACATTTTTTGGCACCTTCTGTATTTACTCTCTGGCCTTTTACATTGCTGACCTGTGGTCCAAATATTTTCACTCTGTTGACCCAGTTAGTATGAAAAGCTTATGGCTTTATCAAAATAAAAACATTGATTACATATTTAGTCACACTATCTTGACTTTTCATTAAATCCACAAACTTAAAATATCTTTTCTTAAATGTTTTAAACATCCTCCCCACCAAATAAACCAAACATACAAAATATCAGCAATGACTACAAAATATCATGGTGATTACAAAACTCACACAAAACTGTTACACGAAAACTATTTACAAAAGTTCTAACACCATGGATTTGAATCTGTTTCTTCATTATCTCTGCTGATATCCGTATTCTTAATTTTAACTTTATACTGTTCTCAAGTTACCTTCCTGGTTATTATAATTAAGCAGAAACTATTTCTGGGGTTGCAGTAATCTTCCTAGTTGCAGCAATATTACCAGACACAAAGGGGGACGGGGGGGGGCGGTAAAAAAAGAAAAGAAAGACTACCTGAGGCTGTAGGATATGGATTGATTCTTGATAAGGAGACACTTGGTTGCACAGCCCAAGTTGAATGAAACCCAAGTCTGTGATCATTAAGATGAAGCCTTTTTTATAGTTAAGTCTCATACTTGGTGGTTAATAGTGGATTTTTAAAATCCTTGACTTTTTACTTTCCTTGAAATTGGAAGTGCCTCCCCCCAAATTGGGTATTGTCTTGCCATTATGATATATTGATCTTATTTTTATATTACTAGAACCAAATTATATATCAAATTAGTATTTAATTTTAATTAATAAAGTCACCTAGAGATTTTCTCTACCAGACATCAAGGGATTAGGTTTGCTCAGTTCATTCTCTTATTTGGGATTTTGGTCTAGCTATTCATTATGTAACACACTGTCAGCTGGTTTAAAACAATTTGTTGTTGTGTATGGCTTATCAAATGATAGACTCTTTTTCTAGTTAGTTATTATCTGTGATCACAGGTGTTAATCAGTTATTGTTAGTACTGTAACTACCTATTTTTTGGATTTATTTTACTTATTCAAGTTTCCTGTGTTCACTCTTTTCTGTACCACACACAGATAGAAATAAGAACAAAACTGTACTTTAAAAATACACATATCCTTATGGAAGTAAGAAAAAAAATACTCACTTATATCAATATTTCACTACTTATTAAGATAAGTAAAAATACATTTTTACAGTATAATTATTTTTGCACATTTTTAAAATTAACTTTTCTCTTTTCAGTGTCATCATGAATTCTGCCTTCCACAGACTCAACTGTTCTAATTAACCATAACCATTATTACATTTTTGTTTGGTTTGGGTGTTTGAGATGATCACAGCTTGGTGAGTAGCAGCTGTTTCAGCTGGCTCCGTTGTCTTTTCAGCATATCCTGTTATCTTAAAAAGACTCTCGATCTTCTATAACCACAGGAAGTACCGTCATGTCACCATCCCCATTTTTTCTGCCCTAAGACATGAAGTCTGGTGCCTTCCAAGGAGCCCTGGCTCCTCTGAGTGTGATTTGAAGCCATAGCCTCTGGTTTACAAGGGCTCATGCCAGCAAGTATATGAGGACGGCTGCCGTCGCTGTTGTAGGTGGTGCTTTTAGTGGCAGGGCTGGGAAAGATATTTTTAAGAGTCTGAGCTTACATCAGAATTTGTCTACATTGAAAATGTTTAATAAGTTTTTATGCTGCATGGACTTTATGAATCGAAGTGCACAAATGGGTTTCATAAGCCTGGGCTTGTTTCTGTTCGGTACTGGTGTTCTCTGAGATGGGCTACGGTGGAATCTGTGGTTTTGACCTGCCCAGCAGCCCTTCCCCTGTTCTTTGTGAATAGTGCTGCAGTTTGCCTTCCGAGGACTTTGCTTCCTTCCTTACATGCTGTTCTGGTGGGATAGTCACGTGCATTGTCCTCACCCTCGTCAGACACATGTCTGAGGTAAGGCTAATCCTACCCTCCCAAGAGATGAAGTCTTCAGTGGGTGGACATTGACGCAAAACACTGAAATGGGTCCTCTCAATGGCCATCTCCTGAAGCAGAAATAGCCTGTTAATGCTGGAAACCAATAGTAATTTTAGACTCTAATAAAGAAGAAAATACATCTATTTGAGCAAAAGGAGCTGTAGCCCTGGAGACACACATTCAGGTAGCAACCTAAATTGTGTTCCCCTGAGACAAAGGGCAAAGGAGAGGCTGCCTTTTATGGTGAAAGTTCCCACCCAGGTTCTCAATTAGGTCTGTTTAATGTAAATGAGGTATCCAAATTGTGCAGCTCTGATTGGACCGAGTAGGTCTCAGTCCATTGGTAGAAAGAGGAAAGCAGGGTTTCCCTGCCATGGTTGATCCAGACGGCATACACAAACAGGGCAGTGTGGGAAGCTGAGAGTTCAGTCTGAGGTTCTTCCCAGCACATGGAATACATGAGGAGCACCTGTTGGCAAATGGCTGCTAGGCTCTTATTATTTATAAAATTTGGTCCTTCAGTTAACCATAGGGAGTCCATCTCAAAAGATAAATTCCGTCTCAGGATTCATGTCAAATGAATCTTTCTTCTCAGGTTCCACATTGCCTATTTCCTAATTTCTTGGAGCATCTTTGATCCTACACCTGAGTGTTCACTTTTTCACTAGACTCAGTAATCTATTTTATTATTGTTAATAATAATAATAATAGTAATAATAATGATAATAATAATAATTATTATTATTATTTTGTTTAAATTAACCAGAGTCCATTTCTGTTACCTGAAAACAAATAATTCTAAATGATACACACATCTTTGTGGGTGGGTATGTGGGTTGCCGGCAGCTTATACTGTAACCATGGTAGATGATTCTGAAAATTATTTATGTGATGACATGATCAGTTCTTTTAGAGAAGATTTCAGTCAGTAGCAATGGGTGTGGGGAAATCTGTGACCTATTTATTCACAAAAGAGTTTTTTTGTTTTTTTTTTAAGGCACATTTAGTTTTTCTATTTGTTTTATGTATTTATAAGTATAGTCATTCTCAGAGTTATTTATTTTTATGTGAAAGACAGATTAGTCATAATTTGTCATTTTCAGAAAGAGAGAACATAAGGCCTTCTTTGAGGGAAAAGGCTGCATAACTTTACCACTTCATCCACAAGGTTATCTGAGGTTGCATAGTCTGTGCATACAACACAATTACTCAGCCTATCTCTTTATGGCAGAGAAAGCCAGAGGTACTTTGGGGTTGTTTTCTTTGATGTCTTGGTGTGCAGATTTGTTCACAGACAATAGCTTTAGGCCATCAAGTGTTTGAACTTGTTTGATTTGAACTATATGACTCCTACCAGCAAGGATGCTGTGTTTTCCCTATCTGTGAAGCAATATTCTAATTTCCTGTGTTCGATAAATGACAAATGGCTGACCTTGAATTTTGCTGAGCTAAAGTGCTAGGTAAACAGTAAATAATAACAAAGACTCCATGAGATCACGGTCTAAGTTGGGTGCCCCCTGCATTCTTTAACAATTTATTGTTGGTTCAGTTTTTGGTTTTCAAATTGCCAGACTCAATCCTTGGGTCATGTGTAGTACACCATTCCAAATCATAGGTACAATAGCAGCTAACACTTATTGATATATCTGTGCCAGGCACTGTATTAGGTGGTTTTAGAAAGCGTGTTCTATTTTCACCAATATCCTGAATAAATATTTTATCACCCTTTCTAGGCAAGGGGACTGGGTTTTAAAGTTCCATGATTTGATAAAGATTTCCCTACTCAATTTTTTAACAGTTTATTCAAGTAAAAGACACCCTTGTCATGTACATTCATGCAGAGACTTTACATAAGAAGGTTGATAAAAAAAAATGGGATGAAAGCAAGACATGTCACTAGATAGCCTTTGTTTCAATCATTTTTAAATCTCAAACTCTTTGCCCTTATTCTTTTATCACATCCAGCATCCAACACCTTTTCTAAGTCAGAAACCTGAAAGTGAGCCTTGAACTTTCCCTCTTTTTTATTCCTTTTTGTGAATCAGTTATCAAATTTTGTCAAAAATATAATTTGAATATGACTATATTTCTTTCTTTCTACTGCCACTGCCATACTTCAATTCACCATTATTTCCTCATCTCAATGATGGGTTACTGCAACAACATTCTAGCTGTACCTAAAAGGAAATATCTTAGGGAAACTATAGTTCTCTAGGCCTCTTGGAGCCATGGACTTCTGGGGATGATTTAGGCTCCTAGAGGGGTAGAGAGCACAGTGGGCTTGAGTGATAATCTGTGGTCATAGACCCGAATGAGAGACCAACTATGAGGAAAGAAGACAAGTTGGGGTGGTTCATTTTAGTGGCAGGCAAAAGTCATTATGGGACCCTTGGAGCCAAGGGTAAGAGATTAAATCAATAAGCAGGAAATGGAACTGGCTTTGGATTCTGGGCATAACAGATCAGTGTGCCACACTGTAGAAGCTAGGTAAGGTATTAAGAGAACCGTGGGAAGTCAGCAATATATGAGGAGGAAAGAGCAAGAGAAGTTGGAGAGAGATCATTACTTTCCTAATATTTACCATATTCTAAGTAGGATGTGTCTGTTGACTTGTGTAAGGCCATATTCTCCTTTATGTGGCATCAAGGTCTACCCAGATTGCACATAGACTCAAAGTGGTTGGACCAATATAGGACTTTAGGAGCTAAGGGCTTGAAGCCGGAGTATTGGTGCTATGAGTTTAGTAATGCTCTTTGGCCAGACCTTTCTTTTCTTCAGCTAGAGATTTGAAATTGGCCAATATTGTGCCCAAACAGGTTAGGTCATGCCAATTTTGGACTGTCCAACGTCAGAGTAAAAGATGTAACAGAGTTTTAGATAGTCAGATCAGGTTAGATTTTTTTAAAAGATAAAAATGAAAGAAGGCAGATTTATATAAAAAAAAACCTTATAAGCAGAGCGATCAGTCACTGTAACTGAAACAGTGTTAGATGGAATCCACAAGGCTCAGGCTGATGGATTTTGCTAAATCTCTATGGATTATATTTACCCAGAGCACCAGTTTATTGTGTAGTAGAGTCTTGGGGTACAAGCACAAACAGTGGATTCCCTATCAAATAGCTCACTTAGCCTGGGAGAGAAATGTTATGGGTCTCTCAGCCAGGATAAAACAGTATTTCATTGAAAACATTCTCACTGTAAACTCACAGGGATCCTGATTTCTAAATTGGTTTCAATTAAATATTTTTTCCCTTCTAAGAAAACAATATACATCTATAATCTGTTCTAACTCTTGGCAGATCTGTGATGCTATAGCACTCCACACCTTCCCAGTGGCTGCAATTACACACATCGAATTTCAGGATGGACGACAAGGTAAGATTCTGGAGGTAAAAGGCTACCACTTATGGTCCCCATTCCGCTCTCATGTATCACAGCCTTTTATTGTAGGGGGTTATTTAGAGAAACAGTCATCAGCTAACAAAACCATCTTTAGTTAACAACAGCAAAATATGAGGCTATTTCAAAATGGCATGGGGCATTTCAAGTTAAGGGCAGACGGGTGCCAACTATTTTTTTCCCTTCAGTCTTTCCTTGTTAAAAAAGAATGCATTTGTTATCAAAGCCAGTTGGCTAATGTGCTTTCACCTCATACATATCTAGAAATCAAAGCTGCCCAGAAAGTTATTTGAGGGTATGTTCTCCCTTTGGAGCCCATCTTGCTCCAGTCATGCTAATAGGAATTTCATGTGTGTGTCAAGAAGACAATATAGCCTTTATGCAGTTCAACGAACACGTCCTACTCAGAACATGGTAAATGTTGGGAAAGCAGAAACGGTCTCACTGGACGGACTTAGTAAAATTCTTCACCTTTTGTGCTTTACTGCACTACTCCATTACTTTTTCTAGCTGGGGGAGGAGGGGTGGTAGATGAAGAATCTCTGTACGCCTCCTTTTCCCTCAGCCAGATAGTTTCCCAAATCAGCTAAATATAACTCCATTTATTGTCATGCTAAAACGTTCTATTTAGCTGTGTTTAACTGGATATCATGATTCCATGAGCTGACCTTTCGCTCCTGGGAAGTCGTTTTAAATTCAATCCCGGCAAAGGAAAATCCTTCCCATTCGTTGGCTGTGAAAGGTCACAAGTGAAATGTGTTTTGATGGTATCTGCTTATGGTTTAATTCTCAGTAAACTTGAGCACTAACTGGGCCTCAATTGTGCTTTGTCTTGGGAATCTGAGTTCTAAGAAGCCTGGGAGAGCTGAGTGGGAGACGTGGGGCGGAGTTGCTGGCATCAGTTAGGGGTACACAAAGGTACCAGCTGAAAGGTGAGGTATATGGTGCTAAGTTAGGTCAATGCTACCTCCTTTCTGAGCTGATGGGGGATTCAGACTAAAATATATAGTTTCTTTCCCTGTTTCATTTGATCTCTTTAAGAGGGACATTTCCCACTTTCTGGGAGGCAGAGAGGGCTTAGGGTGAGATAGGGAAGGAACTAGAAGTGTGTGAACCAGTCAAGAGGAAATTAGAGTATCCTGAAAATTTAGCCATTTCAAGGTCCAGAGCATAAACGCAGTGTTCCAAATTTGAATATTTCCCTGTTAGGACCCCTTTCTCTTCACAGTTCTGCAGCACTTCAGTCTCCAGTGAGTTCCTCACCATTATCTTTATACTGATTTTTAGCTGAGTAAAATACTTGAATTAAATTTTATCAAAAAACTCCCCCATTTAAAAAAAAATCATGTTTTACCAAGCAATATTGGAGTTCTGTCAGAAATTTTTGAAGAGTTCAGCGGCTGGGGTACTGGGGTGAAGTTTTTGGATTTTTGTTTTGTTTTTACTCTATTTCAATTTTTTAGTAACTCTATGCTATAATCTTTCAATCAACAAGTGGGATATCTGGCTTCCTTCTAACTGAGGAAGTGGCCCAGAGAAGAGTCTGTTCTCCCCACCACCCCATTCCCCTCTTACACACACTCTTTACTCTCCTCATCAAATAGTCAATGTTTCCTGAACATGACTTGCAAGTCTGGACTTCTGTGCCTATGTTTATGTTGCTTCCTCTTCCTGGGATGCCTTCATTTTTTCATCAAAGTTCTGTTCATGCATAAAGGCCAAAATGTCACTCCTTTCTGTAAAGCCTTCTAAAGGTTTCTCTCTCTCCACCTGTGGAGAAGGCGAGCACGACTTCCATAACACTTTGTCTACATGTCTGTTATACTTGTTTCCATTGTGGTACATTTGTCTGTCTCTCCCACTCAACCCAGCTTCCCAAGGGCAGAAGCTGGGCCTTCTCCACCTTTATACTCCAGTGTTTAGCTCAGGGATTACTCCAGGAAGAGAGAAGCCTTTAGCCTTCCTATCACAGAAGTATGAGCAAGTTAGGCCTTTGATATCAAGGTGAAGAAATAAAATGATGTTTCTTATATCTAGTGTATCTTGAGAGTGTAACTCCTCACATACCATGCCTCAACTCCATAGCTCAACAAATACTGGGCAGCTATCACGAATGATATAAGGGACTAGACGCGAGGAACGTCGCCTCTTCTGCCCTCTAAGACTTGGGACAAATTAGTCATATATTCTTTAGAAGGTAAGTTTTACAGGCTTTCTTTTTCACATTGTTTAATTTTGAATACAAGTATTACATGGCTGCACTTGATTGGTGGATCCTTGGTCTCATGTGTACGTCTTAGCAGCTAAGGAATTGAAGAGACTTGTTTTCTGGTTTCTACCTTGAGGACTTGAAATTCATAAGGCAGAAAGTTTTCCAAATATTACAAGGGCTCTGAAAAGGCAGTGAGCAACTAGAAAAAGTAACAATAAACTATCTCCTGTAAGACATTAATATATTTATTTTAACCAACATAAAACAACATGACATTGTTATACTAATTTCCTCAGTCTGTCTGGTAACTTGAGTAGTATTTGAAACTTTTTTCTGGGGTTTGTGGTGGAGACCATCTTTCCCATCCCTGATGCCTCTTTTTCCTAATGAAAAGCTGTGCTAATTATTACCTTCCTCCCATTATCTCTTCTAGCAAATTCATTCTCCCACATACGGGGGGGGGGGGGGGAGCGGAGAAGGGGTGATGCTCAGGACACGTTTTCTACTGGCTACTTCCTATTGGGACCCTACATACCATCCCTTATGGCCATGGCCCAGCTTTAAGATGAAACCTTCAGTTGCCAATAATTTTCTGAGCTATGCCTCAGCTCATGACTCTCTTTGAATACCATGTTCTTTATTCTCTGGGTTGCCCTTTAAGACCAACTGCTATAGTCAAGTAAGTTCACCCTAGTCTGGGACTCAAGTCTTTTTGAGAGGATCTCTGCTCTGATATAGCTTGAATTTTCTCCATTGCTGACTTCGTCTTGACAAGGGTCAATGTACTTTACTTGTAAGAGGTAGGTATAAAAATAGCTGCCAATGTAGATTTTTCAAATTAAAATAATTTCATCCTGCTAGTGATTTCAGATATGCTGTGAGCTCCTCAAAGGCTAGAATCATGTCTTAATCATTAATGATTGCTGGGTTCCCAATGCTTAGTATAGCATCTGACATGCAGCAGACATGCAATTTACTTTTGCTGAATGAATGAGTGAATGCAGGTTGCACAAAGGCCACTAGTGTATTTCAGCATTACAGACCACTCATTCATTCATTTAGCAAACATTTTTTGAGAAGGTGCTTTTATGTGCAAAGCATTATATTAGACACCATGGAAATCTGTACTAACTATAATGTTACTAACAATTAACAACCATACAACAATAGCCAACGTTTATTGAATACTAACTAGGTGACAAGCACTAAGCTGTTTCATGAGTATTCATTTAATTCTCACAACAACCCTGCAAGGCAAACATACTATTATTATAATTTCTACTTACAAGGGAAAGAACCTATTCTCATAAAGGTTAAGTAATTGAAAACAAGTTGGGGATATGATGTTTACACAGTAAAGTTGGAAAGGTACAAGAGCCATCTGGAATGTCTTAAATATCACAGGGCAACACATTTGCAGTACTCAAATTCCACTCAAACCGTCCTTGAGTGCTAAATGGATACAGCTGGGGAGTCAGAACTTACCTGGTGACCTTTATGCAACCTGCATTTTAGCACTAAGGAACTCTGCTTTATTCATTCATTCAACAAACATGAATGGCATGCCTGCTTGGTGCCAGGAACTGTACTAAGCATTGGGAGCAGAGTTGGGGGAGGTGGGACAGGGGAGACAGGGAGACAAACATATAAATAAATCATTGTAATTCATAATAAGAGCTATAATAGAGGTATGAACATATTTTAAAGGGATATTTCCAACATTTCACCATTAAGTATGACATTTGCAGTAGATGCTTATGACTGATTACTCTGTTTAAGGAAACAAAGAATCCTACCCTAGTTTGCTAAGGGTTTTTAAAAAATTTTGTGAATGAATTTGCACTTATTTCAAATGTTTTTTTCTACATCTATTTGTATGATTTTTCTACATCTATGGAGATTCTTTTTCTTCCTTTTTTCTTATTTAGTGTGGATACTTAACTATTATCTGAAATGTAAAATTTTCTAATACTAAACCAACCTTGCATTTTTAGGATAAGACATACTTTTATAGTTTTATAGACCTATTCAATTTTCTTTTATTTTTTATAATTCTCCATTCACTCTTGCTAACTTGTATATTTGTAGAATTTATTTCATCTAAGTTTTTAAATGTATTAGCATGTAATTATTCATACTATTAATTTATTTTTAAAATTTATATAGCATCTGAAGTTATGCCTTCTATTAATATTGTTTACTTGTTTCTTCTTTTATCTTGATTAACATTACAAGAAAACTTTCAATGTTTCTTTTTGAAGATCTTTATTAGGGAACTGGGGAGGGGAACATTGTGTTTTTCCAGGACCCATCAGCTCCAAGTTAAGTTGTTGTTCTTTAATTTTAGTTGTGGAGGGCTCAAACTCAGCTCCAAGTCCAGTCGCCACTTTCAATCTAGTTGCAGGGGAGGGGCGGGGCGCAGCCCACCATCCCATGTGGGAGTCGAACCAGCAACCTTGTTGCACACTGAGCCATCTGGCTGCCTGTTGATAGCTAGCGACTGCTCAGCTCAAGGTGCCGTTTTCAATTTTAGTTGCAGTGTGTGTGTGGGGGTGGGGGGTGGGGGGGAGCTGGCACAGCTCACCATCCCATACAGGTGTGGAACTAGAAACCTTGCTGCTAAGAGCATGCGCTCTCACCAACTCAGCAGCAGCTCAGCTCAGTTGCAGTTCACTGGCCCATGTAGGGATCGAATTGGCGACCCTGTTGCTCAGAGCTTGCACTCTTAACCAACTGAGCCACTCGGCCGGCCCCAACTTTAAATTAAATTAAATTAAATTTTATTTTATTATTACTTTCAGGTGTACAAAAACAACATAATGATTAGACATTTACACACCTCACAAAGTGATAACTCCACCAAGTCTACTACCCCTTTGACATCATACATAGCTATTACAATACCATTGACTATATTAGGTGTATTGTGCAGTGGTTAGGCATTTATATACTCTTTGAAATGATCCCCCTGATAAGTTCAGTACCTGTCTGACACCCTACATAGTTCTTACAACATTACTGACTATATCCCCCATAGTGTATTTCACATCCCTGTGACTACTTCATGACTCCCAATTTGTACTTTTCTACCCTTCACTTTCTCACCATCCCCCAAATCCCCTCCCATCTAGCAACCATCAGTTTGTTCTCTGTATCTATTAGTCTATTTCTGTTTTGGTTGCTTGTTTATTCTGTTCTTTAGAGTCCACATATAAATGAGATTTATATAGTATTTGTCTTTCTCAGTCAGACTTATTTCACTTATCATAATATCCTCTAGGTCAATCCATTTTGTTGCAAATGGTAAGATTTTATTCTTTTTTATGGCAGAGTAATACTCCATTGTGTAAACATACCACAATTTCTTTATCCAGTCATCTATTGATGGGCATTTTGGTTGGAAGACTTGCAATTTTATTACTCTTTTTAATGTCTCCAGTTGGCTTTAATTCTAAATATTTTCTAACTTCATGGTGTATATTTAATTCATTAATTTTGAGCCTTTTTTTTTCATTTTAACCTCTGTAGCTTTCCAAGAAATGCTTTAGCTGAATCCCTCAAGTTTTGACATGTTGATTTTTCATATGTAATTCTTTTGAAATATCATATAATAATCTGATTTCCATTATTATTTCACTTTTGTCATGCATTATTTAAAGTTTCAAAATGCAATAGATTTTTATTTTGTTGTTTTTGAAAAGTTATATTTATTACATTGTGGCCTGTGGATGTGGCATACAGAGTCTTTGAAATTTATTAGACTTGCCTTATAGCCTAATGTATGGTCGATTTTTGTAAATAACTTGTATGTTCAACAAGTAGTTGGATACATAACATGTGCTTTAGATTAGGCTTACTATTTGTACTGTTCAAATATATGTCCTTGCTGTTCTTTTTTGGCTTGATCTATGAATTTGAAGTGTGTGAAGTGTGTGAACAAAAAATTTCTCTTAATAGATATTTCAAGTTTGTATTCACACGTTTTGAAGGTATAACACATGCCTAAGAGTTTAAAACTGTTATAAGTTCCTTGTGAATTGAAGCTTTTATTATTGTATAGTGACCATTCTTATTTCTAATAATTCTTTTTACCTTAAAGTCAATTTTGTATGATAATACAACTACACTGGCTTCCTTTTGGTTAGTATTTTCTTGGAAGGAAATGGTCTGAAATGGTTAACAGTGGTTAAATACTAGATTATGAGATGAAAAGTAATTGTATTTTCTTTATGCCTTTTCAGTATTGTCCAAATTTTCTTTGGTAAGTATACATTAGTTTCATAACTAGGAAAATTATATTAAAAATGTAATTTAAAAATGACAAAGAGTCAAGAGAGAGCCTCCTTTTTGGTCAGGCTTAGTTTTTTAGGGTCAGATTCTCAAACAGCTAGCTAACTTTGCATACAACAGAATTTATATGTCATACAGCAGCTTTTAGCACCAAAAATTTGTGATGGATTATAGGTAAAAAAAGAAAGCCAGATAGAGTGGTATTCTGTTCTGTTTACTAGACTATTTATGATCAGGGATGACAAAACATGAAGCCTTGCCTAACCCTTGCAGGCAGAATTAGTTGCCCCCTTTTGGATTTTCATAGTACTCGCTAAAGACTCAAATCCAGCACTTACCGCTCTACCTTGTGGGATTAATTTGCTGAGGAGCAGGAACCTTTCTCTTTCTGAATGAGTCCAGGCTATAAGGTCCATCAGACAGGAGGACTGGCTTGCTGAAAGCAAGGTCCAGCCTCAGGGCATTGGGAGATGTCTGGGGTTATGGAGCTGGGCTCTCTGGCTAGACTCAGCATCTTTGGGACCCAGTGTTGGGGCACCAGGAATGCTGGCCAATGGTGCCGGGCCAAGCCATTACTTACTATGTGGAAACTTCTTCACAAACACCAATCCTTGTAACAACCTCATGAGGGATGCATTGTTGTCCCTTGTGGAAAATTGTGTGGATTGGCTCACTCCACCTGTTCCAGCCCCTTCTAGTGTGCCTTCCTGATCTACAGAAGCTGTACAACTAAAAATATGCCCTCGCCACTATGATTTTGGATGTAATTTCTGTTTTATCACTTGTACTCTTAAGAGACTTGGATGAGTCACAGGTTAAATAAAGGGAGAGGGATTAGGTGGGAGGCATCAGTATTGCTAGCAAAGATGATGCCAGAGGTTAAGTGGTTCTAGGGGCTGAAAACTGTACCTGGAAACTGAGCCTGGAGACCAGTCATCTAGCCATTCCAATGATTTGGAAAGCTATTCTTACTCCGTAATAAGGTTCTTTTTGTTTTAACAAGTTAGAATGGATTTTGTTGTCTATAATTGTGCTCTGACAAATACACCCATTGTAGAGCAGAAGAAGCTGAGACTTGGAGCTAGGCAGCAACCTGCTCAAGGTCCCACAGCTAATAAGAGGCAAGGATAGACTATGAGCTTGGGGCCTTTGATGCCAAGTCAGGGCTCCTTCAACAGCAGGACAAGCAGCAGGCTCAGGGAGCAGCCATGGAAACCCCAGGGCTGTGGAGCTGGTACTGAGAAACCACACATGCAGATCCAAGGTCTGGGTGCCACCGGGGTGCTCTGACTACATTACCAAGCAAGAGTTGTTGCTATTCTCCACGGGCCTGGGCTGGAAGTAGGTGGCATCCTACCAACCCCACCACCATTACTTGCCCCTTCTGTGGTCCTTTTGGACAAATGTATTACTTGCCCACCTGTATTTCTTTGTTACTATTGAGATTCCACACGGTTTTGATTCCCCATTCAGCTCTGTCCACATAGTACTATATGCTCCTTTACTACTCTTAGAATAATTTACTGAATCTTCAAAACTTTCTGAGGATGAAGCGGGGAATAATGAACCTATAGGTTGACAGGCAGATAAGCAAATATTTAATTGTAATTATCAGATTACTCTTCTGTCTCCCACAAAATTGTCTAAAGTAGATATCCTGCCCATCTCAGCCCATTATTGTCTCATTTATGGCTCTCCTCATAATTTGTAATGAAATTATTTCTTTTAGGGAGGCTATGTTTGTTTTCTTTTGTATTTTTCCATGCTAGGAAATAAGTTCTATGAGATCAGGGTCCATGTCTTGTCTTTTATCTTATATCTTAGCACCCAGTTCAGAACCTGCCATATAGAAGGTGCTTACTCATTTTAGTTGGGAACCCCCCCCCAATCTATAACATGTATACATCACCTACATTCATGAATACAGAATTTATTTTTTCTTTTCATTGTCTTCAAAACTGGAAACTTTGTGTTGTTCATGATTCACTTGCTGTTTATTCAACAAATTTCTGTAGAGTAAGTTGATACAAAGATCAGTAAAGAACAAACCTGTTACAGCTTCAATTTTAGCAGAGGATCCAGCACGTTATATATATTTAATATCTTTTCTAAATGAATAAATAAATGAATGGAGGAATATTAAATTTCTGGGGCTTGATATTACCTGCAGAAAAGAAACTCAGCATTTTGGGGAAATAGGGTAACTTTAGCTACACTGCATTGATGGAGCACATTGGACAACTTTCTACACGAGACAATATTTCCTAGATGGCATTTTCTCTGGCTGTTTCTTGTTTGGCTGGTCATGGAGAACAAGGATCTGCAACACCTTTGTCTCTGAGCGTTGCTGGTGGGACTGAGCATTGCCTTTGGACACAACTCAGAGAGCTGAGGCACTGGTAGGCGAGAGTAGAGAACAGGAGAATGAGAAAGTAAGAAGAAAGGAAACAAGGGAAATGAGAGAGGGCAGGTGATGAGAGCCAGGGAGGGAATGGAGGAGAAATAATGATAATGCTCGTGATGCTTGCCAGTTATTGAATGCCTTTCAGAGAGATTCTGTGTTTTGTTCAACACATATGTTATCTCTAATCTTCATAACCCAGCCAGCAAGGTCAGTAACATTATTTTCATTGTGTAGATGAGCAGACAGGGCTCAGAGACGTTAATCAGTAACTTGCCCACTCACACACTACTGAGAGGTAAAGCCAGGATTTGCTCTCAGGAGTGTCTGGCTCAAAGCCATAGTATGTTCACCTGGTGAGGAATTACAGAGAGGTACCACCAGGGATCCGCATGCCTCCTGCAGGGCACTTGGATTATGGATTGTCAACTTCCCACTTTAGGTGGGATATCTAGATATCAACAGTTTAACACAGATAAGCATTATCTGCTGATTCACACACACACACACACACACACACACACACTCACGCTCAACTAGAAAAAAAATAAAAGAAAAATTTGTTAATTTTTGTGTACACTTTGACCAGAGGCTTCTGAAATAAATACTTCACAGAAAAGAGGCATAATGGATGACAAATGGGGCGACATTCTCAAAAGCCATAATTCCAGAAGTAAAGCAAAACCCCTGACTTCAGCCTCACCTCCCACATGTCGTGAGTAAACAAAGCCACATAGACTAAAAAAGCAACAGGGAAATAATAAACAAAATTGAGGGACCATGTAAATACTTTCTGAATGTCCATTCCCCAAAGGGTTGAGGTCAGGCATGTGGTTCTATTCACCAGGCCGGAGACAAAGGACTTGGGCTATTTTATGCTCTGATCATTATTGTTGGTTAAATTAAAGCACAATAAAAAAAAGTGTAATGGAATATTAATTTCAGTTACTGTAGCTAATTGAAAACATCGCAGGAGTTGTGACTATGGAAAATGGAGTGAGAACACTCAGATGCATGTCCAAGTCTAGCATACCCTTTTCAAGTTGGGCAGTGGCATATTTTTGAGAAAATGGCCATTATCCCTAGAGTCCGTACTTAAGTGTATCAGGAGAAATACTTGGCCTGGGAAAAAAGAAAAGCAACTAACTCTCAGCTATCAGCAGACCTCAAACGTTCAAATTCAATTTAAAAACTATCAATCTGTTAATCTGTTCACATAAAAGACATTACAAAAATATATAATCCCTGTCAAGCCAAGGACTGTGTGGTTTTCATCTTATTGTCCCCAGTTTGAAGCCTGCATCCTGGCATATAGGGGGTGCCCAGCAATAGTTGTTGGGGGAATGGGTGTATGATTGTTGATGACATTTGTTTATTCTGACAAATGAGGCACCATTCTTTCCTAGACAACTGACCCCTTTCCTAAGTAAAAGTTCAGATCAGCAAGACTTGCAAGAGAGAAGACAGCTCTATTTTAGCTTGGCACAAGGCTGAGAGACGAAGGATGAAAGCAGGGCTTTTCGTCTGTTTTGTTCGTGACCGTATTTCCAGTGCCTAGAACAGTACCAGGGACACGTGTGGCACTCAATAAATATTTGTTGAAGTAATGAATAAATGCTTCGTATAGAATTGGAAGGAGAGAATGAGTTTAGCACAGCAGGCAAAGTGGAGAACCCAGAGCTTCACAGTGTAGCTTTATTTCTCTGCTGAGTTACCAATTCTCAAACATCAGGCATACTCTTATTTGATGTAAGTACCAAAATCTCCTCCTCGAATCAGTACAATCTGCCTTTTAGGATTAATCGGGTTTTTCTGTATTAACACGTGGGACTGGGATGATGCTTTTAAAAGCATCAGTTTCAGCAACTTGGTGAAAGTTGCTCTAGAATCTCTGAAGATGCAGAGGGGACATATTAGGGCGATGTCTGTCATTCTCACATTGCAGGAGAATGATACGTCCTCAAGGAGAATTTGTATTAGGTTTCTGGGCTTTGTACTCTCAACCTTCATTACCTACTTACACGTGTTTATTTTTCCTAGAAGGGGCTCATTCTACTCATTTTTCTCCAAGCAAAGATACTTTCCTGATTATCAAAGGCCAGTGATGCAGAGGATGTATGTGAGAGGTCATATGGAAGCAGCACTGAGAGAAATGTTCTCATGAAGGATGCTCCCAGGATGTGTCCTTAATCTACACTTGACAGTATAATGGAGGGAAACACTGGCAAAAACCAAGCTGGGCACACTTTAGCAGGAGAAATGTGTATGAGGTAGAAAAAAAATGTCATCAATATTCAATAGTTACCCTATATGGCATCTGACTTTTCTTCATAAAGCAACTGTGTGTGGTATTCTCTGTATGTGGGTGGCATTTTTTGGGGGCCTTTTCAGACAAGTATGTATATGTTGCTTATTGTCTTCTTTTGTTATACACTTAACCATCAATTTAAAGGGGAAAGAAAAGGCTGTTGAAACACTTAGTTTCATTTAGACAAGTATCACATTTCCTGACTCCATTTTGAATTCAGTTCAAGTGATGGAAAGTTGGTGAAATTTTGCATAGAACCGCAAATTTGAAAACCTGTCACAAAGTTTAGTATTCCTTTATTGTCTCATGATCATCCATGGGAACCAAAGTCATATATTTTTGAACACATCTCTTGAATTGAATTCCCAGAACTGTGGTGCAAAGATGCAAGAAACAATTTTCACATAGTAAGGAAATATTCAGTGGGCTTTTGCATTTTGTTCTACCTAAAAAAACCACCAACAACAACAAAAAGCTACATCACTGGGTAAAGCTCTCTGGTGTTAGTACACACAATCAGGCTCTCTTTAGCAACCAAGAGAAGGGGAAAAGTCATAAGAGGGCAAGCAATAAAGACAAGAGGGACATGGTTTATGAATGCAAAACTTACAGTAGAACTTTAGATGAGAAAAAAGTTGACGATGCAAGTTAAAGCTGGCCCCCAGCAGCAATAACTTACTGAAGTGGCATTTATTTGGCTGATAACCCAAGGTCTTGCTGAACTTGCTAGTACAACAGAGGTAATTTTTATGGAAGAATGAATTACAATAGCAATTTGCAGTAACATTATTCGGTCTTTCCCTCATGTAGAATGACCTTGTAAGCTCCTCCCAAAGCTCGAAGTTTCAACTTTCTGCTGTAACTTAGAAACTGAAATGGTAATCCTGCAATATATTCCAAAATATTTTTTCCTGTAGGTTACAGTATGTCTCCCCTGCAGTAAAATGGGTGATAAGGGTATTAATGTGAGATTTTTATCTCATGATGTAGCAGAACTGAAAATAGATTGGATAGGATATTTACATTCTGAGAAGTAAAATGACTTGCTCAAGGTCACATAGCCAGTTGACTTGCTTCAGGTGCCATGTCTGTGGCTGTTATGTGGGAGCTAATTAAACAGGCTCAGATCAAGAAGGCTCAAGATGGAAGAGGATTATAAAAAAGATCACAATGCTTTTCTGAAAAGCATGGTATCACGAGAGCAAAAAGAATTATTGAATTCTTTGGAAAGACTAGTTTTTCTTCCCTTTCTGTTTTCTTCTCAAATTAGGAATGATATTAATGGACATTAAGTAATCTTATAGCTGAAAGTTTGACATTTCTTTACAGTGTACTAAGCATCTTCATTGCATAGATACATGTTTGTTTAGAACGTTGAGGGCTTTGGGGGAGAATGAAACTGCATCATTTTAAGTTTAACACACAGGGAGTGTTTTCTCTTCCAAGACACACATATTTTTCCTTATACACCCTCTGAATCCCAAGCAACATTCAGTCTGGGTGGGGTAAACATGTGGTAGCACACCTGGAGAAATAGCTGACTCATCCATCAGTTGCACTTCAGGTATTTGGAATTGGCTTGAGGCATAACGATGAGGAAGGGATGCTAGATTTCTTGTTTACCTCCCCCCCTTCAAGTGCCTTTCTCCAACCTCACAGCTCCAGTTTGGGGGCATTTGGGGTGAGGAAGAGAGGCGTGAGAGCCAAGACTGGAAATAATAAGCCAGTGTCAGTCAGGGAGAACTTGAATGTCTCTTTCTGTCTCAATTTGCCGTTTTTTCTTCTCAATATACCAACATAACTAAGTCCCTCTAATCATCTAAAAGGAGAACCCGTCTCCATCCTATATTCTCCTTTAACTCTTACCTTTTTCTCTCTTCTCCTTCACAGCTTGAGACTTATCTGAAGTCTCTTTCTTCCCCTTTCATTGGCTCCTAAACTCTTCACCCTCGTGTGACCTGACTTTTGCCTCAACCTTGCCTCTGAAACTGCTGTCACTGAATTCATTAACGACACAGTTGCCAAATCCAATGGCATGTTAAAGTTCTCACCTTAGGCAACATAGCTGGGTTTGTTTGTGTTTGTTTTGACACTGTTGATTTCCTTATTTTTCTTGAAACTCCTGCTTGTCTTCCACAATTTCCTTCTTACCTTGTTATCCCCTTGTTTCATGAGTTTCTCTCCCCTTTCATGTTGGCGTTCTCCTGTGGTCTCCGGGGCCTCTCTTCTGCTCTTATTCTTTGTACTCCATGTCTTGTACTCATATAGTTTCAGATAGTTTCATACAGTATCTCCTGAGCTCTGGGCCCATGTTTTGGGTTGCCTTGTGGAAATCTTTCAGTCTGCACTGAGGACACAACTTCAGCACATCCTAAACTGAACTGATTGTCTCTTCTCCAAAATCAGTTCTTTGTCTTGTATTTTGTATTCTGTTTAATAAGTCCATGAGACATATGGTTCCCCATGTCAGACTCTTTCACCCTTGCTACTTGTATAATTGTCATCAAATTCTCCTGATTTTCCTTCTGATTTCTCAAGCCTGTCTTTTCCTTTGCCTACCTGTTGTTGCTACTGAAGTTCAGCTACTCATCATTTTAAAAAAATCCTCGCTGATTAACATTAGTCATAAAAGTTGTTATAGGGAAAATACAAATAGTATGATATGATAGAGTTTCTGGGACCATCTCTCTGACAAGGTGACATATTGGCCAGATGACAAGGAGCCACCCTGGAATGATCTGGGGGTTAGAGAGTTCTAGGAGGAGAGAAGATAATGCACAAAACCCCCAAGCGTGGTGGGTGTGAGAAGCAGAAACAAGGATAAATCATGGTGAGCCATGGAAGGGAACAGAAATATAACATCAGAGATTACAGAGAGAGTTTTTAGGCCACAGAAAGGAGTTTGGATTTCATTATAAGTGTCATGACAATTCATTGACCACAGGGAGAAAAGAAACACCCATGGTTCTGGGACATTAATGAAAAAATCATTTGAAATGAGGAAATTGAGAAGAAGGGCTAGTTTGAGGAAAGAGGCTTTTAGTTTAAGGAATTCATCAATGGTTCTGAAAATTAGAAATGTGAGTTTATGGACTGAGGAATTAGTTGCTGAAAGATCAGAATAGATGCTCTCGATTTGATGAACTTGCCAAAGAAGACAGAGACTGTAAAAGAGAATGAGGGAAGAAGGCCAAAGATAAAACTTTGGAGAAGCAAAAATGGTGGTGGAGAGAGAGGCCTCAAAGGAAATTTGTAAGGAAAAGGAAGGCAAGCTGGCCGTGTTCTCAGATATAGGTATGGGGCCATTGACAACAGAGATAGAAAGTGCTGTTAAGAATTGTAATGGGTTTCCAATCAAGGTTCACTGGTACTAGGCAGTGACATATAGACCTTAAGACTGTCAAGTTGGGGCTGCCTGGTGAAGGGAGGAACATAGGTGGAGAGAACTTAAGCCAGCTACACGTGCTGACCCAGCGATACGAGCCAGGCAGGCCAAGGCACAGGTCTAGTTTGACCAAGGACCAGGGCAAGGAGCTCGTGCTGACTGACTTTGCTCAGTGAAGTAGGCCATAATGTCATCTTGCGTTAGTGAGGTGAAGCTGGAGGAAGTCAACGGGTGGGCCCTTGAGGATGAAGAGTGTTTCAAACAGCCACTGTGGTTCCCTATCATAATTAGTCAACAAGGCATGTGTATAAAACCATTTCTGAGGCTCAGTGAGAGCTCAGCTGAGGTTAGAAAGCATTGCTTTATGGTGGCCCAGTTTCCATGGTTTCCTTTCTCATGGAGCTTGGGAGAGGGAGTAAAGAAAACTAATTACTGTCTCCATAAGTCTAGGGCAAGAAATAGCAGTTTGATGTTAAAGGCTACTGTATATATTTTTTCCCAATGCCACATGTTATTTTGTATGTTATAGAACAGAATGAAAAGATTCTAGGTGAAATTAAAATTTGTTATCTTTCCATTTAAAAAAATTAGATGTGATTTAGCCCAATTTCCAAAATCTGCAATAAGTAGAAGCAAGGTTTTACATTAAGAGGCCTACAATGATTTATATTTAACTATGATTTTTAAAGACATTTGAAAATGTTGAACCACTTGCTAAAGTTATTTGGGCTCTTAGCTAGCAAGCATGTGCTTTGGAGATGAAGAATGTACAAATAAATAGTAATGGTATAACACAAATTTCAGATTTTTTGAGTGACACATTAACAATGTGAAGTTTTCCACTGAATGATATTTTAATGTCACACCCCCAAGAAACCTATAATTAAAGTTATTTTGGCATTTTCATCTCAAATCCCTGCTTTCGGGGGGTGGGCGGGTTATAATTCCACTTTTAAAATGAGCTTCCAGATATAATTTGACATAAAATACAAAGTCTTATCCTAGCAACAATTTCCCCTCCACTCTTTCATCATGAAACAGAGGAATATGTGTCTTGTCAGTTTTAAAAGTGATAAAGGAATTTAAAAAGGAAATCAGACCTTTTTTATGTGCTTGGATTTGTTGACCAGAGTGTATACATGGGAACTAAAGTCTTGCTACAGTACAATTTATATGCCAGAAGCCATTCTAGCATATAACAGATGGTTCCGGGAAAGGCAATAGTCCTATTTACTATGCTTTTCTTCTTTTAATAAGAGCATTTATATATATATATATATATATATATATTTTTTTTTTTAAAGAAATAATACTTGCCCTGTGATATTTCCCAGGGAAAGAACTTGGGTCTATAGTTGCACATTTGAAACAGCACATGAAAAGGAGCAGTAGCGTCAAAATAGAGAACAAATAAAAACTCAAGGTCTTTGAAAGAGAATCATCTCTGCTTTGGTATATTGTCCCTCCCTTTTTCTTAATCTTTTCGGCACAGAAATTTTATATGGGATTTTAATTTTTCTGTATGTAATACACACACACACACACACACACACACACTGTAGTATATATGCATTTATTTTATATATCTATAATCAATCAATTTGTGTGGGTGTATATATACCACCAGGTGATAAACCTCTTGAAGAATTATCTTTTGGACCTTTTCCCCCTGGAATGTGATTGTGACCTAGGAGGGGGAAGCTTTAGATACTTCTGAAGCTGATAGTTCAATTCTTCACTAGAATTCAGAAAGTAAAAGGAAAATGCTTGGGAAAACATCTTATGCTGAGGTAGGGAGTCATAGAAAGGCCATTCGGTTCTCGCAGGAAGGTCACTGGGGCAGTGGGAGGGGTCATGGATTGAGGATTATTTGGAAAATGCCATCCTTTTAGTAGGTTTTATGCATATCACTGGTTGGGAAACATCAATATGGTCTTTCTTACACAGACAATTCTAGGAAATGCCTCCCAAGACATTTTATAGCCCAGAGTGGGGGTGAGGAGAAGGGTGAAAACTAAACAGCCATCATTTATTCCCATTAGAATAATTACTGATTCACACATAAAAAAATTATTTCTGAAACTTTTGGTCATTTTATGTGGGCGAGGACTTTACTTTTCCTTAAGAGGGACACTTTTCTTATCAACCTCCTTCCTCCTCTCCTCCCCAAACTTATGTGCAAACGAATTTCCTCAAAAATGGCAGAGTCCAAGCCTCAAATACTTCCAGAGGTTTTATAGCTCCTGTGTCAAATTTTAAAATACTCTGGTGTCACCATAACATATATAAATATGAAAGAAAGACATTAGGGGCCACCATTGAGGTAAATGTAGTTTATCAAGAGCTTGCTGCAGTTCTTGATAAACCTTTATGGCAAATTAGAGGTTTCCCATTTCCCCATTTGGCTGGCTGTAAGTTGTTAGGAGGGTTTTTTTCTTTAACATGAGGCTCTTAAGAATTTGTAGCTATGTATTTTTAATACTGTCAATAAACGGCTCCCTCAAGACTCAGAGGGGCAATAATGGAAGCTGTTAACAAAGTGTGAAAAGCAATGGGCTAGCAAAGGTTAATCACATGGCTGCCCACTAATGACCTCTACAGCCCTCAGTTTAAACCCAACAGCACTTGTAAAGACCAATCACGTGAATAATTTCCTGTCTGAGGTAGCCTTTATGGGGAAGAATAAAAGCAGAGCTGATTGTGAATAGAAAGCCCCCGGCAGGGGAGGTGGTTATTATTTTTAAGCTGATCTAAACACCTGGGTTTCCCACTGGACCCTATTAAACTTCCTTCATTATGTCTAAATATTTCAATCATTCCTACAACAGTTGTGAATTAGTGCATTACTAAGGTAGGCAAGAACCAAAAAAAGGGGGGCAGATTGACGAAGAGCAAAGAGCCCTTACCTCAAGGTGATGACGGTCAGGTAGGGAGCATCCCAGGCTTTGGGAAGGGATTTGGAGGGGTCATCCCTCCCTCCGTAGCTCCCTGACCCCACCCCGCCTCAAGGAAGACCACACGGAAAGCCTTTCAGGCCAAGAAAATTTAACTATTTTAAAGGCCTGTCGATGAGGAGATTCCTTAGCTTGCCCTGGTAACCCATTTCATTGTTTAACAGCCCTTACTATTAGCCAACAGTTTTCCCATATAAAGGACTTAAGTAATTCTGCTGTAGTTTAGACCCATTTTCCCTGTCCTATCTTTGGATGGCTGTATTTTGCTGATCATTGCACATTTTATTATAGACTTGGTTAAACATTACTCTTCTCCCAGTAAAATTGCTAAGTCTTTGAAGATTTTATTTTCCACTTCCAGCTTAGAGATCTGAACATATTTAAGTGAGGAGCTTTGATTAAAGCTCTTACCTAGTCACAATAACAGGTTCATGGTAAGGACAGGATTTAAAAACAGTAATACAGCTTCAAGATTCCAGTTTGGTATCTAGAAATGGGTGACCATTTGGGCAGTGGGTCAGTCCATACCCACTGCTTTCTCTTTCCTTGTTTGCTCATATTGCATTATAATATTTGTATAAAAATCTTTTTCCTGAATTGTATTATAAAGCCCCATGGTGGGCATCATGTAGCAGAGAAATAAGAATGAGATATGTAGCCAGATCTAAGTTCAGATTTTGCCTCTCTTCTTGTGAGAGCTTGAACAAATTACTAATCACACTAAGACTCAATTTTGTAAAAACAATACCTACTTGCTAGAGTTTCTGTAAGGAAGAAATTAAGAAATTTGTGTGTAGTGTCTGAAAAGCAGTAGACAGTATATGTTAGTTTTGTCCCTTTCTTTCTCTAATACTTC
>NW_017731364.1:901116-904184 GCF_001890085.2 Hipposideros armiger | reverse complement strand
TGAAGTTAGCTGAATTTTTAAAATGTATACCCAATACTGTCTGGCTTCACTTTTACTGGCCTTACAGGGTCAGCAAAACAGATGAGTTATGACCAGCTGAACTGCATGGCTGAGGCACCAGACCTGCATAGGATCATACTACGACGTGAGCAGGAGAGAACACCAGAGTTAAGGCTGCCCCAGATCCGGAGCACTGTGCTCTTTTCCTGTATCATGTCACCTTTGTATTTATGTCTCCATCACTTATTTGAGGGCTGAGTTGCAGCAGAACATTATATATTCACGTATCCGGTTCTATCAGGTGTTATCCACAGGGTATTACTCAGCACCTACTGTGAGGTAGGTACTGTCTCAGGCATGGAGGATTCTGAGATGATTAGGACAGAGTCCTGCCATCAGGCTTCTTATAATCTAGTAGAGGAAATGTATAAATAAATTACAAAATGGTGGCTAGTATGTACAATAGAATATTGAAACAGAGGTGGTATGGGAGAGAGACTAATGAACTTGGGCAGGGGTCTGGAGGGGTGAGGAAAAGCCTCTCATGAGGAAGCGATATGTGAATTTTATATGTGATGGGGTTGCCAAGCACACTTGATGGGTCTCATTCTCCCACATGGTGGCAATAAGGTGACCCGAGTGGCAGTAACTCTTCACTAAGTATATGAACCAGTGTTCACTGAGAAACCTTTACTTCAGATACTGTCAGGGTGCCATGTTTATGATCTCATGAAATCTACACAACGCTTTGAGGGTTAGTACTCTCCACTTTATAGATGCGGGCTATGAAGCTTAGAGAGTGACACTGGCCCAGGCGATACAGCTGCTGTGGGGCAGAAGCAGGATTCTAACTCAGGTGGGTCTGACTGGGACCCACGCTCTTGGCCAAGTAGCACACATAGTGAAGAGAGGCCTGGATTCTGTGCTTGGCACTTTAGACTTTTCATAGTGCTTTCTCCTATTTTGACTCATCTGGACCTTTAAGCACCCTAAGGATGACACTGGAAGGACATTATTATTTCATCGGAAGACAAGAAAAATGTCACGCAGTTAGTAAGAGGTAGAGCTGGGCCAGGACTCAAGCTGCTTGGCTTCTAGCTTAGTGCTCCGTTCACTACGGAATGAATGGCGTCTGTCACATGCATAGAAGCTGTTGTGATGTTTCCCATACACTGACCCTCACTTCCCCTGCCCCATCCTCCCACCACTAAGTTTCCTTACTTGATTTTAAAGTTTCTCTACACAGCTACTGGGTTGTCGGAAAACTCATGACATATTTTTTCTATGTTTTTCGTTGCAAAAATGTTTCATGACTTTTCCGACAACCCAGTAGGTTGGAATGGGGGAGGAGGAAGAATCTCTTCCTTCCTGTGCCTGGTAGGGATGGGAAGGACCTACCTTATATCCTTCCTCATTAATTACCCGAATGAAAGGAAGAATGTGAGCGATTATGTCATGAATCTAACATGACACTGGAGAAAGGTAGGTGGTGTTAAATTTCTATTTTAAAGGAGCAGTCAGAGGTGTGTCCCATGTCGGTGATCCATTATATTTACATATGTGTGAGAAGTGATAATAGTGTAAATATTACAGAATCCTAATAAACCACAGGTTATTATCAAATGACTTTGGATGGTCCATGGTCCAAGCATGTTCTGTAAGTTGCCTTACCATGTGGCTTGAAAGATTAGCAATACCCATTAGCTAACAAGTCAAGCTTTGGTCCTCCCTTCAGTGGCAGTGTCTTTAGGGTTTCACTGGGCAAAAAACTACCTTGTCTTTGTCAAGCTAGCCTCCTTCCAGGGTCCAACGTCTCTNGGTGTTGGGGAGTTGGGGAAGGGGAACAGCCAAGTTATTGTCCTTCAATCTTAGTTGTGGAGGGCGCAGCTAGCTCAGCTCCAAGTCCAGTCGCCATCCGGCTGCTCGTCGGCAGTTCGTGGGTGCTCAGCTCAAGGTGCTCTGTTCAATTTTAGTTGCAGGGGGCCCAGCCCACTACCATTCCATGCCGTTGTCGAACTGGCAACCTTGTTGTTAGGAGCATGTGCTCTCACCAGCTGAGCCATCCTGCCAACTGTTGGCAGGTCAGCAGCAGCTCAGCTTGGGTGCAGCTCACTGGCCCATGTGGGAATCAAACCAGTGACCCTGTTGCTCAGAGCTCCCGCTCTTAACCAACTGAGCCACTCTGCCGGCCCGTCCCTTTCTTCTTTATTAGAAACGCTAAATCCAGCATGGTAACATACTTGATAAAGATCCCCATTCAAACTTAGCACATTGGGGGATAATTTGGTTCCAAGTAGCAGACACACAACTTGAACTAACTTAGGCAAGAGGGGGATTATTTACTCTGTCACCAGACAATCAGCAGGAAAAGCTATTAGGGCTGTAGGCCTCAGAGATGCCAAGAAATGGACTCTCTGGGGATAGGACACTCTGTCTTCTCTGTTCCTTTCCCAGATCTTCAGCCTTATTTTCTCAAACTAACTTCTACTTGGTTTGAAACATGGCCTTCTCCTGCTCTCAGGCCCACATCTCTGGTCTTTACCACTACAGAGGGGTCAGGCCTCACTAAGCTCCAGCTAGAAACTGTGAGGGTTGAATTCAGATTGGCCTAAATGGGTCATGTTCCCATTCCCAAACCATAAGTTATAGAAGGCAGAAGAGGGTAAAGGGGGTCAAATATATGGTGATGGAGGGGGAACTGACTCTGGGTGGTGAACACATAATGTAATATATAGATGATGTATTATAGAATTGTACACTTGAAACCTATGTAGTTTTGTTGACCATTGTCACCCCAATAAATGTTAATAATAAAAAAAGAAGTTTGCCCCTCTTAATCCACTTCACCTTTTTTGTCCTTCACCCCACTCCTTCCCTTTTGGCAACCATCAGTTTGTTCTCTGTATCTTATGAGTCTGTTTCTGTTTTGTTTGTTTGTTTGTTTTATTTTTTAGATTCTACGTATTTAGATTCTACAATGAACATGCATTATTTTTATAATTAAAACAAGTGTTGTTAGAAATAAATGGGACTTTTACACTCAATCCAAAAGTTAGGTTCCTGTGCTT
>NW_017731364.1:853041-897226 GCF_001890085.2 Hipposideros armiger | reverse complement strand
TATTATCCTGTGTGTATCACTGACACTGTACTCATCACTTCGGATTATGCTTAGTTGTTATATCTTCCTCACTGGACCGAGGCCTGGGAATTACCCAGCTGATGGCCCCACGCCTAGCCTGACATGAAGCAGGTACTGGGTAAATATTTATGGCATTAATGATCAAATAAATAAGTGAACTTTTGAATCCTAATTCTTCAGTAAAACCCTATTATAGAGATTGGACAATATTTTCTGGCAAAAGCTTTAAAAAAAAATTAAGTAAGCTCGGAGAGATCAAGTGCTACCTGCGCCACGTGGCGGGTCCTTACGCACATCAGTTTAGTTGCTGTGGGAGACATTTTGCTGTAAAATGTGTGCGCCCTTGTTTGATCCAGTCCATACTAGATTCTGACCACAGCACCATGTTGAGGAACACCAAAGTAGTATCATACTCGAAGAAATGCTGCTTTTAGTTAAATAAAGAATATGAGATGTCACAAGGCATAATTAATGTCAGATGTGTGCTACATTCTCTATGGTACCAATTTATAAAGGAGAAAGATTAATGAGGAGCAGTCTGTAAAATCTTCTTGAAGGAAAACAGAAGCTTGAAGGACAGATGAAATCTGGCTAGGTGGGAGGTAAGGTAACACCAAGGTTTTTCATCCTTTTTCCTCCCGGTACCTGGTGAGGACACACTCCCATTAATAGCAGTGTCTCACTGTGGGGTGTAGGTTGAGTTGGGGGAATGGAGTTGTGAGTAGGCTAAAAATAATGCCTTTCACACCATTTTCTACTGAGATTCTGAACCCTCGCCTCACATGATGTACCTTGAAAAATATTGGGGCTTTAAAGATGGGTGAGTATGCAGAACTTCCAGGGACTCCGTAACTGACAATTTACTTTTATTTTGTTAGACCCTTTTGAGATTATGCAGCCTAATTGAAGAGCTTCCTTGGAAGCTGTGAGTTATTGGAGAGTCATCTTTTGGGGGATTCTAATCATAGCCGTGAGAGAGAAATAGAAATCGGCTTGTCTACCGCTTGGTGCAAAATATATTATGTCTTGTCTGATTGTACCCAGAGAATCACAGGATTTTAGCACCAGGTGACACCTCTGAGACTATCTAATGATTCGATTCCCCTGTTTCATAGATGGAAGTACTTAGGCCAGAAAGACCAAGTTTTTTCCTCGAGGCTACACTGAGTTAGGATGGAGACTCAGGAGTCCTCCCTTTCAGGTTTAAGTCCCTGAACTCCATTAGGGAAGAACTCACCCCAAATCTGGCATCTTTCTGCAGTGAGACGTAAAGCTTCCCGCATTTACTGAGGGATGCTCTGAAATCCCTACACTTTGCCATTTTCAGAAGTTACCACAAGTGCAGGCACTTTCCACTTCCATGATTAACAAAACTGTCCATCCTTTATTTTGTACTTTACCTAACTAAGTCTTGCAGGCTTGTAAAAGGGGCACATTTTCACTGGGGCTGATGGGTATATCCAGTGTCCCTGGCTTGAGCTCTGCTTTTGACCCAAAGTTGTATGCTTTCTAATAAGTAAAATCACCACCATGGTTCAAACCTCCCAACTGCTCAAATTACTCTGTTAAAACAAATGTGGTGAGACATCTTATGTTCCTGCTCCTTCTCTTGACCTCTTGCCTCGTTTTCTGTGATTCTTTTATATTTTTAAGCTCTAAAGAATGATTTCGTTAATTTTCCTGTCTTATTAATTTGCAAATTTGGCTTTCTTGCTCTACTAAATAGTTTGTGGATTAACCTCAGTGACTCGTGTTGAGAAAAATGCTTATATTGCAAATAGATTTTATTTATATTATGTCAGATAACTGACACATTTGGAGTCATTTTGTGTGTGTATGTGTGTGTGGGGGAGTATAGTCTAGGAAATTTCAAAAACTTGTACTCATTTCTCCAAATTTCTGCTTAGGTTAAGGGTAGAATAAATTTTCAATAAAAGAGAGAAGTGTTTCTAAGAGTCCAAAGAGAGAGCCTTACAAATGCTTTCCCACTCTTCAATATGAATTATTTCCTTTTGATTTTTTTTTTAAAGCCAGCAGAGATGGGGGGGGGCCAAGCTTTTTTGGAAGTCAGTCTGAAAATAAGTGAATCTGGATCTTTCTAACAACAACAAAAAGAGGCCTTTTCTGGGGCACTCAAGTACATCATTCACAACTGTGTGTTATTCTGCTGTGTGGATACAAACATATATGATAGATCATATGCTAAAAGACCAAATAATTATGTGGTGAAATAATTCATCCCTACCATAGAAATAGAAATAGAAATCCTTGTAAGTAAAACTTCTTGGGAACAGAAATTATAGTTTGCACAATGACCTGATTTGAAACATGGGCTTTTATTCTTTTTCTGTGTGCAAGTGTGTGTGTGTGAGTGTGTGTGTGTGTGTGTTTTGTTTTCATAAACTGTATGGAGTTTTCCTGTACTACTGGAAAAGGTCTGTGTTTATGCATGTACGTATTTGTGTGAATGTGTAGGAAAAAGCCTCCTGGTAAAGGGCTCCTAGAAACCGCTTCCTATATTCTTCCTGATAAGGCAGGAAACACAGCGTCAAGCCGGTGTTAGAGAGAAGCTAGTGGTGCTTTTGAGCAGCACGCGCTTCCAACTCACTTCAGCATAAAGTGTAGTGCAAACACCTAATTTTTCAAGAACGGCTTGTATTTGGAGTTACTAATTAAAACTCCTCACGCTCTCCCTTCTTTTCCTGTTCCCGTCGGCCAGGTTATTTAATTGAAGTCCTGTTTGGTGGGTGCAGATGCATGATGTGTTTGAATCATCAAACAGATTTCGTGTGTTTTGATTGTTGTGTGTGCCTCATTGCTATTCCCAGAATGTCGAGCTGAGCTTATGGTCCTCGGGAAGACTTAGCCGCCTGACACAGTAAAAGACTCCTTTCTTCTCCGCCCGCCCTCGCCCCCCATTTTCGTTGAAACTTTGCCAATATCAGATCGCACTCTGTCTGTTGCTGCATTAAAATGAAGTCATTCCCTCCCACTTTTCTCCCTTCCCCCACCCCTACCTTTCCCCTGCTCGCCAGCCTCACTATTGTCTCACTAAGTCGGAGAGCTGTTCTCGCTGTTATGGACGAACTTTTTCAGTTTTATTTTTTTCCCCACGTTTCTCTCCTCTCTGTTTTTTTCCCCTCCCCATTTCTTTCCCCCCACCCCGCCTCTTTAGAGGTGGTTTTTGGATTGGGGGTCATGAAAGGGAAAGAGAGGGGGCCTGTTTTCCTCTCGAGGTGAAAACAGCCTTGGACCCGGCAGGTGCACGACCCCCAAGCAGCTGCTTGCGAGTCGGGAGCTGAAGCCCCTCCAAGCCAAGAGCACTTCATCTAATCCTCTCATGCAATTCACACTGTAATTGCAGAAACCCCAACAACGGCTAGGGCTCATCTTATTATTTTTGCGATTATTGTTTTTGTTGTTGTTTTTCACTGATAAAATCTCCTGCAAACAGGAACCTGTCATGTTCATTAGTTTTTTGTTTTTTTGTTTTTTTTTAATGTAAGATGAGCTACTTCTCCAGAAGGAAGATTTTTTTTTTTTGTCTTGTTCTTAGCTCTGTTCCTCCGCCCCCTCCAGCCCTTACACCCTTGAAGGCCACTCAGGGAGTTGCACATGTGGAACTTTTATGTGGTTCTATAGGGTCTTTTATTACCCCGTGGGCCTCATCCTCTTCTTAAGAAAGAGGCGGGTGGTTAGGTGCTGGCAATGAAAATTATTTTTTTGAACACCAGCTTGTTTTCTCAAGGTTCTGCTTATTCTTTTGGCAATTATGGGACTAAAGCATTTTTTTTTTTGGTTGACCCATGCTGTAGTCTATGGAATAATCATTTCATGGTTTTAGGAAGAAAGGGCCATAGATGGAAGTATGGGGAGCTTCTATTTTTTAAAATGCCCTTAAGAAATTCTTACAGAATTAATGAAAATGCTATTACTGCTGATTTAAAGAAAACCTGGTGTTTTAAGGGTCAGAAACTATCTAAACTGTTATTGACATTTAAGTCTAATTTGTAATTTTGACCTACAACTTTGGGCTATTTTTTCTTTACCAAAATTCAGCAATTCATGATCACGGTCATGTTTTTGTTTTGTTTTGTTTTGTTTTGTTTTATCATGGTCACATCCTACTTGTGCCTGCACTATTTTTTAAATAATATTTTCTTTATATGGACTTATCTTTTAAATGTAACTTAATTGCAAGGGAAACTGCTGTGACAATACCACACTATTACTAAGAAAATGTACTATGAAAGTAGCATTAAATAAATGATAAACAAATCTGATATGCCAAAGAGAGAATGTAACTATTAAATTAAACAAATGAAAGCAATTGTTACTAAATTCTTTTGCATTAGAGGTTTTGTAAAGTATAGGAAAGGTGTGGACCACTGGTATTCATTGCCATGCCAGCCTACCACCTGCATACTTATCATCTCTGGTGGCATGTCCACAGGTGGTGCATGTCCTATATATACTTCAGGAAAAACCAATCCATTGTGTGGTAGGGGGCTCAGGTGGTCCAAAGTCCCTTATGAATAGTTGGTTCTAGAAGGGCTATTTATTTTTTAAGTTGGCTCTTGATGTATGTGAAATACTTATGTCTAGTAAGAGAGATTTAAAAAATCTATTCTTTCAGTGGAATTAGGGTCTAGTATTGGAATTAGTCAAATATTGAGTATCAGTAAAAAAAAGTTCTAAAGTTCTTAAGGGGGAACACTTGAGAAAAAGCAAGTTCCAGGATCCACAAAGAGAGCCAAAAATGAGCATGAAAATAAGATCAAAAGTCTGGAGAAAGGGGAATGGGAATAAAGTCGAAAGTGAAGTGAGATAGGTGTTTCAGAAAGAAGTGTTTGTGATTGGAGCTGAAGTATATTTGAGATGTTCCTTGACCGGCATGTAATGTGTAGGAGGGTCTGGCTGGGTCGAACACTGGGTAAAATCAAGGTAGAGAAAGATATAAAGAAGAACACTTCTTAAATACTATGAATCATAGACATGATGAAGAGAACTGCCCACCTCACTTCCACGTCCACACATATATACTGCAGAGGTACAGGGGCTAGAAAATCTCACAGTTTTTCTTAATTATAAACAAAACATTTTAAAATGATTTATGTCCTAAATTCTTCTACATAGCCAATCATTACTTCAGTATGTATCTTCCCAGTTATTCCTAATGGTTCCATGCTCATGTCCCCATAATATTCTCCCACCGTGTTCTTTAGCCTTTAAGATGGGACAGCCTTGAAGATGTATAAATGAGCAGGGAAATTTTTCTGCAATACAAATTTAGTAGCTCTTCAAGGACCTCTCTGCAACATTCCAGGACAGTAGGGCATGACGTGTCAATGTGTTTTATTAGGTCAATATCGCTTCTATGGTTGGCTAGTTAATGGCAGTTTCTAATGTTGATGCAACTTATTAAAAATGACTTTTGTAATCAATGTACCTGTTTATGTTGGGCACCAAAGATGATCATATGAAGATAGATATAAAATAAATCTATGTAACAAATCTTTACGGAGGACTTAATATTGAAAAGTCTCTGTGCTCAGGACTAGGGGTACAGTAGTAAATCAGCCCCTGCTGTCAGGGAATTTATTATTTGGCGTAGGATGAATAAGCACATAGGCTATGCAATGACATTTAATAACAACTCCCATAAGGGTGGGGACTGGAATGCCATGGAACACATGAGTCCCTAACCAAATCTTCTGCAGTCAGAAAAGTCTCCCATAGAAGCTGAGAACTTAAAGCCAAACAAAAATTAGCTACAAGGCGGGGGAGTTTGAACGGGGATTTGAAGAGAGAGAGAAAGAGTATTTCAGAAAAAAGAGAACCCCTGAAGGCCTGGAGGTGCAGGTGAATATTGGGGCATTTTGAGAACTTTTAGAAGTTTAATATGGCCAGAGGTTGGGTAGTGGGTAGAGGGCAGAGAAGGAAATTGAGGCTGAGAAAGAAAAAAGGGCCTGGAAGGCCACGTGAAGGAATTTAGACTTGATACGAAGTGGAATAGGGAGCTAATGAAGGGGTGAAGAGTGCCAAAATGAAATCTAGGAGAAAAGAGACTGCCCTGAGGTGGAGTGAGGGAGGGGCATGTCAGCGATGGCAGAGAGGTGAGCGTGCACCTGGCCAGATTCAGCCTGAGGGTGCTGGTGAGCAGGTTGGTTTGTCAGCTAGGACAGGAAGTCGCCTCACGATGATCCCTCAGGACTGATTCTGAATGTGCAGGTAGTCACCATGCCAGCAAAGAGGACTGTCTATACAGAACTTGCACCATGTTAGTGGCTTGGGGGTAGGATCATGGAAGATGGGAGTGGGGGTTGGGGGTAGGAAGATGGAAGCCTTTTGGTTTTGGTCAAAGAAGGTATTTTGGAAAGATAATTTGGACAGCATTTGGCTAAGTGTTCTGGGTTACTTTCCTATTATTATATCTCTGGTATGCTCCACGTATCTTACCTTGACAGTGGGTCTTTAATGTTAAGGAAACATCAACTTCCACTATCTAGTAATGGTATTAATAAGAGAGAACATTAGTGAGGCACTGGTCTTGGGCCAAACACCGTGCTAAGCACTTGATTTATCTCATTTAATACCCCCTCAACTCTATGAGGTATTATTATCATCTTCATCTCACAGATGAGAGCAGAGACTTACGATGAATAACTCCATAACTAAATGGTGGAAGTAGGAATTCAACCTAGGGTTGATTCCAGAGCCTGAGCTCAAAACCAAAATGCCATAGTTAAAGATGTAGAGTGTGTTGGACACTGAGTCTTGTGAATAACTGTACAAAATTTAGACATTTTAAAATGACAAAAAGAAACCTAATTATAAGGTGTTTTTTTTTTCTGTCTTTCTTGGAATTCCTCTTGGAATTATGCTCCAAGAAAAAGCTTTGATTACTCATTCCCAACTAAACATAGTTTTATTGAACAAGCAAAAATAAGGGAAATACAAAGAGGACATTTTTTTCCAGGTTTTGATTTTTAAAGTTTTGGGGATTCAATTTGCCAAAACAGTAAAGTAGGTCTTTATTTTTATATTTCACATGTCGAGGCCATGCACTCTTAAAATCCTTTTATTGGAAGAGATTCACAGAGTTAATCTACATTAATCTCTTAGCAGCTATTCCTTTTCATTGAAAAAACAAAAACATGTTACCAGAATTATTATAGCATCCTAATAGTGAAAAGACTTTAAAGATCAACACCTAGTCTACCCACCTCCTTTTACACATGAGGAAGCCGCGGACCAAGCAGCTAAGGGGTTTAGGTGCCCAAAGCCACACTGGGAGTCTGCAGCAGGGCTTAAGACCGGAGTCCCTTAGCCCAAAGCAAGGCTCATTGATTGCAGCACCCTCTCGTTCCGGATAACAGTATTCCGGGGAGATTAACTTGGTGCATCTTCTTGGAGTGTCAGTTTTACTCTACGTTTTAAAAGCAAGCAAGCAAGCAAGCAAGCAAGCAAGAGGGCTAGCAAATTAAATAGTAATTTAAAAATTGTATTAAAATGAATGTGGACATATTGTGGAGTAAATCATAGAGAATTAATAAATAAAACAGGAGGCTTCGAAGAAATGTCCCTTCTTGGAAAGGAACGCAGGGGAGCAAGAAGAGAGATTGCCTCAGCCCTTACTCCTAGATGATTTGTGGTTCAAATGTATTCTCTCTGCCTTTAGAGATTTTTCAGAGGGAAAGTTTTTTGAGACACTATGGGATCTCTTAGGTGTGTTTTGGACAATAGTGAACTACCAATTAATAATGTTGTTCATAGTTATGCTCTTAAATGACACTGTGAGATGCCAGAAACATGCTTTGCAGCTTCCATTAATATATAATTTCAAATTGTCTAAATATATAACAGACCCTCTAATGCCAATATGTGTTAATTTTTTATCTGAGAAATTAAAAATTTTAAAGCTAATTTCAATAGTTAATGTAGCTGATTAGTTAGAAATGTGTTACACGAATGAATGCATTTAGCTACAAAGGTTATCTTTTAAATGATGTGAATAATCTGTTTTATGCCCACAAGTACTATGAATGCTAACACTTCATTCTTAACTCATCTAGTTGTCATTAGGTACAGCAGCTGATACAATCTTCCATTAGGCAGTCGCAGACCTGTGGGTGGTCTTGGAGACTATACCATATGAACTGTAATACACAATAGAGTGAGTTGGGGAGCTTTAATTCTGAATCCTGCAGTTCCTATTGGTTGAAATCAAGCAAAAGAATAGAAGGGACCCGATTTTAGCCTCAAACTATGTTGATGGGTTAGAGCGGAGCTCCTTATGTACTTCCTCATTGATTAAAGAACTTAAATCTACCAGTCCTTATTTTTTTTTTCTATTTAAGTTGTTTATTTACCTAGCTAAAGGGACTGAAATGGCTATAAACAGGGGGCACAACTGCCTGTTTACATTTTAAAAATCAGATGTGACTATATAAGATACTGAAATTAAAAATATGATACATTTTAACTATACCTTTGATGGAACTAGCACTGAATAAGTTTCAGTGGGACATTTTGCAAGTGTACCACACAAGTCACATCAATACCAAATTGGCTGTTCTCACCATGGTGTTATTCTAAAGGGAGTTAATTCATAATGTTTGGAAACTATACCACTTTAAAAGGTCTGAAACTTAAGTGTTATATATTTCTTTTTAGAAATTTCTTTATAAAAATACTTCCAAGTGTCTTTAATATAATAAGTGCTCAATAAATCGCTACTGATTGATTTCCATGAGAAATGTGCTTTGGAAGCCTAGAATGGAAGGCAAATTCAAAATAAATTAATAATTTTGCATTCACTAGATGGGTGGAAGCAAGTGGTATGTATGGTTTTAGCAACTCAAGAGAGAGAAATCTCACAGATCCCTACAAAAGTAATCATTTGTTAATTTCCAGAGAAACATTCTGTTTAAAAAACTAGTCTTTGTGTTTATGCGGTTAAAGATAAAAAAATCTTTCAAAACACAATTGGGATGACAAGCAAACTGTCTTTCATTTGTGGTAAATGAGCTACAAATGTATGCATTTACAGAAATTAAAAAAAAAATTCAAATGAGAAATCTGCAACCACAAAGAAGTTGAGACTGAAAAGTGCTACTTTTTTTCTGGCATAGATGGTCCCCCCAGTCTTTTCATTATAGTCTAGAGTACTCAATAAAGAAACCACAAGCTATTCTCTGGGTAGAAGCAGTTTAGCTCCCAACTTTAATTTCGTTTTTAGTCCAACAGGCAGTCTCAAAAGTTTTCTATCTCCCATCCTATTTTGTGTCTTAAAATCTCTAAACACTTAACGGGCTATAATTGTAGTGCTGTTCATTTTGTATCTACCATCGCTATCTGCTAAGTTAGTTTTTTTTTTTTTAATGGCCTGGCCCTAATAATTCAAAGTTCAACTGCTCTCCCTCCTTTTTCTTTTTCTTTTCTCCTCCCCCACCCCTCACTTTTTTCTTCCTTTTTTCCTTCTTCCTCCAGCTCCCTCCGGGCCCCTCCCCCTCTCCCATCCCCTTTGGAAGTCCCTGGGATGACACTGTTCATTGATGCATCTCCCTCATTAGCATTGCTGCAGCTTGGCTCAGTGGTTTCAGAGGCAATCCGTCATGAGAAAACTGAAGAATGTGCCCCATTTGCATGATTCTGTGCCAGAATGCAACTTTTTCTCAGCTGTTCTTTGTGTAACTTCCCCTTGAGCGTTCAACTTTCCCATGAAGTCCTAGAAATCATATTACAGATTTCCAACCCAATTGAAATGCGCCTCAGCTTAGTTTTACATACTTGCTTCCTTTCCCCAACAACTTCATAGTTCTTTGTAAACAGAGCAAATTCGTACATAAAAAACAGGTTTAGCTTTTTATTGTTTGGAAATGTAGGGCACATTAAATGAGTAATTTTGCTTTGAAAGTGCAGGGGTACGTATTACATGTGCAAATGTATATTTATTACACATGTTTAAATGAGGCCGCAACACTAATAAATACTTAGGCAATCTCTGCGTCCCAGTCACTCAGTGCCACTGCAAACCACATTTTGTAATCCACTACAGAGAGACTAGAGCAGAAACAGCAAAAAGCTAGTTGAAGTGTTCACTGTCTAATAAAGAGAACTTCCCACGTAAGTTGAGGAGATCTGGTTTGCAGCTCTTGGGTGATCACATTTTAATAAACGAATGAATTCATAGCAGCTAACTAACTGCTAATTAAATAAGTATTCTTACAATATATATATTTTTTCTAGACAGAGAATGATGACAGTGACAACACGGAGACAAGCAACCTGTTACCAAGATTTCCATTTTCCAGAAACTAAAGTAAATATGCATATGATGTGCCATACACACATGACACTCTACATTCCAGAAGAGAAAAATGCTCCATTAAACATGTTTGTTACATTGCATTTGAATTAACAACAACAAAAAGAAATTTACACACACAGTCACACAATCTTTAGCCCTTTTTAATGATGTTATTTTTCTCACTGTCATTATGTATAAATTTGTATAGTGTCTTTTTATTTCCTGATGCCTTTTAAGGGCAGTTAGGAGTAAGAATAAACCACTTATTTTTATTATTTCCATTCTAAAAACTGTAGAATTATTATTTTTAAAGTACCATTTGACTGTTGGTTGGAATGTACACATTTGGGTAAATAAGTGAAGATGTTCTAAAAGTGCTTTAGCTATAACTACTTAAAAATTTAAATTATGTCATAATCTTTTAGAAGGAAAAATGAAGTTAGAATGAGAAGGCAGAAAATATCAAACTTAAACTCACTGAGCTCCAAACAATTAAAATGACTTAAAGATAATTCCCTGAACTAACAGAAGAAAATAAAGCTCTTAAGATATAAAAATTTGGTTGTTGGAGGACCGCTCACATAGTGATTAGAATTAGGTTGCAGTAGATTTCATTAATTATAGGTGACTGATTTTCCGTGAGCAGACAGCTCAGGTCTCCTGGCCCCTCCAACAACCCCCTGCCTGCCCCAGCTCATCTCAAACTGTTGTCTAACCTTTCCCTTAATCCATCTCATCTTGAGCTGATGGGAACTGCTTTCATTCCACCTCTTGTGGAGGTAATGAAACAATCTTCTTATTCACTTGGTTCCTCTGAGCCGGTGACATGCAACAACAACAAAAAAAAAGCGAGCGCCCTGATTAATGGCTGCTAATTAGCAATGTTAATGACCAGGTGTCCGAGAGCATGGCCAGCTCCTCTCAGCATGGAGTGATCGCTCAATGAGGGCCCTGCAAATCCATTCCCAGTGACCCTTCCCCTCAGCTGCCAGTAATGAAGCCTGCTCACTCGTTACTCCAGGGAGAGGCACAGGAGGAAACCCCGGCCTGGGACCCAAACCCTTGCCTGGGGTCTAGTGGCTCTTCCATTAATTAAGTTAGCATTTCTGGCCCCCCAAAAGCTCAAAGGTAAAGGAGCGAGGAACAGAGAGATCAACTCAAACCCTCTTTTCTCAGGGGAGATTCTTTTCTAAATAGAACCAGTAGTTAATTGGAACTATCTACATGTATATCTATAATTTTGACTCTATAATAGTTATATGTGCCATCTCCTCAGATTCTATTATTATTATCCTGAGATAATTTACATGGGTGAAGCACATCTCATACTAACTCTCAAATACAACTTTCTGTCTGGGAGGTTTAGGCTGTCTTCTTGCCATTCAGCACGGATGAACGGCAGAAGAAATTCAGAGCTGTTAGATTTGTGCTTAAAAAAAAAAAAGGAAGCTTTAAAAAGATATTTTCCTGATTAGGAGGTGAGTTAAGTGTGCAAGTGCTCTTAGCTCTCATATAGGAATAGGGGAATTATATTAACTTTAAAAAAAAAAGCAAAAACAAACATAAAACAAATGCCAGCTTTTCTAAGAGCTTTATAGAGAATCAGCTCTATTATAGGGACCTGAAAAATTATTTTACTAATTAGCGTTGGTTTCTTTTTTTAAATGCTGACCAGAAAACTGAAAAGTGACAAGACTGAAGTCTTTGCAGATAATTAACCAGTAAGTGTATTTGCCAATTTGTGATAAGCTGATTCTATGAGTTTATACAGCCATTTATTTTCTCTCCACTGGTGACTGGCCTTGTACTTTCTCCAAAAGGTACAGGGGAAGGGGGGGTGATTCAGTTTGAAAGAAACAGACTAAAATGAAAGAAGGTATATGTCATTGTTTGTTTTAGCAGGCTCTTATATATATATATATATATATATATATATATATATATATATATATATCCTAAGTGACGATAGTACCTTGGCTGATTTAGAAATTCACCAACCCCTTGAAAAAAAATTTTTACTTGTTGAAAGGTCTTGTGTGTGATACCATTGTGATAAGTTCCTTTTGATGATGTTTGTAAAAACCGTATACTTTATTTCAGTAGAATAAGTGCTATTGTAAAAATTGCCAACAATTCTTAGGTGATGAAATACCACCCATGCACTGCTCCTAATAGCAGGTTTTAAAAAATTATGGTCATTGGGTTGCTGCTGGCGAATAGGTCTCAGTAAAATTTGACAAGGAAAACTTGAGTGTTATTTCAAGTGTGGCAGGGCCAAACAATATCACCTCATAGGCTACAAAAGGAGGCCGCCTGGACGAGGAGGCTGGCTTTTTGTTACTGGAGTCCACCTTCTGTTGTAGTCATATTCGATGTAGTTTTTTGGGAGAAGGGGTAAAATTTTTCTCCCAGTGTTTAGATAAGTTAGTAAATATTTTCATTGTAAAAAAGTGAGAAAACATTGAAAAGCACATGCACACATGAGTTCACGTGCATTCAGACATGCACAGCACCCACAATCCTAAGCAGAGCTATCCATTGGCAACATGGTGCTATATACTAGTCTAGCCTTCTTTTTCTGTGCATAATTATTGTTTGTCTTTTAACAAAACTGTATTATGATGTTTTTGTTTTAACTGCATATATAATGTTATAACTGCATATAATGTTTTCTAAGCTGTTTTTTTCATTAACAATCTAACGTAAATTTATTGTGAAATATTCTTCTACAATGGCATATTATGACAGCCTCTAATAAGACCCATGAAGTCTCCATTACCATTCATGGTCAATGGGGATTTCTAGAGTGATGATAGAGCCATACTACTGTGATGGTAATATGTGTTACCCAGTACTAAAGGAAGGATACGGGCATTATCTTGGCCAGTCCCTCCTTAGTGGATGTTTAGGATTTGTTGAGGATTGAGTTATAGCCCTTCATTAGCTCAGATCCTACTTCTCTCTGTTCTCTCCACAGCACATAGAACAGCTCTAAGGAGCCAAAGAGAAGGAATGAATATACCAATATACCAGTGGTGTACTGTATCCAATTAATTAATTGCTCACAAAGAAAGGTGAACACAAGCTTCATGAGAGCAGAGAACTTGTATGTCTTCTCACCTATGTATCTGTAGTGCTAGAACTACACCTGGCACATAGTAGGTACTCAGTATACATCGTCAAATAAATTAATGAACAATTAAAAATAAATTTGACTGTATTTTGTTCACTTCTTAGATTCCGATATGTTTTCTTGAGAGGCAGAGAGTAACAGATTTTTAGTTAGTGCCCCAGGAATGCCCACAAGGTTTAGCTTCTGAGGGAAATCATCCCTCTTGTATGTTACATGTAGCACTAGTAGAAATAAACATGGACAGAGACATGGCTCTCTATCTCTAGTCAGAATTCATGAAAACCCTGAGATCTATTGCTCACTTCCATGTGTCTAGTCCTGTCTGCTCCTCTATTTGTTTAAAACAATCTGAAAAAAAAAATGAATACTTTTGACTCCAAGGTCCTTAGTTTGGACTTGAAATTAACATGCATTCTAAATTATATCTGGCAGTTTAAAGATTTAAATATTTTGTATAGCTCCTTTGTCTTTTTTAGATTTATGGAACAAAGTCCATCCATAGACTGAATGTACACTAGAAAATGAATAAATAAGTTCTCAACGACAGGGGAATTAGTTGCACTTCGTGAGACTTGAAGTAGAAAAATGCAGGGTTAAAAAAAGTGTGGTGCTTGTTAGTTGGTTGGTTTTTTTTTTCCTTTTATAACGCAAAAAATTACAACTTATTCTAAGAAAATGACCAAGAAATAATAGTAAATAACCACCTTGCCTCAAAAGATGTTTTGCAGCAATTAGTGGAAGAAGAAGCTATATCATCTGCAAGATGCTCTTGTCTATTGTATGCGGTAGGGACGGCTGTTCTTGACCCCCTCACTCATCTACCTCTGCGCTTTGTTCAGGGGCAAGGGCAGAACAGGACCCCTTTGGTAAATTTAGCCTGTTGGAATAGCAAATGGAGAATGCTGTAATGTATTCACCCTTTCCTCTATCCATCCATCAATCGTTCTATTAATCAATCAATTGAAAAGCCTGTTTAAGCATCTCTCTACAGCCCATTATCCACAGTTAGTCAAAGAAACGTGGCTCCTACACTTTGTAGCTTGTAGTTTTAGAGAAAACAACAATGGAGGTAGGCGCAGAGGATAAATAGACAACAGGTAAAACACTGAACAAGTATGTGAAATGAAAAGAATGAATAATATTAACATTGTCAATCAATTAACAGGTATTTATGGTGTGCTAATTACATCTCTGCATTACATGCTCTGCATTGGGCTTGGGTGCTTTACAAGTGAAGTGGCTAGAGATCAGGAAGAATTTTTATAAATCACAGTTTTAAGAAATGAGAAACTAAAGAGGTTTACTTTCTATTCTGCATAGTCTTTGTGGAAGAAAGTGTGTGTGGGGGCTGTGCATCCTCATTTTGGTACTTGTTGAAAATAGAATGGCTGTACTGGGAGGGGTAGGAAGTGATGGTTAAGAAAGTTGGATTTTATAACTTAATATCACACCATTGCAGAGTTGGAATGGTCCTGAAAAATCATCTTTTCAATTCTTCCCACTCCATGTTTAATTCCATCTAAACCATTGAGGCCCAGTCAGAGGTGAGTTTGTGTAGTGGAAGAATAAGATGATGGCTTGACCATTCAAGCTAGTCTGAGAAAAGCCAGTCAAGAGACATAGATAGAAACACAGGAAGTGGGGCCTTCCTTGGGTATAACTGTGACCCAAAAGAAGTTCCAGAATCCACTTACAAGGGTCTTATTTCTTATTCAAATGCACTAAGAAGTCTTAGAGGAGAAGAAGGTTGATGTAGCCAAAACCCACAGTGGAAAAGCACTCATTGGTAACAATGATAAAGGGCTGATAAGTGAAAAAGAAATTATACTAATATAAGCAAATGGTGCCCAATGCCTATATTGTGGATATCTTATTCCTGTAATTCATGCATCAGGGAAAAATCAAATCCTTATTACCTGAACTTTGTTGGAGGCCCAGGTATACTAAATCCCAAAACTTCATCAAAATTTGCTGAAATTGTTATCCTGGCTTAATGTATGGTTAATTCATTTTTGAAATCTGGGTAAAAGCTTACATAAATACTTTTGGATAGACTGGGTTAACTGTAGAAGCTAAATGGAATGAATATAATATCATTTAAAAATATCTAAGGAGTGAAGAATACAAATCGTTGCTGACTATCAACCCCATGGTAGTTATTGTGCTAAGCTATCTATACGTTGTCTAATTGATCCTTATAACCCTCAAAGTAGTAGTATTCCCATATTACAGACACCGAGGCTTAAAAATCAAGTAAGTGGACCCAAATCTCACAGTAACTGGGTGATGAGGAGTGGGTCTTATGACACCAAGGCCCCCCCTTTTTTGGTTTTCTTCCCGTTATATATATATTGGCTCAAAGTTGGATGAAATCAATATTTCTCACCCACACATCTCTCCTCCCCACAATTTATCTGGCATACAAGTTATAATGGTTGAGTGGATATGTGATCTTTCCTATTTTTGGATTGTAATCATGATACATTATTCTCACGAGGCTGTGGATGTCCAGAAAGTCTTTATGCTCAGGGCCTGGTAAGGAGCCAACTTGGCTAAAATCTTTAAAGCATCAAATACAAGGTTTGATAGTAAAAGGTTTTCTCACCAGAGAGGATAACTTCAGAGATGCGCTGAGGCTGCTGACAAAGTATTTTGGACCCCGTCCTGCCCTTCTGAAGTCAAGTCCCAATTTTAGGAATGTTGATACTGCAATTTGTACTTTCAGAGTTCTTCATTCTAGACCAGGGGTTGTAATTTTCTGCTCAGATTTTCCCTGAGGTCGTGCATCCCAGACCCTTAGGCACATGTCCTTGAAGGTATTGAAAGAGACTGCACTTCTATTTCCATGACACATGAAAATTTCTCTACTACCATTTAGAAATGTAATTGTGAGGAGTTTTCAATATTCAGAGGTTATCCTGGGAACCCCCAGCTATTTAAGATCAATTATTTGGTGAAGATATTGATGCCAGATCACAAGATTACTGGAACACTGGCCCACAGGGATTGCTGTTGGATAGAGGCAGTAAGAGGCAATGTGGATTATGGCCTGCCATCCGGGGAAGTAAACACAGTTGGGCTGTGCATGACCACAGCCTGCTCAGGACCCCATGTGCAGCTGTCTGAGTGTGAGAGGGGCCTCAGGATTCTCTTAGTTTCGTGCCTTTTGAAAGATGCTCAGGCATTTCAGGAGTCTCCCTGTCAAAACAGAACATTAAATTTCCACTCAAGACTGACAGTTGTACAGTGAAGGAAGTGAGAACACTGAGGGGCTGATGTTTTTCATTTTTAAATCTAAAATGAGCTAAAAGGTTCTCTCTGCTTTTTGCCTAGTCTTTCTAAGAGCTGTTCTGTCCAAATAATACCAATTTAAAGGAAGGTAGAAAACCAGGGAGACTAATATTTATAAATTGCATTACTCCAGGCCATTTACACATATTAGTGCATTTATTTTAGATGATAGATTTTACTTTTCCTATTTTACATATTAAGAAACTGAAGCTCCAAGAGATTAAAGGTTGTAGAAGTAGTAAGTGTCAGGGCCATGCTTTCTAGTCTAGGTATGACTTCAAATTGCTCTATAATGGTGCTGTCTAATATGGTAGCCCTATTAGCCATTGTGGCTCTTTTAATTCTAATTTAAATAAAATAAAGTAAAATATCCAATTCTGTAGTCAAAGTAGCCACATTACAAATGCTCATTAGCTACATGAGCTAGTGACTACTGTATTGGACAGGGCAAATATAGAATATTTTCATCATCAAAGGAAGTTTTATTGGAACTTTTATTCCATACAAGATTATTTGTGCACTACAACTATTCTATAACTATTCATGTATTATAAATATTACTCCATAAACAAATTACATACATATATATGGCAGTTTTGAGAGTAAGTTGCTGGCTGGAAATGGAGGCACAAAAAGCAATACATTGTTTTTTGTTATTTTTTTAAAGATTTTTTACTGGGGAATTGGGGGAAGGGGAACAGACAAGTTGCTGTCATTTTGTTCTTCAGTCTAGTTGTGGAGGACGTTGCTTCACTGGCCCAAGTTGGCACCATCATTGTGCTCTTCCCGGGTGAGGCAGATCAGTTGCCGGCTTCTGGATGGCCTCTCACTGCAGTACATTGTTTTTTAAAAAGAACAGTCTGTCAACCAAGCAATACTTCCTTTTCCATGTTGTGTATAAAATACATATTATATATGTAAAATTATATATTACATACCCATACACACATATAAATTTCCACCTTTATGAGACCAACAAGTCAGATACAGTATTGTTAATGGCAAGTAAATGAGATAGAAAGGAAAAGATATTGTAATGGGAAAATAACAAATACTGTATTAATTAACTTTGGGGAAAATTTATTTTCTCTGCCTACTTCATCCACAAATAAAAGAGAGAAACAGTGGTTAAGAGCAAACCCCAGATAGACTCACCTTAACATTTTTGTAGCCTTTCCAGTTTGCCAAGTAGGTTTAAAAGTTATTCAAAGGTTTCAGGAAAATTCTGGAACGAGGGCTTCAGGTTTGACTTGAAATACCAGAAGTCAAATTCTTGTTATCCTACCTGTGTATAATTTGTACACTTGGAAGTTCTAAATTCCTTTGTAATCTGCTCATCTAATGCATTCCCAAGTGGTGTTCTTCTGCCCATCTGTCTCAGTTAACCTCACAAAGAACAATGATGGTCCAACACAAGGACCATGTCCGTGTTGGGGCTATTGCCATTTCATACACTGAGTGGCTCTATTGATATCTGTTGTATCTTTTAGTCTTATGGATATAACTGTTGTTTTAAGTAAACATGAAAAATATTTAGAAGGTACTAGCACTCCTGTTTATAATTTTTAAAATAAGAACAATAATATGGAAAACGAAATTAAATTTGCATCATTAACTAAGTCCTTTAGCTCTCAAGTGGAATCGATTTAAAACTCGGCTTATTTTGTGACATTTTAGCTAATGAATGGCTTTAAAAAAGGCTTTAATTTGAAAAACTTACAGCTTTTCGAAAAAAGAATGGACATGCAACTAGTATTTTCAGTTAGTTTGGTATGACTTTCTAAATTAAAATATTAGCCATGAAAATAAAAACTCGTTATCTTTTTGATGGTAGCTAAGAGTCACCTTAACAAATTGGCACGTGATGTCAGAACATATTGCTATGATGACCATATCTGCAAAATTTCCTTACCTTTGTGATGGTTATAATCTTACCCACCTTTCCCATCAGGATGCCCACTTTATATATTTGTAAACAAACTGAAATTTCCTCAGTACAGAGTAAAATGGGACAGAGAATAATTGTTTCATAATTATTCAGACCAATATCCATTTTTTCTTCAAGAATATAGAGTAAGATTCATTGAATGTGGTGATTTAAATTTTTTTCTGTTTAAACCATGAATTCAATGTTAGAAATAACTTTAGAGATCACCTAGCCCACCTCTCTAGATGTTTCGGTGGACTGATCCAACCTGCACACACAGAGCCTGGCAAAGCTTAGCCTTCAATCCCAGCTTCCTTTCTCCAGGAGTGATCAACCAGCCACACATTACCACATTTTGTTCACTTTTTGACCTGATCTTGGACACATCAAATCTTGATTTAATAACCATTTAAACCAGAGAAATAGATTGTTATCTTGCTTTGCTTAGCTACTGCAATCAAATATGTACTGTCTCCTGGGTACATTATCCATATAGTACTATAAATATATGAAGCCATAGAACTAGTGGAGACCTTAGAGATGATTTAGTTCAATCTCCTTGGGTTTCATGGAGAAAATGAGTACTGAAGCGACTGGTTCAAGGCCATGCCGCTTGTCAGCCACAGATCTGAGTTCCTATTCCAGATGGCTTGACCTGGAGTCTGGTCCTCTTATTACTATTATTTCCGGTGCAGTGAACATTTCTGAGGGGATGGTCAGGTGTTCAAACAAGGACCCATACAAAACCGAGGCCTAGTGACTTTTGTTCCAGTTGCCTTATGGTGGTTGGGATGTTGACAAGGCATAAATGTTTGCCAAAGAATCATGAATAAACTCAGCTGGGATTAAACTTTGATATGCAAATGACAGGTGGTTATAAACATGACAAAAAAAATTTCCTTTTTAAAATTTTTAAATAAGTTATAAAACACATGGGGTCAGGTGAGCCATTTATGAAAATGGCATTCTCCACGATGTCTCATTGCTTTGGGAATGTTGCTTTGGAACTGGGGCTTTAATAAGCTCTGTGAAGAATAAAGGCAGGAGGAAAGATTGCTGCTTGTCGACAGTCACATACAGACAAATGAAAACCTGGGCTGTGTCCTGAGAGTTTTAGGTAATCCAGGCTCATAATTTGATTTGAGAAGAGCTACTCCAGGCTACTGTGTAATTATAGAAGCATTCACTCGCCTGGCTCCTGTTCGCCTCATCACGTTCTACTTCAGTGCCCTTTATGCTAAAGCCCCTGTTGATGAGAGGGCGGAAACAGTGAGTACAAATAAAGCAATTAGCAGGTGGGGAATGCTACCTCTGTTTAAGGATAACATCCAATCTTTATTGGTACTTATTAAGTCGAAGTCTAGAGCTTAGAGACAAAGGGAAATATCGCAAACCACAAAAATGAGAAGGAGTGTGGGAACAAAAAAGAATAAGGGAAAAATTAGACCCATGTATCTATGTTATAGTTCACAAATGTAATCACAATTTTAGAAATAATATCAAACTCGCAACTTATTTATATTGTAGTGAGTTACATTCTCATGTAAAAGTCACTTTATTTAAAAATTTTCTTGGTTCTTCTGACCTACTCTTTTATTATGTGGGTTAAGTCGAAGAATATTGTTAACAGTTTCTGTATTCTAATGAGAGAAGGGTGTTTGAGTTTGGGTTGTAGTTAAACCCACCAGCAGGGGGAGTCAGGATAATCAGGAAACCTCATGGGCAAGGTCCTGACATCCAGCACAGATTCACAGACATTGTTGTCAGAGCCGAAAATGCCCACTGTAAACAAGGAATAGAATTGGCAAAAAGAAGAAGGCAAGAGGATTTCAAGTGTTTCTGAAATCCTAGCGCAGGATATTGAAGGTGGACAAGAACACAGGGCACAGGTTTTGCACTGACTGCCCTCCATTCGCTGAATATCTTACTATCCTGAAAGCAGGGATAATAAAAAGCTATCCATCCGGAATGCTGTAATTCTCATTTCTCCATGGATAGCATTGTTCTTCTTGCTCCAGCCTTATTTTGTGTGTCTGAGTAGTAAGGTGGAGGAGTATAAATCATTACCATTCATTCATCTCAGAGCAGTCCCAAGAAGGTGCCCCCTGTACTTGATTTTGGCCTAGTGCTTTTGTCCTTGAATGTCCTATTAATTAAAGTTCTTCTGGCAACTTTAGCTACCTAAGAAGGACATAGCTTCCTATTTAAAGAGCAGATTTTCAGCTAGTCAACTTAAAAGACAGTCATGGAAATTTGCAGAAAAATTAATATGCTTTTCCTTTGCTTTAGTGATGGGAGGGTACTGTGGACACAGAGATGTGTGAATATCTAGAAAGATAAAGTTTTTACAGTGCTTGTTTAACAGGGTAACAACTGATATTGAAAAATTAAATCTTTATCCTCACCCTGGAAAACTATAGTTTCTTTTAGGTCATATTTTCAGTTCTGTATATATACGCTTCCTCTTTTTCATCCTTCTATCACTTAGCAACCACTTGAGGCAGACCCAGAGGTTCCAAAGAAAAATCTCTTGGGTGATGATACTAAGAAGCATGTTCATTTCACCCTTTGGCAGAAACCACAGCACCTGAATAGGACAGGAGACTATCTCAGTCAGACTAAAGGTCTAAAGATGACCAGCACCAGGCCTTTCGAAGCATTGTTCTAGAAGAGGTGATTCATGTAGGCAAAGCAGGGAAGGATACCTTCTAGAAGCCTGAAAATTATTGAGCACTTTGCATTAATTTCTTTGTTACCTTTGATAGTGCTAGTAAACGTAGAAATAGGTATGTCATGAATTTTCTTTTGAAAAGTGTGCATGGAAATATGTTTCATTTGAGGATCAGGGTTGTGTTCATAAATTTTATTAGTATCTTAGTCTTGGATGTCAAAAAAATCTCCAAATGACAAATACTAAGACATAATTTCAGAAATATACACCATTTCTGCCTGCATTCTCTCTCATTGTTGTCCCCATCATCTTCATAACTGCCCCTGTTCCTTGAATTTGTTGCAGTCCTCCATATTTTTGAAGGCTTTTTCATAGTCATGAACTCAATTCTTTTCAACATCTTGTGAATTCAACCTTGTGAAGTAATAATATGAATTTACACATAAGGAAACACACAGAGATGCTCTGAGACCCACTCAGGGTGGCACAGTTTAGGACATTATTCCAATGTCTATATCAGTACAAATCAGGAGTGATCTCCACCTCTTATCAGTTTAAAGACACAAATGCAAGAAACTGGAAATGGTTTTCAGTGATTATTCAGCCATTGGGAATTATTCTTTATCAAATAATGAATAGAACAAACGGTTCACACATCCTTTTGCGATTGGAAATCTTGATATTTTAGAAATGGGGCAAATGGCAGAACACAATACGAAAGAGTATGATTTACCTTTTCACCCCTCCCTTTCTCACTTCCATCCTTCCCCTGTTGCGTCAGGTTTAAAACTAAAGTAATGGCAAAGCCAAATGGCTGAAACGCTTGTGATCCTCACTACTTACAGCAGGGCTTCCTAAGCAGCCCCTGGAGGTGCCTCTTTTCTCTAAGACTTCACCTTCCTCCGAGGAATAAGATCGCGATTGAACTTTCTGGGGGGCTGTTGAGAATTTTCTGCTTCGGCAAACCCATATGCACACCATTTCTGTTGTCCAGTTCATCTCCTACAGTCTCGATTCCGCATCAGCTCCTTTTCCTCTACATAGTGAAATGCGTATACTTCACAATTGACCTGTTCAACCTTTATTTGAAAAAAAAAAAAAAACCACAAAAAAACACAAAACTTTTCCATTGATAGCTTGAAGGACTGATCCAAATGACTTTATTTTTAAAACAATCCTTTCAGTGTACAGTATTTGTGAAGGTCGAGGACAGTTAAAACAAGTAACTATTGCAGAGTTGTTCCAATGAAGGCAAACATCATATTTGACTGTGCATGTAACCAGAAATACCTGCAATGTACCTCAGACACAGGTTCTCCAGCTCACAATGTCTCACCTGTGAGTCCCTCTCTAGGGTAGCCTGAGGCCTCTGCACGTGGCCCGGAGGAAGCCTAAATGAGTTATCTCCTTCCAGATAATCAATAACGATCCATGCATGATGATTGACACTTCCGTGCTGCCTGTAGCCTCCATTTGCTGCCATTTGAAACTGCTGCAGGACACGCTGGGCATCCTACTCCAGGGTGTCCTGGGGCCAGTGGCAAATTCCTGCCGCTCACTGAGAAGGCACACTTCCTGTTGTGTTGGGTGGTCTGCCCAATGCCTAGCTTTGAAAATGTTTAAAGGGAGAATGAAGAGCCTATTTTAATTCGCAAGTGAAATAACTTTACAATTGGTAGAACTTGGTGTTGATAGCATAATGTGGAAATAGCACGATTCTCTATTACTCTGACCATTTGGTGACAAGCAGGTCTGATGAGGGATTGATAGCAGCACCTCCCTTCCCTCTCGGAAGCTGCCGGCTCTGACCAGCTGTTAGGCCTCTTTCTGACTAAGCAAGTTGTTCCTTTTAGATCCTGTTCTCAAGGCAGTTTCTGATGGTAGGTGGAAGACACATTTTTCTCTGCGTGTCCATATGTCTGTTTGGCCTCTCAGAGACTCCAGGTTGGAGGTCTTCATAAGTTAGCCTCACCAGCCTTTCTGAACCAGCTGCAAAGTATATACCCCAACTGGCTTGAAAAAGCAGTGCATCTAATCACATAATGCCTCTATAATGTGGTTTTTTAAATTTAGTGACCCACAGGATATTAATCTGGTGGTAACAACTCCCAAGGGAGGTAGCACTGGCAGACACTTCAAGAGCAGCTAGTAATACTATTAAATGTGATATTCATTTCATCTGAACATATGGAAATAAAAACAAGTCATGGGAGAATTTCAGTGCTCTGTACATGTTATATTCATAAACCTGTCACAAATAAGTGCCCTTAAAAGGAAATCAATTAATAAATGTGCAATGAATTAGGAAGTTTAAATATTCCATAATATGAGAATCTCTCTTCCTGCCTCCTCCATCCATGTTCCCACCCCTGCCAGGGCCCCCTTGTTATTCAAGCTGTTATAACATTTTCTACTGTGTGGCACATCTTGGTTTTGTTGTTGTTGATTGAGTTATTTGGTTGTTCCGGCTGCTTAAAAAAAAAAAAAAAAAAAAGAAGAAAAATGTGTAAGCTATAAAATGCATCTTCTTTTTTCCTTTGTGTGTGTATTAGAGTCTGGCTTGGCACTAGGGCCCCACCCCAAACCTCCCACCAAGACTATGTCATATTTCTATATGCTTGTGCATGTTCAGCTCTACCTCTTTTGAAATGGTGCCCAAAACCAAGCAATGTTTACATAAGTAAAAGGGAGTTTCACTTTTATGCTGTAATTTCTACATGGAGCAGAGCGTTTTCCTAGCCATACCTTGTACTTTGTTCACGGGTGAACTTCTGTTTTTCTAATGTGATGCTTTTATCCAGCTTTGACAACAGATTTCTTTAGGAGATTACACACCTGGAATTAACTTTTTTTGCCAAGAATTATAGTGCACCTGGAAGTACTAAATCATTTTTATCTATGTTGTACAAGCTTTTCATAATGAAATTGCATATCTTGAACTTGACCTGTCTCTTGAGAAGCTGAAGGGCCATAGTTGGGTAGGTACGTATATTGCTGGTATTATGAAGTAAATATATCCAGGATGTGTTTACTTCTCACCTGCCAAATACTCGCTACCTGAACACCATCTCTCTGAGTATCTCACTTCTTAAATGACTCTGCTTACCACATCACATATGGAAATGTGAGTATGTACTTTCACCAGATTGTTTGCTATGTTTACACCAGTTCTAACACTAATCCCCATTAATGTTTGATATAGTTCCCAACAGGTTTCAGTAGATGTCTGACACCATATCTATTGCGTATGTGTAGGACATGATATGTACCAGGAGAATGATAAAGAATTGTTCTTTAGAGATTTCTTTCCTAATGACATTTTTGCTTACTAGATTATTTTGAGAATGTGAAATACTTTTTGTAAGTATTGTCACCGAAAATATAAGTAATGTCACCGAAAATATAACATCAATCAATTTTTAAAATCACGCAGGGGGTTTATTATAAAGTCCAGCCATACCATCAGTTTTGAGACCTATGACATTTTCTATCTGTGGTGAAACTTTTGAAGAGATCTTGTGAGGTATAACCTGTAAGATGGTCCTTAAGAGATTTGGAATTATGAGTTCAAAACTACACAAACTCATACTGACACACCAGAAAGATAATGTAGTGTGTTAGAAATTACTTACATGATTTTTTTGGTGGGAGGACAGGTATAGGAAATTTAGAGAAAAAAAATCCCTTTAAGTTTTGCTATCAGCTTTTGATCTCCTGTTTTTGCCATGAAACCCGAATATGCTCTAGTTTTCCTTGACATGAAGTCGTGTGGGTAGAACACAAATGCTTTTTATCCTTAGGCATCCTTGCCCTCCTATGTTTGGTTATACCTGAAGTTTGCCAAACTGGTTCTGCTTATTCTTGTCAAACAAGGATAATTTCTTCTCTTGGTTGTCTCTGATATAGTGTCAGCATTTTAAAGGCCAAAAGTTGCCATAGTGACAAATTACATGAGTATAAACATTTATTCTTTTTGGACAGAAACCCTGTAAATGAAGAAAAGAAATAGAAAATATCATGGATAAATCAACATATTTATTTGATGAATTTTTTTAGACATCGAGAGAATGATATTGTAAATGATGTTTAGTAAAAAGAAAAGTGCATAACAAAATACAGATACATTAAAATATATCTGCCACCGAATTCAAATATAAATAATTGAATTTCACAAATTACTATTCTCTGTCACTGTGGTTTAATTTTATATGAATGTGACTAAATTCTACCCTGAGTATAGATAAACTCATTATGTCCTTTAAGTAGTTCGAATTTCCTGATAACCAGCAGTCAAACCGAGGAACAAGCAGAATTAGTAGCCAAGTCTAATAAATGACTGGGAAAAATTGTATCTGTCTCATCCTTCTGGTTCCCACACACTCTGGTTACATCATTACTTAGCCTGTAAACTCGGAGGCCAATTGGGCTCCAGAGCTTGGGTCAGGTGACCAAAACATCAAAATGCGACTGAAATTCTACCCTAAAGATGGGGTTTCAGTAGGGGCCTCTGGATAGCTGACTCCTCTGTGGCTGCTGTGCAATTTTCGTATTTTATTTCACCTTTGCTTTCAGGCTTAGTTCTTGGTCCCATAGATTGACGGCCGAAGCAAACTTGTTGATGTGGGTTTTTCTGTGCAGGTGCATGGGCAAAATTATTTCCTGTACCGCATACTACAATCAGTTATGTAATAGCTTAAAAAACAAAACAAAACAAAACTGGACTTTTCCCCATGAATTGGTTTTCATTAGCAGAGAGAATTCTAACCCCTTCCTTTTCCTTTTATCTTTTTTTGTTTGTTTGTTTTTGACAAGTGTTTTGAGTTTTATTCTATTTTTAAAAATTATTTAATGTCTAAATCCACAAAACTCAAAAGCCAGGTTTATCTGGTCCACTGGATGCAACGCCCCGATGGCGGGGCTGAAATGCTGTGCTCCTCTTAAAGAAGCGGAATGTGTAACTCTATCACCTTGCTAAGGTTTCACAGGGCAAGTATAGTGATGACAACAACTACTTGTTTTCTGCAGATGTAGAAAGGCATTTTTTTACATGTGCAGGAAGCAACAAAAAACCTGGTCTTAGGGGATAGGTTAGTGAGTTGCCTTGCAAGGAATAAACCAAATAATCCTTAAAGTTGTAGTGACACATACAGAGACAAAAGCTTGACACTGCTACACAAAAAAACGTATTTTCATGTTTTCAGGTTTACATTTGTTTTGATTGCTACAATGGGTGCTGTGATCATTTCTGGCTGAGAATTTCTTCCAAACTCTCTTGAAAGTAAAATCCATCAGAAATAGAGACTACATTGGAAAACACCCTTGCTATGTTGTTATCAAGGCATTCAAAGATTCTTCCATCCAAGAGGGAGGGATGATGCAGTAAAGAAGGAGAAAACTCAGGTGAAAATTAATTTCGTCAAAAAGCAAGCCAAGCAAAACAAATTGCCCTCTCAAGCCTTTCCTTTTGGATGAAAGGATTACATGTAAAATATATTTCATGATTTATACAACAAGCATTAGAATGTGCCAATTATTATACTAAATGGTAGGGATACCAAGAAGGTGATGGGGAAAATGGTAATGACGGTGATGACAGCTAGTACTCCTGAAATGCCCACTATACACCACACTGTACTAGGTATTCCCCTGCATTCATCCTGATCCTTACATTAATCCAGAAAGGTAATTATTATTATCCCCCCTTTATAGAACAGGGCCCGAGGATCAGAAACGTTCAATGATTCGCTTGAGGTCATGCAACTGTTACATGGTGGTCCACAAAGATAGAATTCCAGCCTACACCTGATTTACTCTGTGATCTCTGTCCCCAACTGCTATCCCTCATGGCCTCTCTGTACAATTCTTTCTTTGTCCTTCTGGCATTTTTCATCTCGGGGTGGAGTAAGCCAGATGAAGAAATAATTGAAACTACACATGTTAAAACATTGGTGGGACTAAATGCTTGAGGCAAGTAAAAGTTTCACAGAAGAAGTGGTTCAGCCACAGAGCAGGGAGGAGGGTGGGTGGCAGATGAACGCTTGGTTACCTATTGCCCTGCTGGTCATCCCTCCGAGGTAACTGGTAACTGCTTTTATTCTGCAGAACTCGCCCTGAAAGTGCTGTGTAAGACAGTGAGCTCGTCCCCACGGGTGCCTGCCAAAGAAAGTAACTAGGTGCTCACATATTTTCCAGTACAAGTGCTTCATTATTAATTCATGGTCCAGGTCCTCAGTACATGCTGTTACTAATATTAGGTTTCACCAGAGAATAATGAACAGGAGCACTGGACTGGATGTCTTAACATTTTTTAAGCAATGTTTGCAGTGCTAAATTCTATTTCTAGCTTAATTGGGGTCTTTACATAAACAAGAGGAGGGCTCTGTAGTGTTGGGGAGGCATAATTTTCCCACAGCTTAGCAACAGAAAAGGTGAGAGTCAGCATGATTATAGCCCCATGGAAGGTTACTTCAGATAGGGACTTTCTCCGTTAGGTCTCAGTTTAATTCTTCTTGTGTCAGACAAGAAAAGGAGAGACCTTCTGAGTTAGGATTCCAGCTAGAAAGCTTGGACCAGCTCCTTGCTTTGAAACTGCATCCCATCAGGAAAGAGGGAAGGAGTAGAGGTCTTGCTCTGGTCGGGACACGGTTCCTACAAGTGGCTCCCAGAGCAAGGCCCACTTACCCATGAGGCACAGTGGGCCCTATGGGGCCCATGGTACTTTTAGTGCCTCACATAAATGTTTTTATTTTAATTCCATTTAAAACAAGAGGAAAAATATGAACAAAATATAATGGATCTATAGCAATAAATCCAACCTGGCTTATATTTGTCTTTATACCAGCACAGTTGTAAAGTACAACTTTTAATTATGCTCATGGAGGAAGGGAGCCACGTTGGCAAAAGGCCTGAGCTCATGAAAGTCCACAGGTGGTCCTGCCCCAAAGAGGCCCCTTACCAATGTCACTGGGTGGGAATGGCGGGGGAGGGGGGGCTGCTAACAAGTCAAATTATTTCATTAGACAACCTGTTCTTCCTGTTGTTTTCTGTAGATCTTAGAGTATTTGAGTGAAAAAAATATATGGGTTAATAAGAACAAGAAGATTGCATTTCCTCTGGGTTCCCAACAGTGTCCTGCCTGACATAGAGTTAGCATTCAATCATTAGTTGCATTTCATTGAAATCGATTTAAAGAAAAGGCACATTGATGTATTTATTCATTTATTCAGTGCAATAGCTCTTTATTTAGCACCAACCATGTGTCAGACACGGACTGCACTGGGTATTAGGGATATAACAGGAAGTAAGATAGACATTCTCTCTGAGCGCAAAGAGCTACAGAGAAAGCCAATGAGAAGAAACACAAAAATGACATTGTCAAGGGGTAGAGCGTTGGTAAAAATGAGATGGAGAAAATCCCTGATTCCTGATTTCCATTTTTAAAATGTATCAATCTCCTAATTAAAAGGGATTTTCTTTTATGGCATGGAGACAAGCTAAAGCACTTATAAATATGTGAAATGGCGTTACAGCATTGTATTTGGTAGTTAAGATTCTTGAGCTATTTAAAAATAAAGGATGTTTAATGGGAACTGCTGTAGCTCAACAAACTGAAGTGACTGGCTGTCCAAACATGGAGAACCAGTGAGTGTTGTTTCTGTGAAGGGGCCAAAGTCACAGCTGGCCAGGTTTCTCCTTGCTGTTGTTGGGCCTATGAGGATTCATGTTCAATTTTGAGATTCAACTGATAAGAAGACTACGTCTTAATGGAGGCTATCTGAACCATTGGGTTTCAAAAAATTTATTTTTTAAGTTTTTTAAATTACAGTTGACATGCAATATTATATTAGTTTTAGGTGTACAACATAGTGATTAGACATTTATATAACTTACAAAGTGGTCTCCCCGATGAGTCTAGTACCCATCTGACACCATACATAGTTATTAGAATATTATTGACTGTATTCCCTATGCTATACTTTTATATCCCTGTGACTATTCTTATAACTGGCAATTTGTACTTCTAGTTCCTTCCCCCTTTTCACCCACCCTCTAAGCCCCCCTCCCACCTGGCAACCATCAGTGAATTTGTTCTCTCTATATATGAGTTTGTTTCTGTATCGTTTGTTCATTTATTCTGTTTTTCAGATTCCACATAGATGTGAAATCATACGGTATTTATTTTTCTCTGTTTGACTTATTTCACTTAGTGTACCCTCTAGGTCCATCCATGTGGTCACAAATGGCAAGATTTCACTCTTTTTATGGCTGAGTAATATCCCATTGTGTATATGTACCACTTCTTCTTTATCCATTCGTTTATTAGTGAACACTTAGGTTGCTTCCATATCTTGGCTGTGGTAAATAATGCTTCAGTGAACATAGGAGTGTATATATCTTTTTGAAGTAGTGTTTTGAATTTCTTTGGATAAATACCCAGAAGTGAAATTTCTGGGTCATATGGTAGTTCTACTTTCATTTTTTTTGAGGAATCTTCATACTGTTTTCCATAGTGGCTGCACCAATTTACAATCCCACCCACAGTGTACAAGGGTTTCCTTTTCTCCATATCCATGCTAACATTTATTGTTTATTGATTTATTGATGATAGTCATTCTGACAGGTGTGAGGTGATATCTCATGGTTTAATTTGCATTTCCCTGATGATTAGTGATATTGAGCATCTTTTCATATATCTATTGGCCATTTGTATGGCCTCTTTGGAAAAATGTCTATTCAGGTCCTCTGCCCATTTTTTAATCAAATTGTTTGTTTTGGTGTTAAGTTGTATGAGTTCCTTATTTTTGGTATTAACTGCTTATCGGATGTATCATTGGTGAATATCTTTTCCCATTTTGTAGGTTGTCTTTTTGTTTTGTTGATGGTTTCTTTCTATATGCAAAAACTTTTTATTTTGATATAGTCCCATTTGTTTATTTTTTTTTTCTTTTGTTTCCCTTGCCCGAGGAGACAGAGCCAAAAAAAAAAAATATTACTAAGAGCAATGTCAAGAGTTACTGCTTATATTTTCTTCTAGGAGTTTTATGATTTCAGGTCTTTAATCCACTTTGAGTTTATTCTTGTATATGGTATAAGAAAGTGATCCAGTTTCATTCTTCTGCATCTCTCTGTCCAGTTTTCTTAACACCATTTATTGAAGAGACTGTCTTTACCCTATGGTATATTCTTTCCTCCTTTGTCATAAATTAATTGACCATATAGGCATGGTTTTTTTTCTGGGCTCTCTATTCTGTTCCATTGATCTATGTGTCTGTTTTTATGTGCATACCATGCTGTTTTGATTACTATAGCCTTGTAGTATAGTTTGATATCAGGTAGGGTGATACCTCCAACTTTGTTCTTTCTCAAGATTTCTGTGGCTATTCATGGTCTTTTGTGTTTCCATATAACTTTTAGGATTCTTTGTTCTAGTTCTGTGAAAAATGCCATTGGTAATTTGATCAGAATTGCATTGAATCTGTAGATCGCCTTGGGTGGTATGGACATTTTAATTGATGTTAATTCTTCCTATCCATGAGCATAGTATATGCTTGCATTTATTTGTATCTTCATCAATTTCTTTCTTCAGCGTCTTACAATTTTTCAAGTATAGATCGGTTACCTCCTTTTTTTTATGCAATTGTAAATGGGATTGTTTTCTTAATTTCTCTGATAGTTCATTATTGGTGTATAAAAATGCAACAGATTTCTGAATACTAATTTTGTATCCTGGTACTTTACTGAGCTTATTTATTAGTTCTAATAGTTTTTTGGTGGAATCTTTAGGGTTCTCTATATACAGTGTCATGTCACCTGCAAATAATGACAGTTTTAGTTCTTCTCTTCCATTAAATCACTGGGTTTTAAGTAAGCACCATGCTTTATTCATTAGTGTCTCATAATGAGGCCTCAGAGAACATGTGGATCTTGCCAGGCCCACTCATGTAACAAACATTTATTGAGCCCCTACTGTGAATCAGGCTCTGTACTACCTGTTTGATTTATAGAGAGGAATAAGACAGTCTACTCCCCTGCCTGCATGGAGTTTACATTTTAGTTGGAAAGGGACAGATAATAAAAATCTAAATAATAGACAAGGTAATTGCAGGTTTCCATAGAACCATTCTGGTGGGTATCTTTTATTTTGGCTTTTTGGTAACAGCAACCTGATTTTTCCTGGCATATGGACTTGGTAGACTATTAGTCAAGGGAGCCTGTCTTCCCCTAGCCACAATGTGGGCATATGACCCAAGCTTTACCAGTCAGAATCTCTTTCCTGGATATTTGAAGGTCTGAGTGTTGATACCATGGGCATATGGCCAATTTCTGAAAAAAAAGTTACCATTGATATCATGGACTAGCCACAAACAGCTGTAATGGACTGGACTCATGAGTTACCTGTGAGTAACTCTTGTCATTGATGGGACAGAGTTATTAAACTATATTGACCCTAAATTTCCTTCACCTGGTTCCCCCTTTTTGGAAATCAATGGGGATCATTAAGAAGAAGAATTTAAGCATAGACCATAGGATGATTAGATCAGCACGGTGTAAAGGAAAGAGCTTGGGAGTTGCACAGATTTGGGTCCCAAATAATGCTTTGTTACTGGGTAGTTGTGTAACATGTATGACACCAACTCCATGGGGTTGATGGGAGGTTTAAATGTAGAGGGCCTAATGCAATGCACGTAGCCACAGATGTCAGTTCTTTTTCCTTACCTATTTCTTCGCCACACCCACCCCCCTGTCATACTGTCTTCATCATTACTAGGTTGCCAGATTGGCATGAAGTTTTAAATAATGTGCAATTACAACTCTGGGGAAAGAGAAGAAATAGAAAGGATTTGAGTCCTCAGCCACCTCCTTTTCTCTTCAGATATTGTAGGCTTAGAGTCAAGTATGGACCGGAAACTCAACAACTGGCTCGGCCTGTGGCTCGTGAACTCTGCCTGGCATGAACACTTCTGTTTCAGCACATCTGTGATTGCCGTATCACCAGCATTGCAGAATGGAGGATTAATTTTATTGTACATTGGATCAGCAGATCTGGTGACATAATATTGCACTATGAAGAAGGATTACTCACCAGTTTCTGGATGCTACATTTTTAGAAACTAACTCCACTTAACGATAAGTGTTGGATCTAACAACTTCCCCCTTTTCCTCACTCCCACTCTCCAATCACCCAACCAACAAATATCACTTAATGCAAAAACTGACTCTCTTGGGACCAGATGGATACAATTTTTCTTCAGGATAAAACTCTGGATAGTCTCCCAAAGTAAAGGTTTTATTTACTTCTTCAGTTATTTAAAACAGATGTGTCGTATTTATAATGATGGCTCTAAGCACTTTTTTTCTCTCTGGGTTTATGGGTAGCAATTTGCGTGGAGTAAAATAATATAGCATTTGTGAGTCATTTCTGAGGAAAAAAAAATGGGAGAATTATATAGCCTGCAAGCCAGATCTTGCGCATGGTCGTAAGGAAATATGGCTACATCCTAGGGCAAACAAAGAGGAGACCTTGTTTCCATTTCTGTCAGGTTCCTACTCAAGGTTTGATGTGTCATCTATCTTTTCATCTGCGACCTCCATTTGCAGAAAAGGGGACCCAGAGATAGGCCCTTATTCTGTTCTAGCATATGGCAGAGCTCAGTTTTATGCTGCATCCTTACTTGCCACCACGCCAGTACCACTTCCCTTACGTGGTGTCTTTTCCAAGGACTTCTTTTTTTTTTTTTTTGTCCTCATCTAGGCTATCAGAGAGCCTTGTTGATTCTCCACTTTAAAAATAATTTCTTCCTTTCTCTATATCCTCGTCTTTGACCATTTTTCTATTATGTCTACTTGATGGTTAACCAATTGTTGGGCTCCTTTGTCGCTTAGCTGGCTATGGAATGTGGAGTGAGTAGGCCCTGTAGGTAAATGTAAAAATGAAGTGTGTGTGTGTGTGTGTGTGTGTGTGTGTGTGTGTGTGTGTTTCGGAGGCGGGAGGATTTTCTTTACTGAGTGCTTATTACATGAGATCCACTGCTTTAAGTTAGCTTTTAGAGTTTGTTACATTTAATTTTCACAATAGCTGTATGAGGTAGGAGTTTGAACAGATCTGCATTTAAATCCTGCTCAACCGTTTATCTGTAGAAATATGTAAGCATATAGGTAGGCAGTACCTATATTTGTATGCTTAATTCCTGTATTCTATATTTGCATGGTTCAAAAACTGCTTTATCTCTTAGATAGCAAATGAAGATTTTTAAAAAGTATTTTAAAAAAGTATTTTGTCAATTTTCTTTATATTTGAGCTCTGCTGACCAAACAAATATAAGATTTGGCGGGGCGGGGGGAGGGGGGGGTGGCAAAGAAAAGAAAGAAAGCTTTCAAAAAGTCTGAAGCTAAATTAACACTTGTTAAATCAAGTTATACCAGAGGTCCAAATCTTGAACTAGAAGATTTAGTGCCACCATTATAATCCCCCGTGTTATCATATGCCATATTCATTTTTTAACAGCACAAAGTACAAAGAAAGTGATCGAAAGTATACAAACTGCTCCCATATAGTCTATGCAAGCAGTAGACAGTAAAATATAATGGTCTACTTATTCTGCTGTGATTGACAGCCAAACCTTAGAGCAATTTGCACTCTGATCTGATAGCAGGGTTTCTCCCATAACCCTGAGGGCCAAATCGCACTGCCCTTGATTGTGAAAATATCTGCCCTTTGACCCTTAGGAGAGACCCAGGCCCATATCTTCTAAAAGTCTTCCATTGGTCCTCACTGACATGTACAGTAAATGACTGATTGTCTCTATTTTATGACCACGGCAGACAGAGAAATACCTAGCTCATTTTAGCAAAACTTATCCTAATTGGAACTATAATCAAAGGTTACTGGAATGCTCCAGAAACTTACCTGGAGACCTGGATTTGGTGTCTTTTGAAGTTTTGGTAAAATAAGTGGTACTTTCTTTGTGCTTGTATTTTCTTTCTTTCCAATGGGGGACTGAGGAAGAAAAAAAAAAATTGAAAGGAAAGCAAAAGCATCTCTTCCTGCACAACCTTCCCCTCTCTCTTTCTCTGTAGTAGCAAGTGACACGGGGCTGCTGGGCTGGTTCAGGGGGTTACGCACATAAAGTCCTTATCACCTGCGCTATTTAAAGTGGAATGGAAAAGTGCAGCTGAAAACATCCTGGAGGAAATGTTCTCTCCTGGGGCAGCCAGGGTCCTTTTCATCTTCACCTGAAGGCAGCCCTCACCCAATTTAATGCATCATTTAGTTTGGCATTAGTGAAAAAGGCCTCTCCGGGGCCTGCTCACAATGACCCTAGGGCTCCACAAAAGACTGAGCAGGAGGGTTACCAGTTCTCACTTCTCCATTTAAAGCAAAAACGGACATGGAGCCAAATGAGAAAGTTGAGGAGGGCAAGCCTTAAATGACAGAGAAAAGTCGTCTCTGAAGCTTACCAATCTTTCCACCCAGGAGACAGGAGGAGCCTTGGATATATACATAGATATGTAGGAAGGGAGGGAGGGAGAGTGGAAGAGAGGGGCAAAGGAGAAAAAGTTACTGCGAATCCACTATGTCAAGGCTAGATACTTTATCAGCTGATCTTGACAATGCCATTTATAGTTTTATTTTTCAATCTCAGTTTTGCAGATTAGCAAACATACACTCCCAGGGGTTGGGTAATTTCTCTAAAAATGCAGAAGTAAGGGCAGAAACAAGATTTGAATTGTCCCGACAGTTTCCTCACCCCTTTCAGGCTACTCTGGGGTCTGGTGTTGGCTACAGGATCGCCAATTAAAACTAGTCCAGAGTTCAATCTGTGGGAGGCCTCGATGCCCTCCCTGCTGGGGAGAACTCAAAGCAAGGCCAGTTAACAGCTCATCTTCAGAGCTGTGCAGGAAAGAAGCCACTTGTACTCACCAGGAGAAAAATATTGGTGCAGTGTGACTGTCGGTGGGTGGGGTTGTTGCACCTACATGGCCCTTTCTCAGGGACACTTGCAAGCTACAACGTTGGGCCCACAATTCACTGTGAGTGAAAAACCCTTTACTCATTTATTTTTTCTTTCTAAACCTAAAAAAAAAATAAATAAATAAATAATACCTCTTTGGAAAGGTAGACTTCTGTTGCTCATTCAGCCCCTGTCTTCTACAAATGTGTGCTGAGATTACTTAAAAATTTAATTTTTTAAAATTTATAAAATTTTTAATTTTAAAAAATTTAATTTGATGGTTTCTAAATTTTTTCATTTAAAAATTCATTTGAATTTATTTAAAATTTTTTTAATTTAAAATTTTAATTTGTTGGTTCTGTGCACTAGTCATGTTTTATCTTGCTGAGAGTAAATTGCTATGGAATTTCATGCAGTCATTTGATTGGTCTACCATGATTTGAAAGAAGAGTTGTGTCTCTTTTCAATGGATAATCTTGTTTAATGTCTCTGATTCACTACTATAAGATACAGTTTAATGTTATCTGCCAATATGTATAATACGTGTGTGCCAAAATATTTCTTGCCTCCTGTTGTATATTTTTGAATACAGTGCTTGAAAGTTCTTTTGTGTTTTGTCATTTTAGCAAAATATTGACAAAACAGGCTATCTTCTAAGAAGAGAGGATAATTTCAATGTGTGTAAGAGACACTTGCAGAGAAAGTCAGTGTAACTGGGTTTGTTATAGTAATGGCATTTTAATATCATGGTAAATAAAACTCATTCTTCTTAAAGCTTCCGTGATAGTTGTTGAAATGATAACATCTTTTATCATTTAAGTTAGTAGTCCAATAATTTTGAGTTACCTGACCCTGGTCAACTGCCAACTCCACCGTATATCAGCTGTATATTTTTGGGCAAGTTACATGTGTCTCTAAGTTTTATATTTCTCATCTGTAAAGTGGGATGGCACCTACTTATAGAGTTTGTTTGGGGAGGTAAGGATTAAATGAAGAAAATTGTCTAGTGTATGCACCTGGTACATGACACTCACTCGATGAAATTTATTATTATTAGTCCTAGAGAGCAGTGCTCATTTTTTAGTGTTTCGACTAGATGAGATTTAACAATATTATTTTAAAGTAAAAACTCTCAAAACCTCAGAAGGGCACAAATCATAATGTACAAATATTTCTTTAACATGATGATGTTTAGAAATGGAAATCAGCTAACCTCCTAATCTGATAATTCTAATAGAATTGGGAATACATGAAGATGGTTATATTAAATCTTTACATGCAGACAAACCCCTATATACAATACAGATGTTATGATAGATGTCAGTATTGGTATTAAGGTATGCTTCACGTTTGCATTAGTACTAAGCTATGATTAATTCAAGTGAGTAAACCAAGAATATACAGTAGTGTAATTTTCTTATTCATCACCAAAAGAATGTGTATATGTGACTTATGATTAAAGAACTGTGCTGCTAAAACTTGTTCTAGACATAATATGGCAAATACAGTGGTTTTACCAGACAAAAGCTATGCAATATGAAAAGTATTTAATAAGGTAAATTATTTGTATCTTAAAGGAAGGATTAAATAGCTACATACAAATCAACACATCAAAGGTTTGTTATACAGCTGACCCTTGAACAATGCAGGTTTGAATTGTGTGGGTCCACTTGTATGTGAATTTTTTTCAATAAATACTTGTACTGTTTTTGATCCATGGTTGGGAGTCCACTGATGCAGAAGACTAACTATGTGCATTGATCTACACCATTTTATATAGGAAAATTGAGCATGCATGGATTTTGGTATCTATGTGGAGTCCCGAACCAATACCCTGCAGATACTGAGGGACAATTGGTGTAAAGTTTTGGGGAAGCTAAAAGTTATCTGCGGACTTTCAACTGCATGGGGCTCAGTCAGTGCCCCTAACCCACGCATTGTTCAAGGGTCAACTGTATATGAATTTTATCTAAGTTTTTTAAAGACATATTTATGTTTTCAATTGCTATTAGGTTTTATTGATTAACATAATAAGTTCTCTGAGCAGTTACCCAGTGAATTGGATAAAACAGACTTTCATACTCAAATGTGCACTTACTTGGTGAGTAACTAAGATTTCTTGAGTTCACTTTTTTCTTTTGTAAATATGGATGGACATGCCTCCCTAGCAATTTCAAGTTCATAAGGAGTTTGTGAAAATCAAATGAGATAGTGAATATCAAAGAGTTCTATGGACAGAGCACCATACAGATGTAAGAAATTTACTCAAGTTGCCGTCTTTCTAGGTAAAATAAATTTCCTCATTTTAGGGTCCTAATTGTTGTGCTCTATATTTTTCTTTCAAGGGTTACTCACTAGAATTTGGTGAACAAATATATGTCAAAGACTTTATATGCCAGAATTTCTTTAATGGATATGATGAAAAATAAAACAGCTAATGAGACTAATGTCTGCAGATTAACTGGACCTTGCTAGGGACTTTCTAGAATGTAATTTATGGTTAATTTTCTCATGTTTTTACTTTATTTTTTCTAAATCCTTTTAATTACTGTTAAATTAAGGGAAACATGGGAAAAGACAATTATTTTACATTATTTTCTACATGTTGGGATATATTACCTGTTTTACCTTCATTTCTTCTGAGAAAATTCAAGAACTTAACCCTTGAGTAAACAAGCAGTGGATATGCTTGCTTTTAAAGTTTACTTAATAATGTTCTTAAAGATGGAATGTTCTTTAAGGAGGGCTTAGTAAATATAGGCTCCCAAGTCCACTTATACAATATATACACATAGTTCCCAGCAGTGACCTTCCCCACCCCCAATTATAAAAAACACAAATTACTGGATTTAAATACTTTTTCTTATAGGAAGTCTCCCTCTATTCCCATTTAAAAGTATAATCAATCATGAAGCTGGCTTATAACTCTTTTGCCTTAATATTGTTTGAACATCAGTGGATACTTTTGCCAATAGAGACCAGAACAATCAAAAAGGGAAATAATTTGGGTTAGGCAGAGGGAAAGCTTCTCTAGGAATAGATGCTTTCAGAGGTGGAAATTCAGTCTCAAAAGGAATTCAAAGTATCTAGTTAGGAGGCGAATGGCATAGTTAAACACAGACACAAGCGCTGACTTTCCTCCCTGAAACATCTTTCTGGTTCCCGTTTTCTCTTTAATCCCCTGTACTAAATACATTATAGTTTATATTACTGCTTCCCAAGTAAACTGATATTTGGCATAACCAAAAAGACACAATATCTAAAAACACTAGGATATTTAAAGCCAATCTTCTCAAGAAAACATGATTATGCTTTACAAAAGGAAATATTTCTACTATTAGCCTTATTTCTCTAACAATTTTCTGGCCAAGAAGAAAGCAATAAATACCTACTCATGCTCAACTAATCTCAAATAACTTTTTAACAATCCATTTTTTTTGAAGTGCCGAGTGCATATTCAGGATGTTACATCCCTGCCATTTCTTTATCACCTTTGTTGGATTTACTGGTTCAAAAGAAATATGTCTTGCAGAATTAACCTTAATCACATGGATTGAGATCAATGGTAAAATAAAATATTACATGTTGTCAATTAAAACATTTCATCACATTTAATCTCCCAGATTAGATTTGGGAGGTTATAAAATATGAACAATTCACATGAGAACAATGAATGGTAATTACTGAAGATGTCTATAAAATACATTTTATCTGTTACTGCCCATTTGTTTTTCCAAAGGCTGTTATAGTCTGCCTTTGATTCCTCAGTATTATACATATTATCAGAATCAAGAAGAATATGAGTTATTTCAAGAAAATTTGAGCTGAAAAAAACTTACATGTGCCAATAATTTAAATTATGATGTTAAAGAAAGAATGCTAGTGAAAGTTCATACTTACTAGATTTTTGAGTAACTGTGATGACCAGAATCTCTCATCAGAGCTTTGAGTTTAAACAAGATTATTAACTTCAAGCAGATGGGTGTTTCCTCTTTAGACAGCTTTCTCTCTGTGTTAGGGTTCTTCAGAGAAACAGAACCATTAGGATATATAGAGGTACATTTAAGAGGAGGTTTCTCATAAGAATTGACTTATGCAGTTATGGAGGCTAAGTCCTACAATCTGGCATCTGCAAACTGGAGAACCAGAAAAGCCGGAAGTGTAGTTCCAGTTGAAGTCCAAAGGCCCGAGAATGAGGAGCTCCCATATCCCAGCTAAAGAAAAAAGAGATAATTTGCTCTTCCTTTGCCTTTTTGTTATAATTGGGCCTCCAATGGATTGGATGATACCCACCCACATTGGTGAGAGTGAATCTCTTTACTGAGTCTACTGAATCAAATACTAATTTCTTCCAGAAACACCCTCACAGACACACTCAGAAATAATGTTTTACTAGCTATCTTAGTTATACTTTAGCCCTGTCAAGTTGACACATAAAATTAACCATCACGCCAACCCAATGACTTCAGGGTCCAGTAGCTAAGCATATTTTCCACATGTGAAAATAAAATTAAAGTTGTTTGTCTCCCTCTTCCTTCCTTCCTTCCTTCCTTCCTTCCTTCCTTCCTTCCTTCCTTCCTTCCTTCCTTCCTTCCTTNCCTCCCTCCCTCCCTCTCTCCCTCCCTTCCTTCCTTCCCTTCCCTTCCTTCTTTCCTGCCTCCCACCTTCTCCCTCGCTTACTTTTTTTTTTGTCATTTATTTTGCTTTTCATATCCCATTCTGTTCACCTATAAAATGAAAATGGACTCACTGGTCTGATGTAATCAAATGTTATAAATCAATGTGATTATAACTAAGAAATTGAAGTTGGATTAAACTGAATGAGAGTTTGGGTCTAAAGTAAATATGAGGGTAGAATTAAAAGAAAATTTATAAACTCTCTTTTCCTTTACTCTAATATTGTGGTAGGCAGAATAATGCTTGCTACCCTACCCCAAGGATGTCCATGTTGTAATCCCTGGAACCTTTGAATATGTTACATTATACAGCAAAATGAAATTTACAGGTAGAATTAAGGTTGTTAATCCAGTGATTCTATGATAGAAAGATTATCCTGCATTATCTGGGTGGACCCAGTGTAATCACAAAGGTCTTCAAAGGTAGAAGAGGGGGGGCTATGAAGAAATGATGTGATATGAAAAGGACTTGATGTGCCATTGCTTGGTTTGAAGACAGAGAAAGGGGACTATGAGCCAAGGAATGTGGGAAGACTCTACAAGCTGGAAAGACAAGAAAGCTGATTCTTTCCTAGAGCCTATAGATGGGAATTCAGCTCTGCTCACACCTTGATTTTAGTCCAGTGAGACCTGTGTTGAACTTCTAACCTATAGAACTGTAAGATAATACATTTTTGTTATTTTAAGCTACTAAGTTTGTGGTAATTTGCAAGAGCAATGGAAAACAAATACTCTTTTACACTCTTTCAGGTTATAATAAAAGGGGGAATTGGATAGAATGAGACAAAACCAATATTTTCTGTAGCCCTTGAAGCTGATGTGTTTGCAGAATGAAAGCTTTTATTGTTATTATGCAGCATTTTATATTGTATATGCAAGAGCTGTGTTGACTCTCATAGGTTTCTTTCTTAGTCTGGCTTATCCTAGAGAGCAGAACCTGAGAAAAGAACTTGCATTCAGACAGTTTATTTGGGAAGTGATCCCAGGATCCAACAAGTGGAAGCACTTGTCCATTGGCTCCCATCTCGTATTGGTTGAGGATAGTGAGATGTTAACTAACTGTGGGTATCCCACTCCTTCAGTATCAGAAAAACACCATGACAAGCTGAAGACAAGCTTGAGGCAAGATGTGGTCAGTATTGGAACTCTTTACCCTTTGCCATGTAACTTCACCACAACCACAATTGCAAAAGGAATCATAGCAAGACCAAGAGAAAGAAAGGCAGGGCACAAGAGGCATCTGATACAGTCCACCCCATGCTTGCTTGCACCACACATTGAAACCCATTTGTCACTGAATCTTCAAAATGCTGGCAGCCACAATCACCTCAAAAAGGAGCTTAATACAAAGGATTAGTATAACAAGCTACGGTCTTCACTACTGCAGCTGGGCCTGAGGTTATGACTGAATTCATCATCTAACTACTTCAATTCTCATGCTACATTTCCCTCACCCTTGCCCCGCACTTCAGTTCCTCTAGATTGCTTGCTTGGTGGTACGCCAGTTATCTCCATCCCTGAGGGACCTGAGCCCTTTATTTGAGTCCTTGTTGAGCTGTTATTGCTATAATTGGCTATTTACCAATATTACTTTGCATAGAAGTACCCAGAGACACCCAGTGAATCCCCCATATTCCAGACATGTTCTCTCTTCCCTTCATTGTGTAGCAAGAAACCCTACTCCTCAAGATAATCATACTCAATTACTCTTCTCTCCTCACCAGTACAGTAACTCCTTTCTTTGCCTGCTAGGTCACTGGTATGAGGAACCTAAAGTTAATAGGCAGCAGTTAGCTTCCGGTTTGATGGAACTCTCACTGTTTCCCTAGTGTAAGCAGTAGTCCCCTGGGAACCAGGAACTCTAATCCTGTAAAACCTAACCATGTGGGGACAGGAAGCACACATTGTATAAGTAGACCACTGTGAATGAAGGTGAGAGGAACAAATCCTACTTCTTGGTTTCTAGACCTGTTTATTATAGTTGTTGGGGACATAGCTGTTTGTTTAGTTCATACACTGTGTTGATGGGCAGTGTCTTAACTGCATAGAGGTCTTTGTCTTGAGTTAGCACCTTAATTGAGCCTTTAGTAAGCAATTCCATTGTTCTAGTAGGCTGACTACTTCCAGGTGATATATTTTGTGGTAGAAGTAATGGATCCTTTGGTCAGGTGATGCATTGATTGTTGCATTTTATATCTGTCCTGTAAAATGGGTCCCTTTATTATGATATTATGTGGGAATCCCATGACAGTCAATCGAGCATTCTATATGCCCTTGAGTGGTGGTGCTGGTAGAGACCTGGTAGACAGGGAAATCAAAGCTATATGGGAATAAGTGTCAATTTGAGTAATGACGAATCACTGCCTCCTCCAGGGTGGAAAGGGTCTGGTGTGATCAACCTGACACCAAGTGTCTGGCTGATCTCAAGTTTTGCTGCTTTATCGAGGGCTTTGTATCAGGTTAACACCTTGGCAGGTTGGGTGTTCAGTAGCAGAAGCAAGAATCAGCATTGGTAAGTGGGAGTCTATACCAGTGGGCCCATGCATAGCCTCTATTCCTACCACCTTGGTGACTTCATTCTTGGCCCTCATGTGCAAGCATACAAGCATGTGGGTGGCAGAGGAGGGAGGCTGGCTGACGTCTATAGGATGAGTCATCTTTGTTGTTGAGTGTCTCCCCTGAGTTGGATGCTTTATGGTTGGCAGTAGCATGAGATCTCTGCCCACTTTGTCCCCACTCCAGTGGGTCCATTATATGCTTCTTACCTAGACTATGTTTTCTTTTTGGTCTTCAAACTTAGTTCTTCCAGGCCCTGACCCACCAGCCAAGCCATTTGCCAACACTCAGGAGTCCATGTATGCCCTTCTCAAGCTATTTCTTCCTACATAAAGTGTAAAAAATAAAATGTACTGCTCTCAGCTCTGTCCATTGGAAGCATTGTCCCTCACAATTGATATCAAGGGCTATCCCCAAGTAGGAATACAATGCAGCAGCAGTCCACTTTCAGTTTGTACCAACATATTATCCTGACCCAGCTGTAAACCAGCGCCAGGATTTTTCCCTCCTCCATCAGCTAGCTTTAGGAATACTTCCCACCCCTTCAACTAGATGTTAGGTGTGAATTGAGGGTTAGGCATTGGTGTGGCAGAAGTACCGTATTTCCCCATGTATAAGACACCCTTTCTCGAAAAATTTGGGGTCTAAAAACTGGGTGCATCTTATACAGTGGTTGTAGATTTCAAATGCCATAGATGGAACTGAGGACAAGGCAATATATGAAGACAGTGATTCATCATCAGACACAGATGAGGACAAGCTAATGGATGGGAGTTTTGACAGTGATGAGGAGTTGTATGAATTTTATGATGAATAAAAGTTGAGTTCAATAAATTTCTGTAATACATTTTTTTTTCAAATTTCGGGCCCCAAAATTAAGGTGCATCTTATACATGGGGAAATATGGTAAGTGTGTGGGAGCCAGAATTTATGTTCATGTAGCTTTTTTATATCCTCTGACTTTGGTTGGTCCTGATTTTGTACTATTTCCATAATGTGGTGGATTACTGCTGCACTTTATGACCTTATAACTTGGTAGATCTGAAAATATCACTTCACAATAGGCTGCAAGACTTACATAGCCATTCAGTCAGCATTTATTCTCTATTAGTAGCAGCCAGGGGATGCTTTGCAAAAAGCATGTAGTTTCTGCCACAAAAGACAGTCTTATTCCAAAATCTGAAGTGTTTCTCTATTGTAGCTTTTGTATTATCATTTTCTAGAGATTTCACACTTGTGTTCACCAAGAATCCATGTATTCACCATGGATATCCCTAGCGCCATTGAATCTGTTGGGTCATATAGTCTGGAGGGTAGGGCATCTTGCAGTGCAGACTGGATTTGCTGCTGAGCTTTCTTTTTGGGCTGGGCTCCATTAGAAATTATCAGCCTTCCAAGTTGTCCAACAACTAAATCAGAGAATTGCTATTGCTCCACATGCTCACCAGCATTTGGTATTCCTAAGAGCAGTATGTGTTGCTTCCAAAACCCAAAATGGGTCACTGAGCACTATGTCTTTTTCTTATTGGTAGGCCATGTAAGATGCAATTTTTCTCCATATTCTGCTGGTTTTTGCAGCCAGAAGTTATAGGGACTTCTCTCCCAGCTCTGGAACCCGGGGCTGGGGACCCCAGTATGGGACTGGG
>NW_017731364.1:844443-850251 GCF_001890085.2 Hipposideros armiger | reverse complement strand
GAAACTTAATGCCTAACTAACCTGGAAGGAAAACAAATGCTATTTAGGAAAAAAAATCTTATTCTAGTCTGCATTCTAGAGGAGAAAAAAGTATTCGTTAAAAGACCAGATATCTCAGAGGCCACTGGATTTTTTGGTTGTTGTTGTTAAGCCTGAGAGGACTTTGGGGATGAGAAAGGTAAGGCCATCTTTGAAAAGGCCCGATTAGGGTAAGTTCAGCCAGAATGGCTAAATTTCCGTTCATTCAAAAGTTAACATTAATTCTGGATTTTCTGGTGGTTGCAAGCATGCACTAGAACTCAGAAAAGAAGAAAGAAATGGAGAAAAGTGACTCAGGAAAGAGGAGTTGTTAGCATGATGGAAGCAATCAGGGGTCTTGAGGGCCTCAGGGTTTACCCTCCAAATTTGCTTTAGATGACATTATTACTTATTAGTGAATAAACAACTTTTAACTCCTCAATATGCAATTAAGTACATAGTGTTTATAAAAGTCAAACCCATAGTATTAATGCTTTTGCATAATGAAATGTTCAAATTTGGTATTTTAAGCATCTGTAATTTAAGAGAATTTGGCTTCTTAGAGTAAATGTCAGACTTGTGGTTGAAATTTTAAATGTGAAATTGAATAATTGGTTTAGATGAGATTTTTAAGTTGAAAGTTTAATTTATGACATTTACATGATTTACTTAAGCACTTTGTAAGGGTTTATTTAGTCAAAATTATACTTAAAAGGAAATTTACTTATTCAATATATTCAATTTATAAATGCATTTTAGAATATTTAAGGTATTTAATTAAGCCTGTAAATGGGACCAAATATTAATCTAAGAGCTTTAAAAACATTTACTGAAATGTGTTAGGTTTATAAGTTTTGTGTGGTGAATTTAAAAGTGTAAGGAAGTTTTGATTTTGTAGCCATAATGAATTGAATATTAATTTTTAAACCAAAGTAAACCACTGAATAGCATTATCTGTGTATAAAAGCTACCCTCAAGTGCATAAAATAACTCACATTTAATAATATTCATCCTTTGAGTAGAAGATTCTAGTATGTGTGGGTACCCACCTATCAATAGACTGTTTTTCAGACTTTTTGAAGTTGTGAAGACATCTGAGTAGGTTCAGTCAAAAGAGCCAAATTGGCTTTTAGACATCACTTGATTATTCTCTCTTGGTCTTTTGATTCCTTGATAATTCCCTGGATGATGACGTCTTTCCCAAGTAACGAGTAGCCATGATGAATATGTCAACTTTTGTGAGTAGCCTTTCTAACACTCATGGGCAAAACATTACACCTCTTGTTTTCTCTCTTCTCAGAAGCAGCTGAACAGGCTGAGTTTAAAGTTTATCTGAATAAGTAACAAAGCCTGGAAAGCTTTAGGCTGAAGGGATGTTCAAAACCTTGGCAACTAGTGAAGATGGGGATTACAATAAAAGTCTGTATGTAACCTTAACTACAGTGTTAACTAAGAAAATCATTATAGCAACATAGGTTGGTATGTTTATAGCTACTTTTCTTTAACAAAAGATTAGAAAAGAAAGGAGAAAGGGAAGTGGATGAGACATTCCTGTGATCATGCAGCCTAAAACAGTAGACTTCAAAGCTTCCGTAGAAACCATTCTTGTAATCCACTACTTAATTCCACTTAAGTACCAACTGGCAAAGTAAATTGGAATGGCTTAAATATTTATTAGGATTCCTGGTAGGAAACTTTAAACACATGCAATGACCATTGACATAAATGGGAGTAAAGATTTTATTTTCCCCTTATTTTTAGTTTAAAAAAATCTTTATTTTAAAGAGTTAATGAAAATTCTTAAGAATACTAATCATTTGTTACTTAATTTCAAAGGTTTTGCAAATTTCATCTATTCATTTATTTACTCTTTTTTTTTTTCATTCAGTAAATATTTTCAGGCCCCACTGTGTGCAGGATTCTGCCTGGAGTTTCAAGGGCACAGTGAGATTAGTGGCATTAGAAGCCATTAGAAGTGGCTGATGTTCAGCTGGCGTATCCCTTACCCAGTTCCGCTGAGCTATAGCCTTTGTCTAACTTACTTCCTTAGCGTTTCTTAACAAGGACAGGGGGCATTTAGGAGCTTGCTGTCATTGACTTGGTGTGAGATGTGACCCTGGCTCCACAGAAGTCTTTTTGCCCTTGTTATGTGGACTGAGCTATGAAATGAACATGGGTTTCTCTTCCTGTGGGTGTCCTTCACTGTACTGAGACCCTATCTGGGGGCTGCTTTGCTCAGCTCTTTCCAGCATCTTCCCCACAGGCCCTTGCTCACTTAGTTTAGCCTCAGACAGGGGTCTAGGAGAGAGGGAAGAAGAGGGGCATGCATCCTGGAGTTACGCGTGACTCATCCCAGTCCAACCTGCGGCTGGTTCAGTGCCTCACAATTCTGTTGCTTCAGCCAATACCCATCTAGTACTCTGTGGATACCATTGTTTTCCAAGGTCTCAGGTGGCTCTATTTTTCCCCTCTCCACCCCTCCTTTTCCCTATTTTATCCTACCCTCTCTACCCTTCCTCGCTACTCTACCCATCCCATCCTGTGGAACTAGATATATAAGCCAATATAAAAAGCGAAAATAGATATGAAAAAATAACCAAACATACTAGTAATCAAAGAAATGTAAATTACAGCAATAAAATGCCACTTTTTTATAAGATTTTTATTGGGGAATTGGGGGGATGGGAACAGTGCTGGGGAATTGGGGGAAGGGGAACAGACAAGTTGCTGTTCTTTTGTTCTTCAATCTAGTTGTGNAATTGGGGGAGGGGAACAGCATTGGGGAATCAGGGAAGGGGAACAGACAAGTTGTTGTCCTTTTGTTCTTCAGTCTAGTTATGGAAGATGTCGCTTCACTGGCCCGTGTTGGTATTATCATTGCACTCTTCCCGGGTGAGGCAGATCGGTCGCTGGCCATTAGACTGCCGCTCATAGCAGCTCATGGCAGCTCACAAAAACTCACGCCAGCTGCTGGCCAGCCTCACTGCAGCCTATGCTGTTGCCAGTGACTCACTGCAGCCCACCTTCAGGTCGAGCTGTTGTTCACCATCTTAGCTGTAGAGGGAGCAGCATCACTGGCCCTCATATGTGGGATCTGAACCGGGGCCTTGCTGCTCAGAGCTAGCATCCCAAGCTGACTCCTAACCAACATGCACCTGGCCTGGCCCTTCCTCCTGATTTTTAATGGTAACTCCTGGTGTGGGACCAGCCCATTCTGTGACTCTGCTTCTCCTCCCAGTCTTGAGGTGGTTTCTTCTGTATGTCCTTAGTTGTAGGGCTTCAGCTCAGCTAGACTTTAGGCAATTCTCAATGATGGTTGTTCTATAGTTTAGTTGTAATTTTGATGTGGTCATGAGAGGAAGTAATCACAGCTTTTACCTTCTCCTCCATCTTGATGGGAATCATGTGAATATAAGTTTTCAATTCATTTTGTAATTACGAAGCAGTACTATTTCTTAATGATATGGTAAGGGTATGTTTAGTTTTGTAAGGAATTGCCAAATTGTCTTCCAAAGTTGCTGTACCAGTTTGCATTTCCACCAGCAATGAATGATACATAATTCCTGTTGCTCTACATCCTCACCAGCATTTGGTGTGGTCAGCAACTGGGATTTTTGCCATTCTAATAAGTATATAACAATATCTTGCTGTTATTTTAATTTTCAATTTCCTAGTGACCAATGGTGTTGAGCATCTTTTCATATGCTTATTTGCTAGCTGTATATCTTCTTTGGTAAGGTCTCTTTTCAGGTCTTTGCCCAATTTTTAATTGAGTTGTTTGTTTTTTTAATTGTTGAGTTTTAAAATTTCTTTATATATTTTAGGTAACAGTCCCATATCAGAAATGTCTTTTGAAATCTTTAATCCCAGTCTGTGATTTGTTTTCTGATTCTCTTAACCCTACTTTCTAAAAGTCCTTTATGGTGGCATTCAATATTTTCAATTCCTCCATGGATGTAGCATTGCTTTTAGTTTATTATATTAGTCAGGAGATGGGGTGCAGTTGCAGAAACTGCAGATCCAGTGAATAAGGTGGATAAGGACACACCATAATGTTTTTATTTGAAAGAAATTGATATATGCCAGAAGTAATGTGTGACATGGAGCGTTGTCATGATGGAGAATGATTTATGGCACACTTTAAAACACACCTTGTCTCAACCATAGCTCACACCCAACTGACTGCACTGAACAAGTTGAAACTTGTCACACACTGTTATTAAGGTTCGATGTGCTGCTTCCTGTATTGAAGATCCCTGCCTTTCCATTGGATGGCACTCGGCAGCAATATTCACCATATTTTGTGATCACAATAGAAAAAAGGCTCCGTGTCACATGGAGAAACTGGTACGGCAGTTTCTGTCAAATAAAAACATGACGGTGTGTCCTCATTTTCTTTATTCACCCATCTGGCACCGTGTGACTTCTGGCTCTTCCCCAAAGTCAAAATGACCATGAAAGGTAAACATTTTGAATTAATTCAGGACATCGAGGCAGCTGTGACAGTGCAACTAAAGACACTAATGAAAGAGGGCTTCCAGAACTGCTTCAGAAAGTGGCAAGAGCGATGGGATAAGTGCGTTCGAAGCTAGGAGAAGAATTTTGAGGGGGGATTAATGGCAATGTGTCTTTTACTGTAATATATTTTTTATTTAAACATTCATTGTATTTGTTGATCACACCTCATGTTTCTTAGAATTAGCTCTGTAAAGGAATGATGAGTAATGAAAAGAAAAAGATGAGACATATTAATAGAAGGAGAAAGAACAGAAAGGAAAAAAGAAGAAAAAAGGAAAAAAACATAAGGAATGAAGAAAAAGGAAGGAAGAAAATAGGAAAGAGAGATAAAGATATTTTTAGAAAGATACAAAGAAAAAAATAAAGAGAAGATGACGAACTACTAGCATGCTATGAATAAAGCATTGCCAGATGCTATTGGAAGCCAGAAGTTTCTCTGAGTGTACAACAAGACTACAATGTATTTCAACAATAAAGCACTGGATTTTGGCTCAAAAAACCCACAAAGGCTCAGGTTTAAAACCATAGTTGTGATTAATTGCTATGCCAGTAATGTATTGCTGCCTAGCAAAAATCACTCCAGAATATAGTGGCTTACAAAAATAATTTATCATCTCATATTTCTGTGGTTGACTGTTCTCAGCTTGACGGTTTTTGCTTGGGGTCTTTCATACAGTTGTAGTCAGAGACTAGAGTCGTCTGGAGTCTTGACTAAACTGCATGTCCAAGAGGATTCATTCAAATGTCTGGTAGTGATGGTGACTTTGGCCAGAGCACCTACACATCATCTCTCCATGAACCTTGAGCTTCCTCCCTTTAGAGCAGCCTCAGAGAAATCAGACTTCTTTGTTGGTGGCTCAGGGCTCCAAGAGAGCAAGGCAAAGCTATCAGTCATCTTAAAGACTAGGCCTGGCACTGGCCCAACTTTACCTCTAGCATGACTTTGTGGGTCAAGTAAGTGATTAATGTCAGTCAGAATCACGGGGAGGGAACTAGACTCCATGTCTCAATGGGAGGAGTAGCAAAAACTTTGCACCTATCTTTAATTTACTGTACCTGTTCTCAAAAGACAACACCATGTAGGAGACCAGTATGATTTCTGGATCCATACAAACTAGCAGAAATATTGTTAGGAGACAACTGTTAAGTGTGGAGTTAAAAAGAGATTAAAAATGGCCCGGCCGAGTGGCGCGATGGTTAAGAACTGGCTTGGGACGCCAGAGGGCCCCGGTTCGGATCCCACATATGAGGGCCAGTGACACTGCCCTCTAC
>NW_017731364.1:755423-841567 GCF_001890085.2 Hipposideros armiger | reverse complement strand
GTTGCTTCACTGGCCCAAGTTGGCACCATCATTGCGCTCTTCCCGGGCGAGGCACATCAGTCTCCAGCTTCTGAAGGGCCGCTCACTGTGGCTGCTAGCCGCTCACGCTGGCTGCTGGCTACATACGGTAGCCCATGGCAACCCACTGCCACAAGGGCTGCAGCCTACGCCATCGCTGGCGACTCACGGCAGCCCAGCTCCAGGTTGAGCTATTGTTCAGCATCTTAGCTGTGGAGGGCAGTGTCACTGGCCCTCATATGTGGGATCTGAACCGAGGCCCTCTGGCGTCCCAAGCCAGTTCTCAACCATCGCGCCACTCGGCTGGCCCAAAATGCCACTTTTAAACTATCAGATTGACAACAACATGAAATAATGGCTAATGGGAAGGGTGTCAAATGTAAACTACTAACATGTACTGGCACAACAGTTCAGAAGAGCAATTTGGCAACATAGTGCCTTAAAAATATGCATTGTCTTGATGCAATAATTCTACTTCTAGGAATTTATTCTAAGAAATAATCAAGTATATATAGATAGGATGTTTGCTGTAACAGCGTTAATAACATGAAAAACTAACATAAATGTCCCAAAACAGGAGCTTAATGAAACAAATGATAATGCAGTCCTTATAAAGGCTATTGTAGAGCAGTTAATGATATGGATAGATGTTACTTTTTAAGTAAAATAAAAGTTTCAAAATATTATTTGTCATGTTATCGCTCACTTTAATTCTATATGCATGATGTATGAATGGATGAAACATCAGAGGGATATATTCCAAAATGATAATGACTGTCACTGAATGGTTTAATTATAGGTTTAATTAATGGTTTAATTATATTTAATCCTTTAGTTATTTTCATACTCTATATCTTCCTATCCCCTTTATAATAAAAACATATATAGTTTAAAAATTACAAGTATTCATGCTGGAGGGCAGAAGTGAGCTAGTATGTTTCAGGGCGGAGTACGCACCAGAGATGTAAAACTCTGTCTCAGTGACACTGAGCCACTTTCGCAGCAGAACTTCAGCGTGTCACCATGCTATCTAGAAGTACAAACCTAATGTATTCCAAAAGCAAAATTTACTTAAACATTAACAAAGCTCCAAAGATAATTTATTTTACTCTTTGAAATGATGTTTGCATGCAATAGTTTATGTGTTACCTGTATTTCCAAGAAACTTTTCTTTTAGGCCATCTTTTTAAAAATGCTCATTTTGATGACAGCGAGTATATGGAAGAGTTGGACATTCATGTGCAAAACCTGTTCTGTGCATATAATAAAACATGATTAGACCTCTATCTTCTCCTCCTCCACCTTTAGTTTTAGTCACCTTGAAATAGCCTCCTCTATTTGTCTGTGTTACCAAGTGATTACCTTCTCTGCTCTCCTCTCAAGCTGGTAGAATCACAATGTATTTCTGTTAGGATGTTAACTCTTGGACTTTAAGAAGCATGTTTCTAATCTTTTCTACCCCCCTTGCCCATACACACATGCTTACGAGGACAAGGAGAGTGTTTTATTCATTTCTATAACACTGGTGCCTAGTGGTGCCTGGCACGTAGTAATCTATTCAATAACATGTGGAATTGGCCTATTTTTTTATTATTAAATTTGTTGAGGTGACATTGGTTAATAAAATTATATAGGTTTCAGGTGTAGAATTCTATAATACATCATCTGTATATTGCGTTGTGTGTTCAGGATCCAAAGTCTAATCTCCTTCCGTCACCATATATTTGGCACTAATAGAAATTTCTTAAAATTCCTCTTTTCCTTCTTTTCTTTCTTCTTCCTTTCCTTTCACCATACAATAAACACTTAATGCATTCCTCTTATGAGACAGACACAATGCTAAGCAAGTATCAAATTACATATTTTATCATACCTAACTGTAAGAAGCCCACAAGCAAAGCCATGGAGTCAAAAAGACAGATACTGTTCCTACCTTTTGGGTTTTCAAAGTAACATGGGAAGATTCGATCAAGATAGTATGCTAAACATACAACTTTCTTGCTGCCCAAAATGCCACAAAATGAGAGAAGCAATAGAGTGAAAAATCAGTTAACTGTGCTGAAAATCAAGAAAGAGTGCTAATAGACCAGAAATCTGAGGAATTTCTAAATATTAAAACCAACCAGCCAACCAATTGCATAGGATCAGATCATAGGAGAAATTATCTGCCCAGAATATGCACAAAAGATTACTTATACCCAGGTAGGAAAAATTCAGGGGAAAACCAAGTTCACAGTCAGTAGTTACTAGGAAAAGGAAGGGTCCCTGGGCACACATCTGAGTGTGTAATTGGCAGCCCCCTCCATTGTTAGGGTAGTCCTCCCCCCTTCTCTCTCCCACCTGTGTTGGTAGTGGGCAGCAGGTGAGCTGGCTCACAGGCTAAAGTGAGAGGGCTCTGAAGCTGGAAGGGAGTGGAGTTGCTGCAGGCAGTTACTCCTTCCCTGCAATCCCCACCCCAGGAAGGCTGGGGAGCCTCTACACTCAGAATATAAGATACCAGTAGGCTCTTGGCAGTACATCCTATCTTTCTCCCATAATCACTGAAGCTGGCTTAGAGTAAACACAGCAAGCAGGTGTACAGGGATTTTCAAAGATCAGCTCACATTCTTGGAGTAATAGAACAAACAGAAGAAGCATTTAAAATAAGTACAATTAATATTAGAGAATTCCAAGAGATTATTGCATCCATAAAAAATAAACGAGAGATTTTGGAGATTAAATATTTGTCACAAAAGACTGATATCCTCAATATATGAAGAGTTTGTATAAATCAATAAAACCCCAACAGTGGCAAAAGTGGGTGAGGATATAAATGATTCTTTAAGTATTTGACAATATGCTCAGCCCCCATTCATGGTAAGAAAAATGCAAACTAAACATACACTTAGATAAGATTTCCACCTATAAGATTAGTGAAGTTGGAAGGCTTGGAAAACACACTAATTTGGTTAAAGTGTGAGAAAAGAAGCTCCCACATGTTGCCGGTTGAGAGCAAGTTCAGCACAACCTGTGTGAAGAGCAGTTAGGACAGTAAGCCTATACATGTCAAGTTCCAAAAAGCCTTTGACCTAGCAATGGCATTGCTAGGAAGTTAGGTTACAGATGTGCATATACACCGATGAAATTTTATGTATAGAAAGGTATTCATTGCAGAGCTTTTTGGATTAGACCAGTATTGGAAACAAACAAAATATCTACCAATAGGAAACTGGTTAAATATAGTAACCCATAAAAGGGAAAACTGTGCCTTAAAAAGATAGCATAATTCTACATTTGGGAGTTTATCCTATAAATATCCTTGCATATTAGTGATGTACTTATACAGATATGCTCGCAAAGTGAATGAAATAATATACGAAGAAGGCCATTTATTGAAGCATTTCTTACAATTACAAAAAGTTAGAAATAAACCAATGTCTATTAATAGTAGATTGGTTAAATAAAGCATGGCATATTCAAATGACTAAGTGCCAGTACATTGTAAAAATGAATGTAGAAACTCTATGGGTAAGATACTCATAGTCCTCTTCAGATACACTGGTAAGTGAAAAGGCAAGTACACATTATGCTATCTTTAGTGAATAAGAAGGAGGAAAATATATACATTTGTATTGTATTTGTATAGAAAAACTCTGGAACATTGCAAAAAAATAAAAATAGTGGTTCCCTGGTCTGGTGCTGGAAACTGGGCAAAGGGGAATAACAGACAGAGAGTTTTCACACTATATCCTAATGAAAAAAAATTGAACAATATTAATATATTGCTTCCTCAATGAATATATTATCTCTTTAAATTTTTTTTAAAGAAAAGCAACAAAAATTAGACAAAAAAATGGCTCCATGTATATTTATATTGAAAGAAATCCAAAATATATCGCTAAGTAAAACCTAAGCAAAATAAATAAACAAAACACAAAAGCAGAATAATGTGTTTAAAAAAAAAAAAGCCTGACTCTAAGACTGCATCTGAATAAACTGTCTCTGGAAAGACACACAAGAAATTATACCAGCAATTGTCTCTGGGGAAGTGAACTGGAAGACTAGGAGACAGGGATGGAAGAGAGAATTTTATTTGACTGTATCCCTCTTTGTACTTTTGAGTTTTTTCTGTGTGTATATTGCCAATTCAAAAACTAAAATAGTTTTTCAAAATTGATACCATGATCAAAAACTCAATAGTTGAATAGCATCATGAAAGTTATGTTAAGGGATCTCATTTCTGATTAAATATTACCACTGGTAGTAAATATTCCTAAAATATATGTGTTGGGAATATAAGGGTAAAAATTAGAAAATAGAATATATAACATTCAAACCATATAGAAAGATCAATAGAAGAAATCTTTCTACTCCCAAATTAATACAATATTTCTACTGTACACTTAATAGAGCAAAAGGAGAACATGAAGAAAAATAATTAGTAACAAAGAAAACATAAAATTTAAATTATAATGGCAAGAAGGAGTCCTAGTATATAAGTAATCACAATAAATGTATTTCTACCAGTAAAAGACTCAGCTTGGGTTAAAAAAAAAAACACCAACCATACTTTATTTATAAGAGATATCCAAAATTAATTACTTAAGTAAATTTAAAATCAAAGACAAGTAAAACATGCCAGATTAATGCTAACTAAAATAAAGTTTTAAGTATTGTTAAATTAACATAAGACAAAATAGAGTCCAAGAAAAAAAAAGCATCAAAAGGGACAAAGAAAGTTATTTCATACTGAGAAAAGAAAAAATCCATAATAATATATAACAGTCATGAAATTATGTATCTAACAACATAGCTTTAAAGTATATAAATCAAAAACTGTCAAAAGTACAAAGGAAAAATCATCACTCTCCAATCACAGTGGGAGACAGCTCCCCAGAAAATGAACAGAACAATTAGACAAAAACAAGAAAGGACCTAGAGTTTTAAATAACACTATTAACATGTTTAATACTTAACTTTGTATCAAAAAAAACAATGAGTATACTGTCTTGTCAAACACATATAGCACAGAAAACTAACCATATAATTAGTGTATAAAGAAAATCTCAACTAATTACAGAAAGCAGAAATCATACAGAACATATTTTCTGAGCAAAAGCAATAAAATGAGAAACTAATAAGAATAGCAGAAAAACCAAAACCAAAGCAATCCCGCCTCCAAAATAAAAACCAAAACAAAAAAAAAACCTCCACCTATCCACTTAAAACATACTAACTATTCTTCAAACTCAATTAAAAGAAAATAGCAAAACTCTGACATTTCACTGAGATTTCAGGGTTGACATCATTGAACTGGTACACTGTGAAGCCAAGGGGTTTGAGAGCTTGTCTGAGACAACTGTGACTTCAAGGAGCACTGTCCAACTTAAACTTTCCTGGTGGCTGTATACCTTTATTCCAATAAGGTTAATTTATGGGACATGTCAGAGAATGGGGCACTAAGAACTTTGCCATGCTTGGAGCAGTTGCAACCAAACACATATTAAAATTAAATTGTTGAAATAATGAAAATGGTTTTAAAAAAAATAACAGATATGAATCTGTCTCTATTTACATTTGGAGAAATAACACATGAAAATATTAGGCTTATTCTTAGGTATCTCCCTCCCCAAAGTTAGGGAGAAGCACATACCCATCTTAGGAAATTGTTTCAATGAAAGAAAAATCTCTAGGTAGATAACGTCCACTTACTATGACAAATGGTACAGCCATTTAACTGGACTATTCCCCAGAAACCCTAGAACCAGTTCAATTCTGCTTAATGAGAAAGCCATAGATGAAAGGCGCATCTGACGTCTGCTCGGGAAGCTCCCCAGTTGCTAGCACATCTTTTGGCGCCTTAGATTTGGAAAAACCCTTACAGGTAATAGTTCATCATCACCACCATCACCAGTTTTACAGGGAGACAACCAGAGTTTGAGTCTCCTCTTTCCCAGACAGTATTTCTTCTACAGTTTCCATTCCTGCTTATTGTGACCTTTAGATTTGTGCATTCTGAACTGTAACAGCTGAACAAACCCTACATCCCTTCATTAAAATAGTTAGAGATGTTCTATTGCTTCATGGTATACAACTTTAAAAGTCAATCAGAAAATAAGATGCGACCGTCTCTCAGACAAAGTGTACTCTGTAAACCCTGGAAATCAGGAAGATTGTATAATTGGCACCTTTCCCAAGTTCAACCAGTCAGGGCCAATTAAGAGGATTCACCAGTGTTAATTTTTCAAGCAGTAAAGAAGCTGGTGATGGGAAAATGCATATGGCAAGCTAGAGCAAAGAAAGCAGCTTTTTGCTTAGTCTGATAGTGCTGCAGGGCTGGGACATGACACTTGTGATCTCCCGGAGTTATCTGATTACAAAGGATGATAAAGAAGATGGGAACATCTTTTAACTGCAGGGGAAATTTCAGCTCTTCAAGGAAGGAGTTAGTAACCTATCACTTGTGAATGGACATATCCAAGGGTTGGGTTTTTTTTTGTTTTTTTTTTCTGGTTGTTTTACTTTTTTTTTTCTTTCATTATCTTCTCCCTGAGGCAACCCCGCCCCATCAGAGTGAAAGAAGGGGATGCATATAGAAGGTGAATTTTAACCTTACATGTGTTTTAGTCTTAAAATGATATTAATTGTAAGAGATTAGCTCAGCTCATTAAATAAGCTCTGTCTCCATGATTAATTTTAATGCACTTGCTTTCCCTCTGAAATCTTCTAACCACATCCTCTGTGGGACAGCACAGAATATTAGGAAATAATTATTGAACATTTTTCTTTACATTTAAAAAAAGTCCTTAGAATGAAAGTAGGATTCTGCTAGGTTTTTTGTTTTCTTTTTAACTTTTGAAAAACAGATTGTACTTTGTAAATTGCTCTACTAATGAAAATTGCTAGACAGCTAAGAGTTCCCACCTTTTTTGATTATATCATAAGTCAAGTGGACTTCTTTGAAACAAATTGTGGGTACTTTTGAATGTAACATAGGGACTTTTTTTTTTTACAGTATCAAACTGTAAATACTTAGGACCTTATAGACACAATTAAAAGCATTCTTTAGTTCTCTTCTGTAAAGAAGCAACCTGTTAGTTATAAAACAGTTCTATTTTATATGGCTATTTAAAAAATTGAATTGGCCTAAATCAGTTTCTACAAAGGTAGGGCCAAGAGAAAAGATGATATTTTTAAATAGGAAGCATTTTCTTTTAGGTATAAATGCACGAGATTTAGACATAAAATAGATTTAGGATTAAATTCTGGCTTGTCTACCATGTGTGTAATTTAGAACACATTGCTTACATCAGTTCTTTTGACTATAAATTGGAGGTAATAATACTTCATTAGGTTTTTGTGAGAATAAAGAAGTCTACTGGACTGTGAGTTTCTTGAAAGTTGGCATTACATTCTATTCATCATCTTCTTTTGATTTTTATTAATCATTGTTCCTTAGTCAACTTTTCTTTGTGGTGTAACTAGATTGTCAGAGACTTAACTATTAATATTAAATATTAATATTGTATATTAAGTGTATTTAATATACTTACTTTCCCTATGAAACCTTCTAGTCATATCCTCTGTGACTTTATCACCTACTGTTTTCCTATTAGACATAATGGAGAGTCACATAAACATATGGCCTAACATTAAGTTAGTGACTGTTGCTAGTGAAGATGTTCTAAACCTCCATCTATTTTTTCGGTTACATCTTTGACCTCATCTTCGACCACTCTACCCTCTGCTCACTCTGCTCCAGCCACACAGGCCTCCCTGGTATGTCTCTGGGCCTTTGCCTGTTTCCCTAGATACCTGCATGTCTCACTCAATATCTTCTCCCTTCAGCTCATGCCTCATCAGTAAGGGTTGCTCTTACACCATTTATACAATAGTAAAATCCTCAATTTTTCTGATCACCTGTGTCCCCTTGCACACCCTAGCCTATTCACTTTTATCCATAGTGCTATCAGCAATTGAAAAAAAAAAGACTTATTTATTTATTTACTTTTCCTTATTGTTCGTCTCTTTGCACTACAATGAAGCTTTGTTGGGCCAGGGATTTTGTCTTGTTTTTGCCATTGAGCCTCCATAAGTATTTGTTGAATGAGTGATTGAATGATTGAACAAATGAATTAATGCTCATGGAGAGGATTTAAAAATATTTCCTCCTTTACTCCAGACCGAGATAGGACTCAACTTACCACAATTCCAGGACAGAATGTAAATACTTTCATTCAAACGTTCAGCGTCTCTTCCTACTCTTTGTTTTAACATCTGTCTTTGGTAGTGGCTGACTCTTGTGTTTCTGTATCTTTTCCTCTTATCCTCCACAGTTCTCTTAGCACTGGGTTGCACTCAGTAGGCTCTTACACTTTCATTAAACAGAGCAAAGTGATGCAATCCGGCATAGCTTTTGTAGTTGTCTAACCTAATCGAGAATGTCACCATGATATTAAATATGATGTGGTGATGCTATGTATACCATACATGTTTTCAAGGATTAAAAAAAAAATCATTTGAGTACTTCAGGGTGTCTCTCTTCTGGAGCATTGAGATATCTGAATAACACTTCATCTTCCAGCGCCTGCTTCTCAGCCCCAGGCTCTGTAGGAACAGAGCTTTCCAGGCTCCCGGAGAAGAAAAGCTTCTGAATTATGTCAGCACTAAAAGTTGGTGGGATCTGTGTTTAGCTTTCTTTAAAAAGCAATTCTGAGAGGAAAAAAATTTTTTTTGATTAGCCATTATAAGCCACCCTTTCTCAAGCGAGATTCTGTGAAGAAGTGTTTAAATGTTAGCTTCATTTTTGTAAACGTATGCACACTAGCTCTTTCATAGAAACAGAATGATTTTCCTGGATCAAAGATTTGCTTGAAAATCATTCCCTCATTAATGGTGAAATGTCTATTTTGTTACAGTGAAACTCTAAGAGCTCACTATAGAAATTAATAGATACATTAAAAAAATCTAATGCTTTGTTCTTCCTGTATAAAGATGATAGATGATGCTTTGGACTTTGAATCAATGTCTTTGGCACTGGGAGCTGTTTTCTCAACAATGCTATTAGAGCCACATGTGAAAGATGACTGCCTGAGGCTGGAGTATAGGCTCTGGTCTTCCTAAAGAGTAGATATATGTTTGAATTTAATTGCTAAAAGCTGGATGCAGGCCTGGGAGATATTCAGGAAAACTGCTTCTTGTTAGTGTGGAATGGGTTAGACATCAGCACGTCTATGTTTTCCTCCTCACTGTTGCTACTTTCTACTTATGCCTGTCATGTGTTCTTTCTAGATCTCATCTCTACAGAAAAAGGATTTTAAAAAGTCCAAGATCCTGATCGTTTCACCAATCTTAGTGTTTTTGGGCCTCTGACTCTCCAATTTGCTTTATCAATCTTACCCACATATCTCCAACTTTCAGTCTGCCCTACCTAGAAGATTAAATGATGGTTTTGTAATGATGACAGTATTACCTTAAGAATATGCATAGTATGCATAGAGTGTCTCATAATTTATATGCGAGTTTACTGAAGCAACTGTGTGTTTGACTTACCTGTTTTTACTCTGAAGGATGGTTTTAATAACCTGTTGGATCACACAGCAAAGAGCCACTGTAACAGGATCCTCTTCCTGTTAACAGAAGGTCAATGTGGCTGTTCTCACTGCGCTGACGGACATCTCTGTTCTGAGTAATAATTAGGTATCTTTATACCTTTGCTTGCTTCATCAGGAACATACATTATTGACTGAGGCAGCACAAGTGGAGGCCACACCTGAAAGATGGGGACAGTCTTTCACTGACATCACCTGGAGTATCAACCAACTATCAACATTTTCTCCATTGTTCCTCATCATGTGCAGCAATTTTTTTGTTTTGTGTTGTTTTTGTTTTTTAAGGGGAAGGAGCAAATCGAGGACTACATTATATTTTCAGAGACTTGGATTTTTATTTTCTTTTAGCCAGTCACGTGAGCTTAGGCTTGAGCCTGGAGGCCATCTGAGACTGCCTTCATATAAAGTCTTTGAGTGCATTCAGTGTGTCAGAAAGGTAAAATGCAGGTGGGGTCTACTTTATGTCTTGAGTCAATTGTTCAATTTATCACCCTGCCCCCACATGTCAATATCTATACAGTTATTTCAGTAAACTTACCCTTATAGTAGTGCGTAGTGAAACTAATACCGTAATATCTCATCAGTAAATCTCTAAGGTGGAGATAAAGACCTTTAATGATCCACTAAACATGCCAGGTACCAGACGAAGCCAGGAACGTGATACCTGACTGCACTCAGTCACCCGAGACAGGAGCCTGGCGATCATCTTTGACACCTTTGTCTTTTTTACTCCCCACAACCAAATAATCCCCAAATCCTGTTGACTTGACCTCCTGTACATATGTTGAAATGATTCTCTTTATCTCTGTCAACTGTTACTGTCATCATTTTTGTCTAAACCTCTATTCTCATAGCCTCAAAACCCATTCAGTTAATCTTCCAAACTGAATTGAAAACTAAACTTTCTGAAGTACAAAACTGTTTCTGTCATTGTACTATTTAAAGTCCTTAAACTGATTGTTATTGCCGTCAGAGAATAGTGCCTGGCACATAATAGGTGCTTAATACATACTTGTTAAATGAAAGAAAAAAAATGTATCCTATAAGCCAGGGTCCTTATGACCAATAAAACTACCACTTGTATACTATGCATTTCACCAATGATATGCAAGGGGACTTTTGAGTAGTTTACCAATAAATATATTTACTTTAGTGGTTATGTATTTATTTTTTGAGTTACTGTCTGTTATTGACAAGTTTTATTGACATAAAACGTACTTTTGACATAAACATCTTAGGTAATAATAGCGGGGTCATTTAAAGAAAGAATATTAAGTAAAGGATAGTGTAGGTGAACTGGGTCTAAGACCGACACTGAGAAGCCAGAACAACAAGCATAATCCATCCCATTGAATTTGCCTACACATTTGTCTCCCCAATGAGACTGTGAGTTCTGCTAGAGCAGTGATGGCCCTTTCACAATGCCGGCCACATGGGAAAAGTAAACTAATTTTTATAGTACCATTTGCAGCAATATGGATGGAACTAGAGAACATTATGCTAAGGGAAATAAGTTAGTCAGAGATCTCACTTATATGTGGATTCTAAGGAACTGAATAGATGGGAGATGTGGATGGAGATAGTCTCAGAGACACAGAGGAAAACTGAGGGTTGCTAGTTGGGAGGGGGTGGGGATGAAGGAGAGGGGAAGGGACGAGACAATACAAATTGGTAACTACAATATGGCCTCAGGGATAGAAAAAGACAGTCTGGGGAATATAATCAATAATGTTGTAAATATTTCTTAGGGGGCCAGATGGACTCATGTCTTGTGGGGGAGACCACTTCATAGTCAGTATAGAGGACTGACCACCGCACTGTATTTCTGAAGCTGATGTTGAATAATATTGTATGTCAACTATAATTATATGTACATATAATCATGGGACATGGAGTAGAGAGTGGGAATGGAGTAAATGGAATTGTAATAGATAAGCATGATATCGGGGGGGAGGGCAGTAGATGGGGGAGGGGGGTTGTTACTTTGTGAGGGTGAAAAGGATAACTACTGCATTGTTCTGTACACCTGAAACTAACAATAAAAAAAAAGTAAACTAATTTTTGAGTGAATGAAATCAGACAAATTTTGTTGGATAGTGTCACAACAAGGGCCTGGGTTAGTGGTAATTGTTAGGATTACAAATGGCAGAGTCAATAAAGATAGCATCTTCAATACCCAACCTTCGGAATGCTTCAGTGACTATTCAGACACGTGTTTTGGAAACTGGCTCAAACAAGTTTTTTAGGCAGTGTCTATGTAATACCAAAAGTTTTCAGTACAAAATGAAAAATTCAGTTGATTATTTGAATGGTTTGTTTTCACAGTACCAAACATCCAAATCATAGAAACCGTTTAGAAGATCAAATTAGCTTATATTACTAGCCTTCCTCTTTTGATCTTTAAAAAGTTGTCCTCTGAAATAATAGCTCTAAATTCTACAGATTAGATTAAAAATGAAAGTACAAGATGCACTTTTTTAAGTGCTTTTATTTATGGATGTGTGGCCTTGCATTTGATTTTCTTTCACTGCTATCTTTTTCCCTTCTCCAGGTTCGTATAGCCTTGTAGAGTACAAGGTCTTAAAGGATCTTGGGATGGTCTGACCCTTCTTATTTGGCCAATAAAAACACTGGAGCTGAGAGAGGTTAATACACCTTGGTCTTAAGGCCAGATTAAGGTCGAGTTGAGACTAGAAGCCAGATCTCCTGGCTTCCAGGCTGGTGTACTTCACTCTATGGAACGCTGCCAGTCTTTCCTTGAGCATTCTATCCTCCCTGTCTAGGCTATTCCTGTGCCTGAATTGACCTCCTCCCTAAGAGGGTAGTGTTTAATTTATTTGCGTTATTAAATGAGCTGAACTAAGGCAATTATGTATAGAGCACTGAACATTTTTTCCCTTAACGATCCATTTTTGTAAGCAAGTTACTTCCCAGAATTTCTTCAGCAGATCACCACGTTATAGCATGGCCTGCCACTGTAATACTGTTCCAGTGTAGAATTTACCAAAAAGTAGGTCTTTCTGGCAGTTGTACCTATCGGGGTTGAATCAATGAATCAGTCAAGTGAGAAACAAACCTTAGCTTTTCAAAGGGCGGTCTTAATAGGCAACTCCATCGGTTTGTGGAAGGTGATAGATGTATCTAGTTCTTGAATCACTTTTTGAAAAGAGCCTTACATGATTGGGAAATACAACTTACTTTCTGATCTGGAAGGAAAGCTGCCCTCAGGAATATTTCACAGTTTAGATTAAGATACTTTGTTTCCATAAAGAATTTTAGATGACATGCATTTAAATACAGTATCAGTGAAACAAGTACAAGGTCCCAAAGGTGTTTTAGAGAAAAGGACAACAGTGTATGTATCTAGAACTCCTCCTAACTGGTTACTTGGACCAAGACGTAGAACCGGATTTTCCTGGGGGCCTGGTAAGCAGCTGCCCACGGCTTTCTTGGTTTACTCTGCTTTTCCATCTGTTTTACCTGTCTCTATTTCTGAATAATTTATTTTGCCATCTGCATAAACAGAACACCTGGCTGAAGGCTAACTCTTACACGTAAATAATTTAGAGAAAATAACCTCTTTAGTCTTTATTGAAATAAAGTAATGACTTTCAAGAACAAAGCCCTTAAATAACTAACTCCTGGGGACATTTCTAGTGTTTTAACTATAACGCTAACAATATAAAAGGTTAATAATAATCTATTTTTAAACTTTAAAAGTGCCTCCAAGTTTTCATTTGTTTTTACTTTTTTCCTTAAGATATCAGGTCTAGCAGATGTTTTGGATTTTAAGTTTCTCACTGGTGTGTTTTGAATCTTCACTTAGAAGAATCATTGTTTGTAGGCGATTATGACTTTATTAGAACCTCACTAAAAATCTGCCCAACTCTTGACTGCCTGTGAGAAATAGCTTGACTGCCTGTAAGTTCATATGCTTTTTCCCAACAGTTTACTTTGTAAATGCTTAGACCTCTATTAGCAAACATGAATGACATTATTATATAAGAAACATTTCATCCTGGGTGATTTCTGCTTTTGCTGAGATTATCTTGGTGAAACAATTATTTTCAATGTTTTTCTTTCACTGTGAAAGGAAACTCAGATTTGTGAATTGAAGGCAAGCACTCAAGGTGAACTCCTACAAATTAATGTATTAATAAGTAATCTTATGACTTCTCCATCATTCAAATTTCAATGATGACAAGAATGAAAGTATATTAATACATAGAAGATCTCTACTTAGCTGCTCACTAACTATGTGACCTTAGGTGATTTACCTGAACTTTTGGGGCCTTGGTTTTCTCCTCTGTAAAATGGGAATAATAATACTTATCCTATAGGTTCTAGTGTAGAGTGTAGAATGTAGGTATTGAATAAATGGTACCTTTAATTAGTATTTATTGAAATTGAAAAAAGACTTAAGAATGGGTTATTCTGGATATGTTGGATAAATACAATTGAAACAGTTTTTAAATATTATTAATTTTGAACAAAATTTTAAATGATTTACAACATTCCTTTTAGTTGTATTCAGAATATAATAAACATAATTTTAATTGAAAAATTGTGATTATCAATATGAATAATAACTGTACACTATGCTTCATACTACCTGTATAGAGTAATTCAGCATTGGCCACAGACAAGTTAAGGTACCAATGATTGTTTTTTCCTACCCTTACTGGACTTGAATAATTTTTCTTTTTGCAGTCTTAGATCTGCTTTTCTTAGTTTTATGTCTTCTCCCTAACTAACAGCTGTCATTTCTTGCTGTAGCTTATAGGCTTGCCTGTAGCACTTTCTCTCATTTTTTATTTATAATCTGTTACAGGTTTAGAACACAAGTTTTGAGGGATGGGTTTTCCTATGTATGTTTTAGTGAAAGAATTTTGAGACATTTTGTTATTCACTTGGCCAGTGGTTGTCAATTTGCACCAGATAGCTTGTTTCTGAATACCCTCAATGTATTGGCTTGCAAATATACTGTTTCTCAAAAGCACTAAATTATTTATCATATAAAGATTTGGTTATTATATCAGCTAGGAAAAAGACAGTAAATTCTCAGTTATCCAGAATTTAAGCACTTTGATAATTCAAACAACCAGAAGAAAGTTAACAAAATCACAAGTTAAGAAAACAAATTAAAGTTATGCTCAGTACCGTTTTTTATTGTGCCTGAATTTAGGATATTCAAAGCATCTGAAAAAAAATTTTAAAAATATATAAACCAGTAATTGGTCATTTATTATCATTATCGAATATTATATACTGTACATAATTGTATGTGTGATACTTTTATACAGTTGGCAGCACAGTAGCTTTGTGTACACCAGCATCACCACAAATGCGTGATGTGTTGTGCTGAGACCTTACCATGGCTGAGCAATAGGAATTTTTTAGCTCTCCTATAATCTTATGGGCCATCATAATAGATGTGGTCTGTCATTGACCAGCATCTGAAAAATTTTAATCTTCATTATGGAATGCCTACTATGAGCCAGGCTATGTGCAGTGTGGTGGAAATACCAAAGGAATAAATGACATTTTGTATCTATAATGATGCCAGCCTGGTGATGGCAGAATGGGGAGAGGGAGGAAGGACAGAGACATCAACAAATAAGTAGAATAAAGTGTGGTAAGAACTTTATATATACAAATATGTTCATAATATAATTGGGGGCATCAAGGCAAGAGTGGTCCATTCTACACTCTGGGCCCAAGGAGGGGGGGCTCAGATGTGGAGACAGGCTTCCAGAGGAAATGAGTTGCTGTTTTTGAGTTAGGTCAGTCTCCAAATGGTATTTAGAAGCTGAAGTGTAGCTTGAACCCTTGTTCTGATAGCAAAGGGAAATACAAATAATGGCTATGGCTGGATGGTAAGATGTATATGTTGGGGATGGGGGCATATGGAGATGAGACCATAAGGTATATCTATTAATATCATGAAGAACTGTAAAAGCTGTTCCTAGAAGTTTGCATTTTATTGTGATACAGGAGGAGCCATGGAAAGGCTTTAATCACAGAATAATACGATGAGATCTGCATTTTCCAAAGATGCCCCTGATTGTAGGGTGGTAGATAGAATGCAGGGCAACAAGAGTAGACGCAGGGTGACAGATAGGTGGAGCTGTGGCAGTGGTTCAAGAGAGGATCAGGACCCTTGAACTCAGGAAGTGGCAATAAGAGGATGGGGTGGATTTGAGAGGTATTTAGGAGATAGGAGTCAACAGGTCTTGATAAGGGGTTAGATTTCAGAGGGTAAACGGAGATGGAACTTGTGAGGGAACCTCAGGGGAGTAAAGAGTTAAGGACAACTGACTCCCAGGTTCATGGCTGGAGTGACTGGGGAGCTAATGGTGCCCTTCATTGTGTTGGGAAATAGAGGAGAACAAATTTTAGAGAACAATAAATTCAAGCTTGAACATGTTGAGGTTTAGATACTCATGGCCTAATTGGGTACCTAATGCAGTATGCATTAGTGTACTAATTGGATAAACAGATGTATAGTGTATTATGAAAAAACAGTGTTAAATTACATAGCTAACCAATAGCAAGATTCATCCAGTTAGTATTAGAAGCTAATTATATAGTACTAAAAAATGTTTGAAATAGGCAAGGGAAAAGAGGGTGGAGATGTCACCTAGAAGAATTTTGGGTGATTTCTTGTTCAAATAGTTCAACTCCAAGTCTTTAAGGCAGAAGATGGCCTTTGGAGTTAGGTGTTGCTACCCCCAGGTGTGGTTCTAAACACCTTGCTTCTGCCAATTTTAACTCAGTAATTAACTAGTCTCTGATTTTTTTCTTCTCAATTTTCCCTACCCACACTTCTTTTTTCACTCCTTTCTTTGATTCATTCCTTTCTTTGTATTCCTGTAGCACTCTATCAAAATTTTCACATGCAGTGTAATTCATCTGTACCATGTCTGACTAGATAAGGAAACTTCTGATGGTGAGAACATATCTTTATTTACCTTGTACCCCAGTGTTGAAGCTTGGGTCTGATTTTTTATATATGTGTGCATGTAATTATGTATATCATATATTCCTATCATATAGTATTAATTATATAAATAAATATTTACATTTATACCTGGACCTTTGTATCCGCGGGTTCTACATCCTCAGGTTCAACTAACTGTAGATAGAAAATATTCAAAAACAGGATGTAACATTGTTGCTGACGTGTACTCTGCAGTTTCATCTGTACTGAACATGTATAGACATTTTTTTTCATTATTTTCTAAACAATACAGTATAACAACTAATTTCCATTGCACTATGTATTATAAGTAATCTGGAGATGGTTTGAAGTAGTAGGAGGATGTAGGTAGGTTATATGCAAATATTATGCCATTTCATGTAAGGGACATGAGCATCTTCAGACTTTGGTATCCACAAGGGTCCTGGAATCAATCCCCTGCAGATACTGAGGGGCAACTGAATACCTATCAAATATCAATTTTTCTAAATGTATAAGTATCAATAAATACCAAATGAATATGTATGACTACGTCTCTTGGCTTGTTTGGCATACATTTTTTCAATCCTGTATGTTGAGCACCTACTGTAAGCAAGTAGCATGGTAAGTGTGTTGGAGGCAGTACCAGTTATCTGTTGTTGAGTAACAAACCACCAGAAACTTCATTACTTCACACAACAGCAGTTTATTTTTTCTCACTATTCTGTGAGTTGACTGGGCTATTCTGCTGGTTTTACCTGGTCTCACTCTTGTGGCTGCACTCAGCTTGGGGCTCAGTTAGGGTTGATGGTCTAAGAGGGTCTCACTCACACATCTGGAGTGTCATCTGGGATGCAGGAATGACTGGGATGACTGGCTTCTTTCTCCATGTGATCCTTTATTCAGGGCATCTTCACAGCATGGTGGCCTCAGGGCTCCAAGAGAACAAGGACAAGACTTGGAAGACTTCTCGAAGTCCAGGCTCAGAAGCCCACACAGAGCATGTCCATTGCATTTTATTGGTCAAATCCAGTCACTTGGACAGCCCAGATGCCAAAGAAGGGAAAGACTCCACCTTCTGATGGTGAAGTTTGGCTGCAAAGAGGCCTATGGGATGGATGGATCATCTTTGCAAACAAACATGAGCATCTCCAAGGGACTAATTCTGCTTATCATCATCACCCTTTATTGAACAATATCTGGAGCCCACTCTAAATCTTTCAGAAAGAGTTACTTCTTGAAACACTGTAATTACTTAATGTGTATTAACTAATGACAAATTAAGAAAAGATGACTTCATGCTGAGGTCTGAAGACAGGGTTGAACTTGACAATGGTAATTATGAAGAGGAAAAATAAAATTTTTTGAATGAGGCAAAATGAGAAAAAAATAGAGAAGAGGCAAGGCTATATTTTGAAAACAATTAAAGATGTTCTAGTTGGCTGTGTAAAAGAGGAGTCCATGCAGAATACCAAATAATGCTGATCCTGGAACCTCAGCATGATAGGGCATTTCCTCTCTCTCTCTCTCTCTCTCTCTCTCTCTCTCTCTCTCATATATATGTATATGTATATGTGGATATAGATATAGGTAGATGGACATATGTGAAAAAAGCACTATGCTTTAAGAATGATTTGAAAAGATATTCACACTGAAAGTCTCCAGAAAGGTAATATCAGAAAGGGGGGAAAAAGTAAAACCCTCATAAAGGGATAAAAAAAGATTAAGAATCCAAGTGATGTCACAAGGATGAACAAATAAATCAAGGCAGAAAGGAGATTTACTAATTGAATCTTATCACAGGCAATCAAGTGTTTAAAAGAATAAGAAAAAAAGACAAAGAATGGACACATCTGGCTATAACTGGTATAACCACTAGAGTAAAAACGTGGGTCTCTTCTGCTGGCCTTCTTGTTTAAGTATTAAATGTCTCCTCTAAAGCAAACAGAATTATTGAACAGGTGTCCAGCACACACTGCAGCATGTATCAGTGGCTTATTGAGTTATAACACAAAAAGCATCACGTGGAGTTTGTGCTTTCTACACATTTGTGTGTTTCACACACACTCCTGCTGAATGCTTGTCAATAGTTCTTATTAAGAACAACCTTGCAGAATTCAAAGGAAGGTGCCTTTCTTGGGAGAAATGACAAGCATCTCTTTTCTGCCCCTCATCAAGCCTCTGGCTCGTACTGTCACTGAGGAGCCTCAGCTGAAGATGCCCTTTGTGACACCAGACTTCCTCTTGGGTGGTGGATCCTTAAACACATATTGCCAGGAGAGCCGGGGAAGTCTTCCCAAGACCTCTTCTTGTCTCAGCTGTCTGTACTGCAGCCAATGCCACGCTGCACATCGGAGGATAAGGGTTGGAAGAGGAGAGAGGAGAGAGGCCCGCAAGTTGCCTTCACAAGTCTGTGGAGGGGTGATAGCTCTTTCTCTGTGGACCGATAGCTGCCCATTTTCCCCTTTGTGACAGGGGATATTGGCTAAATACCCCTGTCATCCTGAAATTAGCTTTTAATTGAAGTAGTAGTTGGAGCCAAAACCTGGGTCTGGTGGTCATTGAGAGATCTGTTAAGTCCTCAGTTCATGTTGTCTGTATGGCATTTATCTTTTCCTACCATGTACAGGCTTATCCCCTCTCCCCATTAGGTATAGGGACTTTCACTAATATCTCTATTCCCTGCAGTGTCTAAAACAATGCCTTGCATATAATAAATGCTCAATACATATTTATTAAATGAGTGCATGATTACAGGATAAATAAAGGCATATCCAGTTATGAATGGTGGGATGATTTTGTGATGGCCGGAGGTCTAGTTGATATTCACCTTTTTAATCAAATTATCATTCAAATGATTTTTCATATCTCTGTAACTTCAGTGATTCCCATGATGGTCCATATTATAAATACAACAAACAATGGCAAAGACATAATTTTACTTCACAGTGTCAATATTTAGATTAAGCTCTTACATTTTAAAGGGGATGTTCCAATGTGTTCTCAAATTCCCCTCATTCTAAAAGAAAAAAATTGTCTTGTGTTTTTCCACGCCTACTTTATAAACTGCATGACACATTTTTTTTTCTAAGATATTAATCATCCATATTCACCTTTGCTTTTGTCTTTAAAAGCCAGGGGTCAGGAATTTCAAAGGAAACACTTGGTTACAATTCCAGAATAGTGAGAAAACACAATGGTAGAGACTAAAATCTATCATGGTATTTTGGCGTCCTGCCTTCCTTTAATTTTACAATGTGGGGAAAATCAAGGTGAGACTTGATTCCCTTTAGGAGTCCCTTTCCTGTGTGCTCTGTGTCTAGCCAGGAGAGAGACTGACAGAATGATAACACTCGATGCCAGGCTCCCTTGCCCACTCAAAGACCCTCCCTCAGGTATCAGTTGCTTGGCTGAGCTTTGAGGTCAACTAGACACCTCCCCTGAGACTTACCTGGCCTGAGGGATAGAGAGACCAGAAAACCCTCCCATGGAGGACAGCTGTTATCTGAGCTAGGATCAAAGTCCCCCTCTGTACTCCAGAAAAACATCTTCCAAACTGGGTCTCTTTCTCCATGATTCGAATGAATGTTGAATGAGTCCCTGGGGACAGCAGTTGCTTTGCTCAGGAACAAGCTGTCAGAAATACTGTGTGATGAAAGTTCACCTCCTGTTAAAGTCCTTTTTGTTTGAGCATTTAAATTCACGGCCTCAGAGGCCCATCAGAAGTTAATCAGGAAATTAGACAACAGGGAAATGTGGTGATTAATTTTTTTGCTACTTTCTATTTGTGCTTCGGGTTTTGTTTTCCTGAATGAAGTATGACATTGCTTCACCCGGGTCGTATTTACAGTACCCATGAAAGGCACTAGGGGTATAAAAAGCCATTGCTCAAACATTCAGTTTTATATATGAAAGCATTAAAAATAATAAGTAACTTTCATATTGATCAGATTTGGGTTGCCAAGTGATGAAGTTTCTTTTGCCTTATACCAAATCTTTTAGACCAGTTGATAATGGCAACTTTAAACGAGGGGGCATGTGTGGAAGTATGTAGTCTAGAAAGTTCCTACAATAATTTTTCATCAGATGAATCAATGTGAACCATTAATTTAGCAATTCCAGATTTCCAGAGACTTAGATATATTCAAAGTGATGCTAAGTAGATAAACTGGAGAGCAAACTGCAAGATCTGAGACAATGTATTCATTCACCTTAGTATCTCCAGCACTAACACAGGACTTGGGACACAGCAGAGGTAACATTAATGTCTCTTGAGGTGAATTAGATTGGGCATAGTTTTGATTATCTTTTTAGAATTGCAGAACTAATGAACTGAACTAGATAGAGGTAAAATTCTCAGGACAGAATATGTACCTGGCCAATCAGAAAGAATATAGCATAAGGAAGTATACTTTCTAGATGATGCCTTTTGAATATTTCCATTCTTTTCTGCATGAATATATTTTGCTGACATTGTAGTTATAGACAGTTTTATTCTGTACATTGCAGGTTACCCAATTTAAATTGATGTTTTGGTAGCACTACCAGTGGGTAGGTGGGTGGGTCAGATATTTTAGTCGTGGCACACACTATTGTACAGCCATCTGTTATATTGAATGGATTATTTTGTTTATCAAGTCTCTTTGAATAGCAATTTCAGTTTTGTATCTTATTTCCTCCTTTGATGAGGCTATTGCCAGCAGATGCAAGCTACATATTGGCTTGAGTTTCTTGCAGTTCCCTGGCTAGCTTTTTTTTTTCTTTTTTCAGTTTTTTTCTTCCCTTTAGCACTTTTCTTCTCAAGAAATGTGTCATTCTAAAGAAATTCAGCATTTTGAACACAATCTGCTAAAATTAACAGCCTTACTAATTCTTCTTTTAAGAAACATTTTTCATCTTTCCAAGGTCATTACCGATAATACCACAATTTTCTTTCTTTTTTCCCTTTTCTCTTTATTTCTTGTCCCCCACCCCCCGTAAGTAATTAGTTTTTTTAAAATTACAAATGCTTTAAGAGAAGAGTTTGTGGTTTTGTCCAGGGTGCTCTTGTTCAGTAGTTCTATTTATTTAAATCACCATAACTTTCTGGATTAGAGTTTGTGTCAGTGGACCTGAACAAAAATGGTATTAACCACTTAATCTGAATAACCTGGAAATCAGATAAATCCAAGCAAGTATCATGAAAATCCTGAGGGAGGCATTGTAGGGAACCAAGCATCTACTGTCAGGACTACAGATCTGATGATGATGATGATGACGACAATGACAATAGTGATGATAGTTAACACTTAACTAGCACTTACAATGCGTCAAGTACCATTCAAAATATGTAGCATTTATCTATCTATCATCTATCTATCTATCTATCTATCTATCTATCTATCTATCTATCTATCTATCATCTATCTATCTCTATCTTACATCATCTTTCTATCTAATCTGTGATCTAGTCATGCAGATCTCACAACAAACCTGTAAGATATTATGCCTATTTCACGTCTGAGGAAACTGAGGGACAATAACATTAAGTACAGCCCCCAATTCAGGATAAATGGTTAGCAATTAAGATTGAAACCTAGGCATGGGAAGGGTATGTGGGGATGGAGACTGTTTAAGGAAAGTTGTCTGGAGACAGGGACCAGGCCAGTGAAGATTGTGTAGAACTTAACGCAGATGGTTTCAGAAGGGAGGAAAAGCATTAATGAGGCAGAAAGTCAGGAAGCCACAATGTGGGTGTGAGCAGAGGCCCCTCACATGATATTGCTACAGTGCAAAGTGGGAATGAAGTAGGCAGGGGGTTAGTGGTGGGTATTGGTGATAGATTGTCTCCAAGATGAAGACAAGAGTGGTTACTAGGGTCTGCCCCTGGCAACATGGAAAACATGAAGCTGTCAGTACCCGATTCTCCCTCTTATCTACTGCCAGAGGGCAGACCTGGCATGGGGCAGGGGTGGGGGAGGGGGGTGCTTGTGACTAGATGCTTGCTGCTCAAAGCCCCTGACCCCCGATCCTGTTCTAATCTCAGAGTTTGGTCCCTGATGCAGCAGTGTGCAGTGGGGAGGCAATCAATGCCAGAGCATCATTTCGCTTCTGACTGCACCACCCTCCTTTTGAAACATGGCTTGAGATTGCACGTTGGTGATCCCCCTGGCTTACTGACACAGCACCTTGAGGAAAGTTCTTTTCTCCCTTTTTTTTGCAGGTAGAAAAATCAGTGATTATGTTGGAGAGACATACATACTTGGCAAGTACAATAGTTTGACTGAACTGGAAAATCAGTTGGAGTTAGCAATCTTGAGCAAGAAGCAAAAGACTAAAGAATATGAACAGTTGGGAGAGGTTTAAAATAAAGTTAAATATGTGAGACACTGGCAAAATGCAAGATAGGGGAGTACTAAAAAAAAGCAGACAATTTGAGCTTTAATATAGTTTCCTAGTACCTTGTAGAGTTTAAAATACTGGGTTATTGTGGTTCTAAGAGATTTTTCTTACCTTTATTTATGACACTTAATATCTTGTTCCACTCTAATTAACATGCCTCTATTGCTAGATTCTGAGATCCTCAAGTCTGATCTTATTCCTCTTTCCGTATCTCCAACAATTATCGTAGTGCTTGGCACGAAGTTATTACTTAATAAATGAGTGTTAAATTAAAAAAAAGAAAAAAACAATGGAAAGGTACAGAGAGGCGTGGGCCTCATTTGTGTAGGTTGGGAGTTGTGTAGACAGAAACACAGAGGACTCAGGCCCAAGGAAGATTAATGCAAAATAATCAAAATTATGCAAAAACAGATAAGCAATTAGACTTTACAGACACCAGTTGGTTATCGTTCCCCCCCCCCCATTAATGGACCTTATTTTTGTGGGCAGTTTTAGGCTTACAGAAAAATTAAGCAGAAAATACAGAAAGTTCCTAGGTACCCCCTCTCCTCCCCTTCAACCTCCCCTACTATTAACATCTCGCATATGTGTAGTACATTTGTTACAACTTATGAACTAATATTGAAACTTGATTATAAACTGAATTGCATAGTTTACATTGGGATCCACTCCTTGTGTTGTATAGTTTCATGGATTTTGCCAAAAACATAATGTCATGTATCCACTATTATGGTATCATATAGAATAGTTTCTCTGCCCTAAACGGCCCTTGTGTTCCATCTATTCACCCTTCCCTACCCCTCAAACCCTGGAATCCACTGATTGTTTTTTAAACTGTCCCTGTAGTTTTCTTCTTTAAGAATGTTACATAGTTGGAGTCATTCAGTATGTTGCCTTTTAGGAGTGGTATCTTCCACTTAGCAATGTGCACTTAAGGTTCTCTCATGTCTTTTCATTGCTTGAAAGCTCATTTCTTTTTACTGCTGACTAATATTCTAATACCTATATAGAAATACCACTGTTTGTTTATCCACTCACCTGTTCAAGGACATTTATATTGCTCTCAAGTTTTGGCAATTATGAATAAAAGTACTAGAAACATCCATGTGTAGGTAGGTTTCTGTGTGAATCTAAGTTTTCAGCTCATTTGGGTAAATACCCAGGAGTGCAATTGCTCGATCATGTAAAACTAGGTTTAGTTTTTCAAGAAACTGCCAAACTGTCCTCCAAAGTGGCAGTACCTGTTGCTCCACATCCTTGCCGGTATTTGATGAAGTCACTGTTTTGGATTTTTACCACTCTAATAGGTGTGTGGTAGCATATTGTTGTGTTTTAATTTGTGATTCCCTAATGGCATGTAATGCTGAGTATCTTTTCACATGTTTCCTTGACATCTATATATCTTTGGTGATGTGCTTGTTCAGGTCGTTTGCTCATTTTTTTTTTATAAATTTTATTTTTACATAGTATATCTTGGGGTATAATTCCTCAGGATGTATTTATGCATGTCCTTAATCTTTCCAGAACAATATCTTACAGACTAGCCCTCAGCATCAGCTAGAGAGGTGGTTAAGTTGAATGGACTATGACTAAGGTAATTTTTTTTTTAATTGGGGAATTGGGGGGATGGGAACAGTGCTGGGGAATTGGGGGAAGGGGAACAGACAAGTTGCTGTCCTTTTGTTCTTCAGTCTAGTTGTGGAGGATGTTGCTTCACTGGCCCAAGTTGGCACCATCATTGCGCTCTTCCCGGGCGAGGCAGATCAGTCGCCGGCTTCTGGACGGCCGCTCACTGCGGCTGCTGGCCACTCACGCTGGCTGCTGGCTACGTAAGGTAGCCCATGGCAACCCACTGCCACAGGGGCTGCAGCCTACGCCGTCGCCGGTGACTCACAGCAGCCCAGCTCCAGGTTGAGCTGTTGTTCAGCATCTTACCTGTGGAGGGCAGTGTCACTGGCCCTCATATGTGGGATCTGAACCGAGGCCCTCTGGCATCCCAAGCCAGTTCTCAACCATCGCGCCACTTGGCCGGCCCCGTTTGCTCATTTTTAATTGGATTGTTTGTTTCTTATTGTTGAGCTTTAAGAGTTCTTTGTATGTTTTGGATATAAATCCTTTGTCAGCTATTGGATATAAATCTTTTGTCAGCTATACATTTTGCAAATATTTTCTCCCAGTTTTGGGCTTGTATTTTCATTATCTTAACAGTGTTTTATGCAGAGCAGAAGTTTTAAATTTTAATAAAATCCAACTTACCAATTTTTTTCATCTATTGTGCTTTTCGTATTGTACATAAACTCATTGCCATACCCAAAGTCATCTAGGTTTTTTTCTTATGTTGTCTTCTAAAAATTTACACTTTTGCATTTTACATTTAGGCCTATGATTCATTTTAGGTTAATTTTTGTGAAGGGTGTAAGGTCAATGTCTAGATTCATTTTAAACTAGCCTATTTGGTTATTCTTGCTGTTTTGTTTATTTTACTGTTCTTATAATACTGATTCTGTTTTTCTGGTGCAAGCCTATTCCTCCCATATTTGTTTCTAAAATATGACATGATTTTCCACAGGGTAATATATTTTATTAGCCTCACCATTTAACTTCCCAAAGGCTGTAGTATGAAATGAGTCAATTTGAACAATTAATCTCATTTTTCTTGTATTTTCTAATCTGTAAAAAGGGGGAGGGGAATTCATCCTAAATATTGGAGAGAGAGTGAAATGATTAAATACCAGAGCTATTAAGGAATGAAAACTATACTTACTGAGCACTTCCTATGTTTCAGGGACTGTACTAGGAATTGAAACATATCTCATTTAGCCCTCAGAGTGATCACTTGGAGGTTCTTATTTCCATTTTTTTTTTTTTTTGGTCAGTGAAGAAGTGCAAACCTCAGAGAAGTTCCAAAAAAATGGAACTAGGATTTGAACTGACATTCAGCAGACATCAAAGTGTGTGTTCCTTCCACTTGCCCACACCACCTTCCTCTCAGGGACTCAGAGAGGGAGCCTAGAAAGACCTCAGTTTGCCTCAGCTGAAGCTTAGAAGGTTTTGGAGGTTGTGTTAGATTTTTGTCAAAAGAAGGAAGAGGAAAAAGACAGAGGAAGGATTATTATAATGGGCCTCATGAATGATTATTCCTTCACACACACAAATAGCACTTATTGAGCACCCACTGGAGCCAGTCATGAGCAGACCCTGTGAGCATTTAATAAGGAAAGTGGTTACGATCCAGGGCGTGGGGCAGGGGGCAGTGGGTTGGGACCCTCTGTCTTCTGCCTCCAGCAGAGTCTATGCATCACCCTGCAGAAGCAGTGCTGCTACTTAGTACTGAGGAAGAGCACCAGGCTGAACACACCTGAGCCTTTGCCACCACAGAAGCAGACATCCAACGGGTGGTGAAGATGAGCGTAGAGCTCTATGCCCAGGGCAGGTGGCCCCAAGAAGCCCTGGGTTACCCCTTTTAAAGGGCACATTCAGAATTCCCCTTTTAAAAAAAGGCTTTGGCCTTTACCTCAAAACTTAACCTTGTCACTGCCTCCTTTACCTCCTCCACCTCCAGTGAATGGCCAGGTGCCAGCCCATCAGATGCTGTGGTCTCTTCCTGACCATTGGGTCCTGATGTCAGTTCCTCACTTGCACACCTACCCTTGTACCCCAGGACCTACTTTTGGTTAGGTTTTGTGTTATGCTTTCATAGCATCTGCCTGCCTAACTCTTTGTTCAGCCTCCTCTCCCCAGCATAAACACACAATTGAATTGGCCCTGAAAAACTGCTCCTTTCTATAGGTTTGAGATTTCTGATCACTCAACCCACTCCTCCCTGGGCATATGACTGACCTGAAACCCTCTCCTTCCAGACCAGCCTGTGGCAGTCATAATAAAACCTAGAGCTGAAGAAATGAACTTGAGAATCGGAGGAAACAAATTGGAGGAGCAGGACCCCAAAGAATAATGATAATTCCTGAGAACTGACGACTGCACGGGTGAGCACGGCAGGCTGTACCTGGTTATCTCCTTTAATCCTCAGCAGCCCTGTGCCGTGCTGTCTAGAGACTGAGTACAATGTTCCTCATGATGTTGGGACCTGGAGTAAATTTAAATTCTGAAAGTGAATTGGGGAAACAAACGGTCGGGGAGAAATGGAAAGAGACTGACAGGTAGAAAACGGGAATAAAGTCAAAGAATTGGGAAAATGAAGCTGGCTTTTTCTTTCAACAAAATGTAATTTAGACCTTGTTCTACAATAAGCATAATGAACAACAAAATCAAATTGATTGTAACAGGGAGTGTCTCCAGATGTTCTGTTTTTGTTTTTGTTCTCATTTTTTAAACATAATTGCTGAAAGAAGGGGAAGACTCCTATTTAATTGGTTAGGATTAATTCTGTAGTGGGAAAGGGTTAAATTCTTTTTATGTATTTGCATTTCAATGGTGGACATAAAAAGTAAATTAAACAGTGAGCTTCATCACTTTCTTTCTGAAATAAACATATAGAAAGTCAATGGTGTAAATGTGTTGAACATTGAAACTAACTTGTTTTCCTGACCCCCAAACACCGAATTACATCTGGAGGTATAATAAAGACTGTGAACTGCTTTAAGGTTATGCAATTAGACAGATGTTTTAGTGTGTTTCTCACCTCTCATCACTTCCTTCATTTTATGAGACTTAAATTCTCTTTTTCTTCCAAGCTTGACATTTTTTACTACTATATTGAATATATAACTGGTCCTCCATTCCATTCAACTCCTCACATTATAAATAAAGACTATGGTGCTATTACATTTTAATTGTTGCTCTTTGCATGTTGATCTGATTATATTGTTTTCTTCTTTTTTTTTTCCCCCAGGTCACTTAAAGTCTACCACAGTAGTTCTTTTACCTTGTTTTGTCATAGATAAGGAGCTTTTCACATTGATTATTTCACTGGTGAAATTTGTGATAGCATACCTTACACCCTCTTTTGTTTTTAAGTCTATAACTCAATCCCCTGCTTTCTTGTTGCTCCCCCAGCTCCCCTCCACCGCCACCTCAGTCAACTTTTCCTGAAACCCTCTGTCTGCAGGTTTATGCAGATAGATTGCAGTCTGAGCTTGGTGATTGAGATCATATCAGCTCTTGGCCAAGTGTTGTACCATAACAGACATCTTTGGGTAGAAAGTAGAAGCAGTGGTGAGACAACATTAAAGACAGACTTGGCAGGGCCCACAACAATTTCAGAGAAATCTGATTCCTGTGGTGCTGCCTTGGAAAGCTCCAAATGATTTCTTTCACTGTTTGCTGAAATGAAATGTTTGCCATGAGAAGCTGGTTCCCACAGCAAGTGGATGCAATTGTTTCTCTTTTACAGAGTACATCTCTTCTCCAAAGTTTAAACAGGAACTTGTTTTACTTTATTTTTTTTTTTATATGGAACTCTTTCAACCAATTCTCAGAACAGTGCTTTAGGTGGACTTGCAAGGCAGGGAGGACGGTGATCAGCCTCTAGAAAATGTATAACTTATGAAAGTTATGATTTTTGGATGGCATCTAGATAATAATGGCCCTCTTCATTTCTAGGATTATTAGGATCGAATTTAACTAGGAATACTAATTTCATTTTACTCTCTTAAACAAGACAGCTATTGACAGGAGCAAAAGTATAAACAGGTAGACTTTGTTTTTGGAGACATTAAATTTTGGCCATATTTTTTCTCTGCTTACTCTTTAACTCATTGTGTTAATATTCTAGAGCCCCTATAATGAAGTACCACAAACTGGGTGGCTTAAACAACAGAAATTTACTGGATCATATTTCTGGAGGCTAGAAGTCCAAAATCAAGGTGTTGTCAGGGTTGCTTTCTTCTGAGGATTGTGAGGGAAGGATTCATTCCAGGCCTCACTCTTTGGCTTATAGATGGTGTTCTTTCTGTGTCTTCATTTCATTCTCCCTCTGTGTGTGTCTTTCTCCTTTTTATAAGAACACCCGTTATATTGGATTAGGTTCTACCCTAATGACATCACCTTAACTATTACATTTGTAGTTACCCTGTTTCCAGGTAAGGTGACATTCTGAGGTACTGGGATTAGGACTTCAACACATGAATTGGGGGGCTTTCTTATTTTTATTCTCTTCCTTCCTCATCGCATCAAAACCACCACCACATTCAACAGAGGTGATAAATCATAGCTTCAGGTTTTACAACTCCTAAGAATACTTATATTCTCTTAAAGTCTTAAATTTAAAAAACAACAATGATAGAAGAAGACTTCAAGTGGTTACATTTTGGGATATTTAGTTTATAATTAATTGAATGAGAAATTAATTGATTAGTTAATTTTGCAGGAAAGGGGTCAAGTTTAAGGACTAGGGGACATGGTACCTTCCAGGAGAATCTTGCTATGTAGGTGCTTTATTTCACCCACACACAGGACTGTCCATAATAGGAGGCTTTGCTTAATTGTTTTAGGGGAAAATGTGGTATTTGAAAGTACAAACAGAGCAGTATTTCTTCATATGTGGACCTTGGACTACTTGCCTCAGAATCGTCATTAAATTCCTGGGTCCCACCCCAGGCCTAAGAACTAAAACCTCTAAGAGTTGTTGTCTAGGATCTTTCTAACAATTAATTCAATGAAGTTTGAGAGATGGTAACACCACAAAATAAGACAGATAATACAAAGGAGACTGTCTGGTTAATTTATAGACATGCCATGTATATGAGCACGTACATCAGTTTTCTCAATCTTTCAAAAGGCTGGAGTTGGAGTTCATAATCATTAAGGACTTGCTCATGACCGTTTGCTCAACCAATGATGCAGGAAAGATTGTATAAAGCTCCGAAGACACATTATTTTCTCTCTTTTACATTCCTGTTTTTCAATGAAGAGTCTCTGAAGTTGGCTTTTTGCCAAAAGAGAGAAGACCTGGATCCTGAACAACAAATGGTTGGGTCCTGCATCCTTTGGGAGTGGAGATGGTCTTTTTCCAATTAACTCAGCCTTAAGAATCAGTACTATCATAGTATCTATGACAGGTGGCAATACAAATTAACATATATACCAATGACACCTTTTGAAATTAGTTTTCTTTTGAACACACACAGACAATATATATTTGTTTAGTCCCTACATAATATTTCTTTATTTTTGCTCTGGGGTTAAAAAAACAAAAAATCTCTGAAAACTCCAAGTATTTAGGATTAAAAAAAAAGCCATTTAAGAAAGATTAAAAGCAATTGTTCTGTTACCCTTGGCAACAGAATCTAGATGCAGCCAATCAGCAAAGTTGATATATTGTTTTGACACACGTGCACATATTTCTAACATAAATAGCAACAGAGACCTAATAACAGTAGGTTTTAAAGCTGGAAACTGATGTCATTTCAAATGTGTCAATCAAACAGAACCTACGAAAGTGTTTTTTCTATCAAGCTGACATTAAGTATATGCTGTAATGGCTTCTTAAGTGACGGTAGACTTCTGTCAGGCCATATAGGAGATGCTCAATCTATAATTACACTCTTGCTTCTTGGAATGTGTCCTTTCACATATCTCAAAAAAAAATTTAATGAGAAAAAAATTTGAGTTCTACAGTAAAATTTATCTCTTTATAGTACCAAAAAAGTGTGCTTATAAGAATAAACAAAATTAGACTAGAATTAGCTTGTTTATCCCTAAAATAGATGCATTTCTTTAGTTCCTATATCTGTTGAATTTATGATCAACTTGTGCCAGTAAATTCTGCTATGTAAATTTTTTTAAGTCTTTCAAAAATTAACATTTGGGTAGAACAATAAGAGAGAACAATAAATTAGGTTGCCCAGAGGGGAATAAATGAGATGGTTGGAGTTCCAGAACTGGTGACATTTACTACCCAATATGAAAAGAGATATTTGGTGGGTCAGAACTCACCCTTCTCTAGGTAGTACTAATAGCAGTATTAGTTTAAAAAAAAAGTACCATTATTGAATACTTATTTGGGATGTGTACTATGTCAAAATACTTTGCAGACATTATCTCATGTAATCCTTAGAATAACTATAAGAGGTAGGAATTACCATCTCATACAATTGAGGAAACCTGTGTTATTTAGCCCAGCTCCTGTCATATGGCCAATAAAGAAGTGGCAGAGCTGGGGTTGGAACCCAGATCTACCTCGATCCAAAGCTTCTGTTCTCATCCACAATTCATGTGGATGTGCTCAGCTCCCCCATGAAGCTGACATGTCAGGACCTCAGGAAGCCAGTTACACGTGTCAGAACTGAACACGAGCCCTGCTTTGCTCCCCAGCAGATGGCTACCCCTAGTGAAATTATGTCACTTTTGGATCCTCCTTGTCCTGATGGGTACGGGGAGTCCCATGTTCACCTCCCAGTGCAACTGCGGGAATCACTGAGAGACTGTTTGGTAAAGTTCTTGTGCTTGAGAAGGGCCCTCAATAAACATGAGCTTCCTTTCCTTTCTTTCTTTCTAAATATCGATGCAAAGTACCAGACAGGGCAGTGCACATTGTAGATACTCTGTTAATTTTCTGAATAAATAACCCAAAAACTAACTTTCAAAGTCCACATTATTGAGATTTTGATTATCTAATTAGTCATCTTAATAAAGATACAACTACAGGTGCAAGTTAAACCCTTGATGCACAATAAGATCACTGGGGGAAATTTTAAAACTACCGAATCCTGGGCTCCAAGAGATTTTGATTCACTCCGTCCAGGGAAGCCACCAGTTACATATATACTACTTGCCTTTTTAGAAATTAAGAAGAAATTCATAAAACATAAAATTAACTGTTTAGGTGAACGATTCAGTGCATTTAGTACATTCACAATGTTGTGCGACCAGCACCTCTATCGATTCCAAAACATTTCATCACCCCAAAAGGAAACCCCATTCCCATTGAATAGGTGCTTCCCATTCTCTTCCTTTCTCTAGCCCCTGGCAACCATCAATATATGTTCTGTTTTTATGGATTTACCTATTCTGGCTATTTTGCATAAATGGAATCATACAATCTGTGGTCTTTCAATGTCTGGCTACTTTTGCTTAGCATGAAATCTTTGAGGTTCATTCATCTATGTTGTATCACGTAGCAGTACTTCATTTTTTTTATGGTTAAGTAATATTCCATTGTATAGATATATCATAATTTGTTTATCCATTCATTTGTTAATTTTCCACCTTTTGGATATCATGAATAGTGCTTCTGTGAACATGCACGTACATACATTTGTTTGAGTACCTGTCTTTAATTCTTTTACATACATACCTAAGAGTGGGATTGCTGAATCATTTGGTAATTCTATGCTTAATTTTTTGAGGAACCAGAAAACTTTTCCACAGCATTGAGCCATTGTGCATCCTACCAGCAATGTACAATACAAGGGTTTCAATTTCTCCATATCTTTGCCAACACTTCTTATTTTCCTTTTTTTAAATTACAGACATCCTGTGAGTATGAAGTTTATAGCGGTACTTCACTGCGATTTTGATTTGCATTTCCCTAATGACTAATGAGCATCTATTCATGTGCTTATTGGCCATTTACATATCTTTTCTGGAGATATGTCTGTTCAAGTGTTTTGCAAGGCACCTATATATATATATTTTTTCAAGTGTTAAGTAAAATTTCTGACATGCTTTTGTCTCTATATATTTTTTTACTTAAAAAAATAGTTTCAGGTGTATAAAATAATGTAATAGTTAGACGTTTATACCCCTCACAAAGTGATAGCATCCCTCCCCCAATCTATTATCCCTCTGACATCATATATAGCTGTTATTTTCCTTATATATTTTTTTAATTACAATTTGTTGGGGTGACAATGGTTAGTAAAATTACATAGGTTTAAAGTGTACAATTCTGTAATACATCATCTATATATCACATTGTGTTCACCACCCAGAGTCAGTTTTCCTTCCATCACCATATATTTGACCCTGTTTACCCTCATCTGCCACCCCTCTCCCCCTTTACCCTCTGGTAACTATCAAACTATTGTTTGTGTCTATGAGTTTTTTTAAATACCTCCCCTTCCCTGAAAGTAATTCTAATGTGCAAAGATTGAGAAAAATCATTGATATAAGGGAACGTTAAGAGCAAATGTTATAAGAAAGAGATGTCTGTTACTTATTGTTTTTAGCATTTGAATGTGAATAAAAAAGTATTATGCATAATGCTGTTAACCAAATGATCTTTCAAAAACTCCTACTATGCCTGAAGAATTCAAACAAAAGGTACAAAATTCTATAAATGTCATCAGTATATGTTCTATGACTTCAAGATAGCATTAAAGGACAATTTTAAAAAGGCCTAATCTCATGTTTAATATTAAAAAGAAATCTTACAGGTATAGAATACCTGTTCCAGGGAGGCCAAAATGTTTAATCTCTTGTTACATTTTATAATTGGGATGCAGATTTTTTTTACTTTCAAGAAACCGTGACAATAAAAGAAAAATAATTGGTCTGAGTGCCAATGTTTGTGGTTGAATTAATAAGAAAAATACAGGTTACTTTTATTCCTGGACACCTGTGTGTTTCCCTGCCTCCCTCTCGCTCCCCCTCCTCACCTCCTCTCTTCTTCTCCCCTCTTTCTTCAGTAAACCATAATATGTGAAAAATAATACAGAGGTTTATCTGATTTTTATGCTCTATTAAGATGCCCATGTGGCCATTATTGTTGGATTATTTTAGTGTTGAATTTTTGGAAATCCTGTCCTGAAATTTCCATGTCAGAGAAATGAAAGAAAAAGAAACCTGTCCAACAGGTAGCAGATGTCTAGATATCTATTGTTCATTTTCCCAACATAGAAAAGTAGCACTTACAGTGTAGGGAATGACATTTTCCTGAGTGAAGACTTTCATTAGAATTTCGATCTTGACTCTCAGTCTCCTTGGTGTCAGGAAGTGCTGCAGGCTGGGTTCTCCAGGAGGATGAACCTGAATTAAACCTGGGAAAAGAAAGGTCAGAGGCAGGAGTGGGCAAAGAGACCCCTTAGACTGTGCTGTAGGCCTGACAAGGTCTCTGTTAACCCAATGGGGAGCTCTGAAGCAGAGAGTTCCCATTAGAGGAGCCCTACATTTGCCTGTGCCCCAATGGTCCAGGCCCTTGTGTCACTGCCTTGCTCAGTTGTTGGCCAAGGGACCCTGGAATAAAATGTGACCTTGGCTCCACCACTGAGGCTGGTCCCAAAGGACCTTACAGCTAGAAGCTGTCAATTACCCACACTCCCCACAGCTGGGTACCAACTGTTTTCTTAAAGTGGGTTCTGGTGGTGCATCTTTGTATTTACCATAGAAAGTTATCTGTTCACTTGTCATAGCTCACATGAGTAATTACAATTAAGAAGCAAGAAAATGCATGTTAGCTATTTCCTTATCTCTTCTTAATTAGCAGATTTTTACTAAATGTGCTGAGAACAACATAACCTCCACCACTGTATAAGTTAGTTCAGTATTTAATGCACATCTTTTGGACTTATTCTTTTCAGAGTTAATTCCAATACCAAACTACTGTTAGAAAGCAATATCATTTAATAGATCTAGAAAGAAAAAGCTTAGCATAGTACCTGGCCCATAGTAGGTGATCAATAAAAGTTTGCTAAAATGAATGACTGAATTAAATTACATAATGAATTATAGAAAGACTCTTTTAAATGTCACTTCAATGCCATGGTGTAAAGAATGGTAGCAGGTATTAATAATTCTGCTACCATTCTTTACACCAGGATGCCAGACCAAGTCCAGTTTTAAGTTTCTTAAAAGTTTTAAACTATGTTTTGAGACCTTGCTCTGTTGCAAATATTTTGACCATGGCAAAAAACCTCAAATTCAAAATGCATTTTGCAGGAGAATTTAATTGTAAACCCCCTGTGTGTTTTAAGGAAAATTCAACCCACATGTTCTATTATTTAATTGACATTTAGCATATGATGGTTGTTTTGTAAGACTCTGTTGTGTCTTTGGTATTTCTCATCCATTATTCCTTAGAAGTAGGAAGTCTTGGTTAAGGCAAGCCTGAAGAAACCAGCCTGGAAACCTGGGCTGAGAATGGAATGCACAATTCTGGGCATTCTGGCTGGGGCTTTCAAGTGAGCAAGATGATATATCCTTTCTCCAGCCTCCATTCTCTCTCCCATGGGCTGTCGGTCTCTATTAGATTGTGCAGAAACTCTGTGAGGCTGTGGTGCCTCTTTCTTCACTCTGTTTAGTAGGATAAACCCTGCGGCAGTCATAGTGGCTACCTATGGCCTCATGTTTTATTATAGTGGAGGGGTCCTTCTCCAGATCAGAGTGAAGCTGGGGTCCCTTGTCAGTCAGTGGCAGTATGAAAATCCCAGGGGGCCCAAAGAACTGCCCTATTCCTTAGGAACTTGGAAAGAAAGAAGAGTGAAATGCTCGTCCCTGGGTTAATGCTTTGCTAAGGAACCTCTTCTGAGGTGTAACCACTTATTTTAGGGATATCCTGGGACAGGGGAAAAGTCAGAAATGTGCCTTTCTAAAGATTAAGGCTTAATTAAATATGTAGAAGGAAGGGGAAAGCAATGAAGTGTAATTTCCAGATCTTTCTAAAAAGATATCTGAATGGCACCACCACAGATCCTTATTTGGTCATAGTGAATTTTCTTCACTAGCGTAAAAGGGATTGGGGCAAACAATATTATAAAAAATGTTCACAGTTGAACTTAACATAAAAATGAGCACTTGGCTGGGCATTGTTTTAAACTCACAGTTTCCCTATGAGTGCTGTTGGCTTCCAAACTCTTAGCTAAAACAAATCTGTGACACGGGGGCTGTGGCTCATTCTCCTTCCTTAAGGAGATGATGCTCAATTACTCTCCTTCACTTGGATTTTAAAGAAGTTTTGAACAACCCCTTTAGTTGGCTTGAGGTACTGTCTGATACCCCTGTTCTCTTCAGCTGACAGTTTTGTAATGAGCTGGGGTGGTGATGTCAGAACAATGTAATTATGGGGAAAGAACAAAGTTTTGCACTGGAAATGGCCCAATCCACTTGATCACATGTCCTCTTGCATCCACATGACCAAAGCTGAGGCAGTGGTGGTGGTGGTGGTGGTGGTGGTGGTGATGGAGGGGGTAGGTGCTCAATGATGTGAAGAGTTGCTTACCTGCAACAATGGCAAAGTTAAAACCATGAAAATAATTTGGGGATTCAGTGCAATGTAGCTTACCTTGCATTTACAATTAAATACTGATAAAATGGGTCATCAGTCGAATTGTTTATTTCTTCAAATTTTTTCTACTAGACTTTCTGTTTTCAAATTATCAATGGAGGTATCAGTGAGGGAGGGATTCAGAAGGCAAATCCTTCCTCCCACCATGATGAGTTTAAGGCAGAGCCAGGAATGATGTGGCTAGAAATATTGGGTTGTCAGAAAAGTCATGATGCATGCTTGCAACAGATGGCACTAGTTCATTTTTGGAAAACTAGAGTCATTCGCATCTATGTTATTGCTACATCATTTGACAGCTGACAGTTCTAGCTTCATTCTAAAAAAAATTGAGCGGTTTGGTTGAGGTTTGGAGATTTTGCAAGTTAAAGATGGAAGACCAAATTGTGCATTTTTGCCATATTTTACTGTTTTACTCCTATAAAGGGAAGAATGCGCATCAAGCTTGTAAAAAGTTGAATAAAGTTTACAGTGATAATGCTCTACAAGACTGTCCATGCCAACGATGGTTCACAAAATTCTGTGCTGGTGATTTTGATCTTAACGAATCTCCTTGGTCAGGAAGGCCAACCGAGGGTGATGACAACAAAATAAAGGCATTGATCAAGTCAAACCCACATTACACGACACAAGGGATTGCAGAAACATTGAACATCCGTCATTCAAGCATTCATGACCACCTGAAGAAGCTGGGATATGTAAGCAAGCTCGATATTTGAGTTCCACATGAACTCAAAGAAGTTCATTTGATGGCGCATATAAACATCTGCAATATGCTCATTAAACGTGAGGAAAATGATCCTTATTTGAAGTGACTGATAAGTCGTGATGAGAAGTGGATTGTTGATGACAATGTGGTGCACAAACAGTCTTGGTCCCGATGTGATGATTCTCCTCAAACCACATCGAAAGCATTCATCAGAGGAAGGTTATGCTCTCAGTGTGGTGGGATTTTAAAGGTGTCGTGTTTTTCAAGCTCCTACCAAGGAACCAAACAATCAATTTGAATGTGTACTGTCAGCAATTGGACAGATTGAACAAATCCATCATCCAGAAATGTCCAGAGCTTGTTAATTGTAAAGGAGTTTTGTTCCATTGTGACAATGCGAGACCACATACAAGTTTGATTACCCGTCAAAAATTATTGGAGCTTGGATGGGATGTGTTGTCACACCCACCATACTCGCCTGACCTTGCGCCATCAGACTTCCATTTGTTTTGCTCTCTTCAAAACTCCTTGCAAGGTATAACGTTCAATTCAGATGAGGCTGTAAATCAGCACCTTGTTCAGTTTTTCGCAAATAAAGACAGGTCCTTCTATGAACAAGGAATTATGAAGCTCAGTGAAAGATGGCAAAGGTTATCGAACCAAACGGGCAATATCATTGATTGATCTTTGTTCTTTATATAAATAAATGACCTTTGAAAAACAGACAAAATACATCATGACTTTTCTGACAACCCAATAGAAATCCTCAGCTTCCATCCAACCAGCCAGGGGGAGATGTACACTGAGGCTCTGTGCAGCAGGGATGAAAAGAGCTTCAAATTCGATTCACTATGGTGCCATTTGAAAAGCTGATGAGGAAGAGGGAGAGAGAGGAGTCATATATTTAATTAGTGGAGAGCCCTGGGAGTCAGACCACTGTTCTTTCCTTCCCCTGCATTAGGTGCTGCCTTCCATGATGATGAGAATGAGAACATTTGAGAGAGAGAGAGAGAGAGAGAGAGAGAGAGAGAGGCAGAGCTACAGAATTAAACATTCACATTCTTTTAATCATTAATAGACATTCCATGGGTTGCTCAGCCTTCTATGAAGTAACTGGAAATACCAACTGAAAGTCTGGTTGGATGGCAGTGAAGCCTTTCTGTCTTGTTCTACAGCCATGATAACCTTGTGGAAATACATATGCCCAGGAAACACAAATGTCCTTCACATAGTTTTTAGAATGAATAAACCTTCAGTCTGGATTCCTGTTAACACTAGTTTTAAAAGCCCAAATCTGGGTCAGGAATAAATTCTCTTGTGTTTTATTCAACATATATTTACATACTTCAGGGTAAGGAGATCAAGTTGACAAGTCAATGAACCTTTGCATTGAGTACCTCAAGTGTTACAAGTAAGCACAATAAATGCAGAAGAGTTTAAGCTGGCTATGTGTGCCATTGTGCTAATATTGTGATAACCAGAAAGGTGGGATGGGTGAGAGGCCACCATCAGAAATGTGGGGCTCCATATCTCTACCTCAGAACGTGGGGGGCCATGGCATATGCACAAGCACCAAGTATTGTCTGCATAGTGAATAATAAAAGAATGACTATTATTTGGGAGATACTTTTTTTTTTAGCATTAAAAAGGATTTGTATATTGGAAGCACTGGAAATCATTGGTACTTTTTCAAACACCTACTTGCTTAATCATAATCACTAGTGCTAGTGGGCCAACTGAAATAAACCACAGTGGGCTCTAGAGGCACCTTCAACAGACAAACATTTTTTTTTAAAGATTTTATTGGGGAATTGGGGGAGAGTAACAGTGTTGGGGAATCGAGGAAGGGGAACAGACAAGTTGCTGTCCTTTTGTTCTTCAGTCTAGGTGTGGAGGATGTCACTTCACCGGGCCCATGTTGGTATTATCATTGCGCTCTTCCCGGGTGAGGCAGATTGGTCGTCAGCCTCTGGATGGCTGCTCACGGCAGCTCTTGGCAGCTCATGCTGGCTTCCAGCCATGCACAGTAGCTTATGGAAGCCCACTGCAGCTCCACTGTAGCCTACACGGTCGCCGGCGACTCACAGCAGCCCAGCTCCAGGTTGAGCTGTTGTTCACCATCTTAGTTGTAGAGGGCAGTGTCACTGGCCCTAATGTGGGATCCAAACCAGGGCCCTGCTGCTCAGAGCTGGCGTCCCAAGCAAACTCTTAATCAATGCTCCGCTCGGCTGGCACCAGACCACTATTTTAAAAGTGTCTCCCTAGTTATTGGTGATGTTACTCCTACATATATTTTTATCAAAACATCCTTTGTATTGGCCTTACAACAAATGTATTTCACATCTTAAACATTTGTATTGCATGTTAAATCTTTTTCAACTTAATAACTGAGATAAATAATCAAAAGTCAAGTTCTAATTTCCAGAGAAGACAACAAAGATTTAAATCTTTTAAAAAATTTTTGTTTCACAAAAAACATATTAACTTGTTGACATTAGACCTTAGCCTATGGTTTCATCTGTGGCTGCTCTTTTGGAAAGCACATTTCTTTCTTGAAAAGTCATCCTATAATACGTCATCGTGTGTGTGTGTGTGTGTGTGTACACATATATACATATATAAAATATTGTGTCATTGTACAAAAGTCATCCTATATATGTCATCTTATAATATGTCAATATACAATATTATATTATAATGTTTCTTTTAATTAGTTTGTAAAGAAAAGAGATAGGGTAAATAAAAAAAGTTCCGAGGGTTGTTTTTGAATTCTGGCCTTAATACTAGTTCTGGTTAATCGTTTCCTGGTTAATAGTTCCCTTTGTTCCCTGGAATCATGTGCTCTTTCTATCCTGTGTGCCCTGCCTCTTGCATTTCCTACCTAGGACATTTTTTTCCCTTTCCCTAGCATTTTAATATCATCTCTTCTTTAAAGGAAGCTCAAAGCTCACTAAACCCAGTGGCTTTTTCTGATTAATCTTAGGAGGCCCTCATTGCCCCCAGTTTTACTCCAATTTCTATAAACATGCTCATGTAAATGTTTTCTTTTAGTTCCAGGTGTGTTGGTTTTATCTTCCAGTAGAGTAGAACCAAAACAACAGTGAAGCATTTAATGGAGAGAAACTTAACCAAAAATATATGGACGTTATTCCTGACAACCACTGGAATGTAGGTTCTAGGAAGGCAAAGATCTTTATACAGATTACTGATTATCCAGAGTTCCTGGAACATAGTAGGTGCTCAATAAATATTGATTGAATCAACGAATAGCCAGGAGCCTGACCATGTTGTCAATTGTAATTGTTCTCAGAGCTAATCCTCCAGCAGAACTTCTTTGGAACTGTAAGAATCACATGTAACCTCTTGACCCTTCATTTCCCCATTTGTGAAATAGTGATTATGATCAAGTAAGCAGAAGTTATTTGCTCTTTGTCTGAAACTTTAATGACAAAATCCTCCAAGCTAATGCTCTATGCGCAGATTTCCCCTTCCTAAAATCAAAATCCTTCTGGGACAGAGAGTAGCTACTTTTGTTTTTGATCAGCGTTAAGATGTTCAGCAGCCACCAGCACTGCTGTGCATTTTAAGCCACAGTTTTGAAATGAAATCACTGACTGGCATCACCAGCCCTTTATTATCAGAACAACTGTTGAATGAAAGTTGTTTTTTTATCTGGCGCAGGGCTTTTGAAAGGAGGACAAGCAAAGATTAATCCTTAGGGTTAAAAGAAATTGCAAAATTATAGCCTGTAAAATACATCTTTTTCCATGAAGAGATGCAGGGGCCTTGAGAGTTGGGAGGTGGTGTTTGCTCAGCGTATGCTTCCTTTGGAAATGTTTGGATCAGAACTGGCTATGAATTCACACCTGTAAAACCCCCACTTCCTTCAATCCCCATAACTAATTTCTCATCTTATAATTGTGTTTGAATTAACCGAAATAAACCACAAGGCAACTGCTTGTCAGGGGTTGCTATATCCATCAGAGGGGGAAAGTATTAAATTAGCCAGGTGACAAGAAAGAATGGGAGCGCCACACTGTAGACCTGGTTGCCTGAAACCTACAAAACGTGTCAGTTATTGAGGGGATTCTCAGCAGAGACAAGAGAGGGGCAAAGGGGGAAGTATTCAGGTTGCATTTCTGGGCGGAGTCCCTTCTACCCTAAACCCAACACTCTGAGAACTGAAACTTGGCCCCTTTGCAAGATTAGGCTTCCCAAATTAGCTGTCTTTGGTGACAGCAAAAATGCTGGCCTGTCCCCTTAAGCAAGACTCCCCACCTGAGTGAGAAACCAGACGCATGGCCCAAGCCCAGGACAGGTGTGTAAAGGGGAAGCTGAAAGGCAGCAGGCTTCCACATGCAGGACCTTTGAGAACATTGCTGTAGGGATTTGGCTGCGTGATAAGCTTTTCTTACTGTAAGCAAAATTAAAGGCAGATTTTACATTGCTGGCACAGGAGCTAACGGGCATTGTTGCTGGTCCACTTGGAAATCCTAAGTTTTGTCCATTTTTAGAAACCTGGCATCTTTTATTACCATCAAAACCTGTGGTGAGAAACGATGTTTAAGTTTCAGTTTGTCAAAATATTTCCAAATGTATTGCTGTTATTCTTACCTTTCTTGAAAAAAATACGTTTAAGCATAAACTCTATTAGTGTTGTTCTAAATACTATGTGAAATGTTGGGGGCAACCTCCCATGGATGGTCTTATTTTTATTCACAAAGTGCCTGTATGAAGTAAGTAGGTTGAGGATCATTATTTAGGATCATTTATAGAGGAGAGTCGAGGCGATAGAGAGACATGATTTTATGTTTCTTTTGCTGAAAGATTTGTTCCTAGAAAACAAAAATCATGCCTTTTAAAAAGTCTAACTTGTCAAAAGACAAATTAGAAAGCCATGGGAAGGAAGGAATTTTTCTTCCCTCCAATCTAAATTGGATCTTCACAGTATTTGTCCTCACGCCCCCCTGTAGTTTTCCTTTATCACTTAGTACAAGTTAGACACACATATGTATTGGTATGATTTGTTTAGTTCCTTTAGACCATTAGCTCCATGAGGGTAAGCAGAACGTGATTTTATTGGCTATCCAGCACCCAGCATCCCTACTTGTCACATAATAGGTGCTCAATAAATTTCTCTTCAAGGAATAAAAAGTTGAATGTGCAAAAGTAGGCAGTCAGTTTACATTTGAAAGTATCAAAAAGCAAGACTATGGAGAAGTTGGGGGTGAATTAATCCTGGTGGAAAAGAAATAAAGCCTCCCCCTTTTGCATGAGACAATTATAGTTGTATGAACAGATATTATACCTATCTTTTTTATTTTCTTTTTTAATTTGTCCCTATCTCAGAAACAAGGACAAAGAGCAGGGAGCATATGGAGGCAACTGAGGTGGTTCTGAGGAATCATAAGTAGGAGGCTGAAAACTAGCTGTCTTGTGAGTGAGTTAAAGTCTGGGGTCTTTGTGCAAAGGCTTGGAATGTCCTCAAAAGTCCTAAAGTTGTGTCCTGACTTAGAGATTCAAGGTGAATTTAAGGAAGCACCCTACTATTCTACTCAAGTGTAATGAGAACCCTTGGTGGATTTTAAACAGTCACTAGTAAGAGTTGAGTGCAGAGTGTGTTTAGTGGAGGGGGGCTCGTGGGAGAGTGCAGGTACGTGTTTCTTCCAGCTGGCTCCAGGATTGACAGTGTAGCTTTGGTGAAGTCACTAAGCTACTTTGGGTTGTCATTTCTGAGCTTGATTTGGAAGATATTTTCCAGCTTTAAAATTCCATGGTGGTGTTATTCCTCCAAGCCTTGCTTTATGTGTGTGTCCTTTCTAGAAATAGAGTTCCTATACTTTTAATGTTTTCATTTAATTGTTTAATAAAAAACAATTCTGTTTTCATGGGGGGCGGGGTGGGGAGCTGTATTTCTTTGTGGTTGATATCTATAGGAAGCCTAGCTGTTTGGACATGAGGCTATAACAAAGGCTCAGGAACCTACCTCATGGCTTCTTAGTGTAAATGCAACATTTAGCATGGGAAGATAGAGCCACGTCAACCCAGGTAAGTGCATTGGTGACATAAATCTCAGACAGGTTTTGGTGATGTGGCTTGCCTGTAGTCTCCTAACCCAAGCCCAGGGTTTTTCTAATTGTCTAATAATAAGACTGCACTGCTTACCAATGTGTGGAAAAGAGTTGATGGGATTTGTGAAACATTTCATTGCTACTAGGGACAGCTTTGGTTTGGCTCTCATCAGGAGACGTAGTTTTGGATACTTCGATAGAACAGGGTATTAATGGTTGGAATGGGTTAGGTCTGGGAGACCGGCCAAAGGTCTGGCCAGGGCCACAGGTCAAACAGACTAAAGTTGAGTCCGACCCAGAAAGGAAGAGAATGCCAGCATAGTGTGCAGGTTGCAGATAGGCAGGCAGACGGTCACTCTATTCATTCAACAAGCACTTAGCAAGGATTTCCTGCATACAGTATTCCTGGTCATTCTGTACCCTTACCACTAACTAACTCTGTGACTACCTATCCAGTTGTATCATAATCATTTATGTCCATGTTTATCTCCCCCGCTAGTCTGGAATCTGAGGGCAGAGACTGGTTCCTGTCCTGGTTCCCGAAGTACAGCGGCGAAAGCTTAGAGCCTGGCATATTGTAGGTGACTATCTACATCATTCGACAAATACTCATGATTATCATTGTAACCATTACTGCTTTTGCCTTTACTGCTATTATCTAAAGGAACTATCTAATTTACTGATAAGTCATGAATTTTGATTGCCCATTAACAAACAATTTAGAGAAAATACCCAGAGGAAAAGGGATATAATTAGTTAATGAGATAGTGTTTGCTCTTACTCAAAAATATACTTGCCTTGATTAAAGAATAAAACTTGGATTCTAACACCTATATAAACATTGATAAAAAATTCTCCTTTTCATTAAAGTGCCGATGGAAGGATTGACAAAGACATGCATTGAGACTAGCGTGTGTTTGAAAACTTTAGCTCTTTACAACATAATTTCCTAAAATCCAAGATTCACAAATATTGTTACCCTGCCATGTGGTCTTACAATCCTGCTAGTGACCTTGAAACTTCAGATTGATCCATCTCTTCCTGTTGTTTTTTTTTTATAGCTTTGTTACATGCATTGAAATAATTTTCAGTGCAATGCCAACCTCACTGATTCATGAGTTTAAAATTAAAAGGACTGGGAATAAGCTTAATATCCTTCTCTTGGAAGTAGCATAAATTCTTAACATAAAAAAAAATCAGTGTATGACCCATAGAATATATAAGCATAGTTCTGTAGCATTTTTTCCTTTCCCCATTTGTAAAATAATTTATATATATACACTCATAATAAACATTTCACCTATGCTTTCGGGTTTTCTTTCCCCAAGAAATCCTGTTATAAGGACACTGCTGTTGAAGGTAAATAATGATACAATTTTGGCCTTTATGATTCCAAACACCGGTAATGCCCTTTCCAGGGCCTTTTCACGATGTGTCTAATCCTCTGTCGCCCTCACTGTCTTAGGCTAGTTGCTGTTCCTGCCCACAAGAGAGGAGCTGCAATACCATTATAGGATTCCCTAACAAAAGACCTCTGCAATCATTTTCTAGCATCTTGGAGATTGACAAGGTCCCCTCCTGTTTCCCAAGCCCATTTCCCCCCTTATTCCTGGTGATTTCTTTTCTTATACACCAGAAAGAAAGCACCTTGCTGAGTGGTGACCTCTCTGGCTACATGGATACCTGCTCAAAACAACAAACCTCACGTGCTAAAACTGCTCCTTGATGTGTTGGGATTGGTGTGATGGGTCCTGTTTGATATACTGGGCTGCTTGGAGCTGCTTTAAAAAAAAAATCAATCCATATTAAAAATAAAGGTTCCTTTTGAAAATTACTCTTCATATTTCTTTGGGTTGTGCCACAAACCAGCTAAAAGTGCTGAAAAGTGTCATATAATGAAACCACCAGGACTCTCTCAGGCCAGGGAACAAGAGCATGTCTTGAGTAATTACAACACTTTTCAGTTTTCAATCGATGATTCAGTTTATTACTAATTTCTGGTGTGTTTTTTTGTTTAGAAGATGAAAAGTTTTAAGATTTCAAGATACCACTTTTAATCTTCCATTCAGTTTCTTTCAAGTTAATATATATATATATATATATATATATATATATATATACACATACACATACACACACATATATATATGTGTGTATAGATATATATAAGTTTTAGAAAAGTGTGGGAAATAATTGCCTATGAACTTATCACAGGGAATAACTATTCATTCTAAATATTAATGGCAATCTCCCTAAAACTTCATTCTCTACCCTTTTACTGGTCATTTTTGCTAGTAGATTTTCGGTTTCACTTTGTGTATGGAATAAACAATATCTGTAAATAATTTGAGAAAAAAGTAAATAATTTGAGAAAAAGAATACACATTTTTTTAAAAAGAGTACAGTCTTTAGAAAAACAAAATAAGTAGGGGATATTTTTGTGTCAGTAATCTCTCGTTTCCATCTTTAATTGGAGAGAATCTCTAGTTTGCACATGTTCCTTGAACATATATGTTAATCATATGTCTTTATGAACATACATGTTTATATACAGATTCTTATACACACACATACACTTTGCTCACTTAAAAAAGTGTTTTTTACAACGTTCTCCACGTGACTGGGTTCAAACATGAGCATGCCAGGTGTGGTGGCTCATAGCTCATTGATGAGGTGGTTCAGGCAAACAGCCAGATGAGGGGGTGTCACTAATGGTGAGCAGCTGTGTTAGTTTAATGGGCCTGCTGGAGGATCTAACTTGAGTAAAGTTGTTGCAATGCTCTAACCACAGATAAGGGTTTGGTTGGTTTTTCTTTCACAACCCAGTTAACATATGGGAAGGGGAACGCCACTCATGCAGACTCAAAGGATTAAGGCAAATTTAAGGTAGGATTTGAAGAGTGTAGAAAGGCATATGTTCAGCCTTTACTTGAGCAAAGGAATGTTCCTATCGGCCTAAAGAATTAAATTTAAAAAATAAGAGCTTCATAATTGCACAGAGACTGATCAACCGTTCACAGATTTATGATGGGATTTAGGCTATAATCAAGCCTCAACTCCTCCAACTGGCTCAAGGCCTTCCAAAAGCCTGACTCCCTGTACCAACTCAACTTTAGCTCCTCCATTTCTCTCTTCTGACCTGATCTGGTTAAGAGAAATGCCTTTCTCCTCAAATAGTGTTCATCTGCATCCTTTGCCATGGGGGTACCCTTGCAGAATGTCTTCTCTGGATCCAAATACTGTGACACTGCCGTGAGACCTTTCCAGGCATGAGAGGGTGCAAAGTGCCTGTGCTTACAAAGTTGGAAAGACCTGGGCTTGAATCCTGGCTCATCTATTTATTTGCATGTGACATTGAGGACGTCGAATTCCTCTGAACCTTGGTCTCCCCTTCTATAAGCCAAAGATGATAACAATGATTGCTCCTATTTTAATTGAGGCTTACTATAATAATACTAAGTGTCATTTATTAAGAGTTAATGTGTCAATTAATCTAATCCTCACAATAATCAAGGATAGTTACTTTAATGCCCATTTTAGAAATAAGAAAATGGAGCCTAGAGAGATTAAGAAACTCACCTTAGGTCTTAGAGCTAGAAATTGGCAGAGATAGGATTTAAATCTAAAGACTTTTTGTTTGTTTGTTTTAATGATTCCACAGCTAATGTGTTTTTCCCTGTGTGGTATTATTCCTCCACCTTACCTTACAGAGTTTTAGTTAAGATTGTAAATGATATCTGTAAAGTATTTAGACATGGCAGGTACTTCGTAAAGTTTTTATTATCCATTTCTCTCAGTCGTGCTATCTTTTAACATTTGTTCGTGTACAATATAGATTTTGGCATTAGCTTTACTACTATAGATATTTTTTAGTTAAATCAGGAGAGTATCTTACATTTCTGTATGGCTGGTTTTGCCCCTAGAGAAAGTAGGAAGCTGCTTGTAAGGTGTGACTTTTGGGGAAACACTTTCCAAAATTCCTATGCTCTTTCTTTGGGAGTGGTGCAATACCTTTTAGTCTGCGATTCATATGCTGCTTAAAAGTGCTAAGGCCCCCAAGAATATTCTGAATTAAATGCATTCATCCAAAGTAACATTTATTGAGTATCCAATAGGATTCAGAAATTGTTTTAGGCAGCGGGCATATAAGGTAAGTAAGATGAATTTCCTTTTAGTCTAATAATTCTAATTCAATGTGAGGAGGGGGACTAACTGCCTAGAGTGGCACTGTCTGATATGGTAGCCATGAGTCGCCTGTGACTATTGAGTACTTGAAATGCAGCTTATCCATATTAAGACATACTGTCACACTGGATTTCAAAGACTTAATACAAAAAAAAAGTACAATTTCTCATGAATAATTTTTGTAATGATTACATGTGCAAACAAGAATATTTTGTTTATGTTGGATTAAATAAAATATATTATTGAAAAATTTCATCTGTTTCTCTTAATGTGGCTGCTAGGAAATTTAATATTCTACATATGGCTAACATTGGGGCTCATATATTTCTATTGGACAGCACTGGCCTAGAGTAATAGGGGAGGGTTTCAGAGGATGCGTTATAAATTACCATTTGTATGTCTGCATTGCATTTTAAAAATTGAATTGTGCTATTAATAACTGGTTTGTAACTATGTTTTCCCCACTCAGTAAATATATATGGATGTTATTCCATGTCTGGATGGTAGTTCATTATATGGCTGGAGCATAATTTGTTTAACTTGAACTTGTGAACAGTTTTGTACTTGAATAGCCTAGAAGGAGTAGAAGGACTAGAATTATGGGCTAGAATGTAGGATGTTGCAATTAGAGGGGGTGTAAGAAGTCTCTGAGGTTGGATGCCTCATTTGAGAGATGAACACACTGAGGGCCAGAGGTGATGAGTAACGTTTCCTATGACTCTTTATAAAAAGCTAACACTCGCGTGTTACCATGTACTGTGCTCTGTGCTAAGCCTCTTCTACATTATTGTCATAATCTTCTTGATAAGCTGCCTGGTAGGCACTACTGTTGTTTCTCTTCAACAAATGAGGACACGGAGGCTTAGAGGAGGCCACATGGCCTGAAAGTGGCAGAGCTGGGACTGGAACCAAGTCTATTTTATTTCAGCCAGAACTTTTAACTATTGTGCCAGAAGTTCCAGTATTTTTAGATTTAACGAAGTAATACTTTTTAAAATGGAAAAAAACACAGGATTACCCACATTTCATTTTAGCAATAAAACACATATTGCTACTACCTCTCCAGTATCTCTTGTAACCATCATTTCACAAAGGTAAGGTATTAAAAATAAACAAAATGAATAAACATAGTTTTACTATTTTTTTTTAGAAAAAACCTCACTTCATTACTCACATATTTTTCAGATTTTACCATGGGGCAGTGAAAACAGGGACACAAACAGGCATTGGCAGAAGCTGGTATTAAGTGTTGAGTTGGGGTTGGAACTGCATTGGACTCAGTAGGAGGAACTCAGTACATCCATAGTCAGCTGCTGAACCATGACCAGGCTCAGACTGCCGACTTCTTTGCAAGTTCTTAACATGCTGCAAAGAAGTGCCAGCCCTTGTCGTCGTCGTTCTGGTTAGTGTAACATCCTCAACTGCACGGGTATTTTATCGTACCAGATCTGTTTGGGGCAGCCTTGTCCATGAATTGTTTATCATTCAGCCCTGGAGATGGGCGGTTGTTTTTATATCTTTGTTGCTGTACAAGGATGTAAAGCATCGAGGGAGGAGAGTCCTTGGCCTTCAAGAAGCTGGTTCCATTGACTGCCTTTGTATTTTGGAGCGGGCTGAAGAGACAGACATGATGCTGTGCCATCACTGTGTCAACTCTGCTTTTGTATACGATTGGTATCTCCTCACTCTGCTCTCCTTTGCCAACCAAATGATTGTAAGCTCCCAATTCAGTCTCTGTATGGCTAGATGCTTCGTCAACGTGGAGGTTTCCTAGTGACTGTAGGATTAAGTTGGTATAATACAGATTTTGTTACTCTCTTTCTAATACATGCAACATGTCAGCACATAATTTTTCATGATTATTAAATGGCAAGTATCTTTAAAAAGTTTTTAGTTTCTCAGGAGAAAGGTAAGCTACAAACGTTATTATTAATAAGCTCAGTGTTATTGTTTTGTGTTGACTTTGTTTAGATTGAACTAATACCCTGTGACTTTGAATTAGGTAAAACGGCAAAAACAACCCTGGTTAGGTATCAGAAAGTCTCCACATTATTTAAAATAAAACTCAAGTGAAAAATTAAGGATTGGTGAGAAAAGAAGGAACAGCATTAGAATGTGACACTGTATCAGTGTTGATGAATGCTTCTTAGGGTACTATGCCAAAAAGCATGCACTAGAATGGAAGTAAAATACTTGTTACTTTTATTAATTGATTATAAAAGTTTGTTTCTACATTTCATGTTTTTATTTATAACATTTAAAAAATCAATTTTAGATAATTGATTTCTTACAGGAGATCTTCGTTCAATTGCATATTGAATACAATAAATGTTGAATGATGCCAACATTTTAATCTTCCTCCATTTGGGAAATTGGAGTTCTAGTCCCCATTTTTCCATAACTGTTTTTTAATTGATGAAGGAAATTTTTCTTTTATCCCAGGGTTACTAACCTTCCTCAGCCTTTTGTGTATTCCCCAATCAAAAGGTTTTTGATTATCTAAAGAAATGACACCCACTGGTTCGCCTTTATAGATCATTTTGTTACCTCTTTCAAAGCATCTTAACAGGTTGGGGAGCCCAGATTTACCCTAACAAAAGCCAGGCTGGTCGCTCCCTTTTGTAACCTCCTTCTCTAAGCAATTTATAACTTTCCCTTCAGTGCACGGCTGAGTTGGTTATACTGGGATGCAAGAGTAGCTGTGGGGGGTCCTGGATTGTTTTCAGAGGTCATCAGAGGATCTTTCTAGAAAATTATGGCAGCACTGAAAATTCTCAGTGCCCAGAAGGGTAAAGAGGAAAACTTCTTTTTTTCAAACCCTGTTTATTTCTGCTCGTTACTTAATCTTTTTTAATGATATGCAAGTGTTAGAAGTTTAGATTGTGTCTGGAGTTATCTTAGGTTTAGGGTAACTGCATAATGAGACCTGGAGGAAAGGGGATTGTTGAGGAGGCAGCGGTGGTGACTGTAGGGCACAATCTTGAGAGGAGAGGGGAGACATTTTTAGAATTTTAAATTCTTAAAAGATTTTGAGCTTTAACTTAAAAAAATTTTAATTTAAAATTGTAGGAATTGTTAGACTGGATGAAGGCAAAACTCATGCTATTGATGAATTTAAAAAGGTGTGCAATGTAGAAATTCATTCCCTTTTTTTTCTTACACAAATGACAGACAAATACTTTCTCTTTGTAAACATCTTAAAACAGAAGCATGTAGAGTGAAAGTTGCTCTTGTCTTCCCTTTCTTTTCTTAAAGGAAGCCATTGTCATCAGTTTGAAATGTATTCTCTCAGTCCTTTCCCTATTAATTTATATATACATATACTATACAGATAGTAGAGAATACATTTTTGTTTTTTTTATAATGAGGATCATATCCTATAAGTTCTTTTGTGACTTGCTTTGTTCACTTTACAATATGTCTTGGATATCTCTACATGTTAATGTATATAGATCTACCGGGGGTGCCAAAAAAAATGTATACACATTTTTTGTATTCATCTTTTGTTATCGGTGTATATTGCATATTGCAATTTTAATAGTTTTTTCCTTTCTTAAAATGTGTATACATTTTTTGGCACCTTCTGTATATTCTTTTTTATTGGCCATACAATATTTCATAGCATGGATATGCCAATAACTATACAACTAACGTCCAGTTGATAGAGATCATCTATGTTTATAAGTTTTTGTTATTACAAGCAATAGTACAAGGAACATATTTGCCCAAACATCTGTGCGTACAAATGAGTATCTGTAGAAGAATGCTTGGAAGTGGAATAGTTGGCCACATTTACTCTCAACTATTATTAGCATCCTGAAACAGTCCCTAACAGATATGTCTCTCTTCAAGATCCATTGCCCACACAACACATAGAAAGTTATTTCTGAAAATGTAAATCACGTTGCTTTTCTGCTTAAAAGGCTTTGAAGACTTTCTCTTGCTTCAGGATAATGACACAACTTTTTGATCCAGTTTATGAAGTCCTGTTTCTGGCCACTGCCTGCCCCTCAGCTCATTTCTCATGTTTGTTTGTTTGTTCGTTTTTATGCTCCAGCCCAATAAAACTGTTAGTTCTCCTATTTCCTCAGCCTCTCATACACATATAGGTATTTATACCATAATTTCCGGTCTGAACAACCCTCCCAGCTCCCAAATTTTACTCATTTTGATCTCAGCTTCAGAGTAATTGTTTTTTTTCCGGGAAGCTTTCCCTAAACCACTCCAAACTCCAGCCTGCACCCCCGCCCCAGGCACGCACATGCACACACATTCCTGAGTGAGCTGTCCCTATACACATCCCCTCACAGTACTCAATTCTCTGTATCACGGTGGCCTCCTAACTTATGTGACTCTTCCACAACTCCCCTGTGGTTTTTGTATCTATCATACCATTCAGTAATAATTAATGTCCACGGTGTCACATCAGACACTTTAAGATTCTGAAGTATCTCCTAACTTCTAAAGATGATTAAATTATTTCACAGAGCCTAACAGAGCACATGGCATTGTAAAAGGCATTTCTCTTTGAAATCAGTGTTCTTCTGTGGGAAATGGGCGATTCTGTCAAAAGTGAAAGTTAATACAGAAATCATGAGTTTCTTGCTATTCGAAGTATGCTCTGTGAATTGGCAGCATTTTGTCACCGAGGAGCTTGTCAGAAGTGCCTCATCCCTAACCTACTGAATCAGAATCTGCATTTTAACAAGCTCTCAGATGACCTGTTTGCACATTAAAGTGTGAAAAACACTACTCTAGTTCTCAGCCTGGCTTTATATCGAAATCATCCTGGGAAATTTTTACAAATATGAATGCAAGGTCCCACCTCCCAGGGTTTGTGATTTTGTTGGTTCAGGGAAGGGCCAGGCAGGGCATTGTTGTTGTTACTGCTTTTTAACTTCCAGGGTGCTTTCAAAGTAGAGTAGCCAACCCCTGGGCCCTTCTTCTTCTAATGGTATTGATAAAGATGCTCTAGATAGCAGCTGAGTGGCTGAATTGTGATTAGAACCCAGGTTTCCTCACAGTCTCTGTGTAATCACTCAGTAACCCTAGGAAGGATACAATAGCCACACTCTATTTTTCAGATGGAAAACTGAATTTTTTAAGGTGAGTTCACAGCAGCAGGGTGATACATCAGATCCAAAAAAATGGCCTTTGTGTTATCTCTCTCCCTGAACTTCTCATCATCAAGCATCCTGTCAGATGAGACCTTCGACCCTGCTCAGGGTTTGAGGTCAAATTTCCTATAGAGAAGTCTCCAGATTGATCCTTTGACAAGGAAGATGGGCCATCCCCTCTTCACCACTGAACCTGAAACATGCCTATAAAACACAGCCTTGTAAAAATATGCCCTCTCAGAGGAGACCACCTTTTAAATTCCAAAGAAGGGCCACAGCCTCAGGAAGCATAAATGAAACCCCAGATAATTTGGCACCTGCACCTGAAACCAGCAAGTTTGCGGCCGGGTTTTGGTTTCCAAAGAAAAGTTTTGCCTGAGCTCTTATTTACTCCTCAAATGCTGCTGTTCTCAGCAACTGGAGAGCAGCCCCCACCTCTGATGCAGGTGAGAATGTTTGCTGCTCAACAAGCAGGTAATCCTAGGTGGAGAAGCAAGTACTTAGAGCCCTGGTTGGGAGGGTCTCGGTGCCTTTTCCTTTGGAATGTGATATTATCACTAGATTAAGAGGCTAGACACCTGGTGAGGAAATATTAGCCTTATTCTGTCTGGGTGTTTTTGATGTCTTCCTGGATTATTGCTGGTTGGAGAATTTTCAGTTCTGTTAAAGATTACATGACCCTGAATGCCTCAAAAATAAAAATAAGAGACTAGAGGAATGTAACCATGGAAAATATATATTTACTAAGAGGATTCTCCAGACTGATGGCTTGCTTTAATTATTTCTAAAGTTCATGTTGATTAGGTAGGGAATATTTATCTGCGAATAGAAATTTCATGGTGGGAGGAAACTTTAGAGCTGCCATTTGTAAGTTGTTTTACTTGGATTCTGTTTATCCTACAGGTATAGAGGTAAGCTTCCCTTCATGTTTCCAGGAGATTGGCAAACTTTACCTGTAGCCCCAAGAGCAATTACTGAAAGCCCTCAAGAGTGGATGCAGATAAAAATGAACAGTATACATGTGAGCACAGAGAATATTAGGTTGATCCAGAGGGACACTAATGGCAGATGCAATATTGGAATGGGTTTAGCCGAGCTCAAGAATTTAAAGCCCCTAGGGATGATTGAGGAGCAAATAGAAATCTACTCTCAAATGCTTGGACCATTCTCAAAGGATTCTGGGCTCTGATATTTTGGGGAGACTGAAAATTCTCCAACTCCAATATTTGTGATTAGTGACCTCTTGTTTAAAAAAATCAGTGCAGGGAAAAATAACTGGGCTAGAAATGTAGAAGATCCATTGGTTTGTGCTTTACTGCATAACAATTTCTTTGAAGAATTTTATAGAATATTTTTCTAAACTCCTGCATATCCTTGTGGTGAAGTCAAAATGTGAACAGAAGAGAGAAAAAATAATGTGATACATAAAGTTTCTCAAAACCTAAACAACAATAACAACAGCAACATTAAATGGAAGCCATTTTGTTGCTTTTGGTAAATTTTGTTTTTAAATGAAATATTGTAGCAAAGTACAAAATTACTAATATCCAAGCACTCACTGTTTAGCCTTCTAAACATTTTACCATATTTGTTTTGAATTTTTTTTAAGAAATATGCATTTATAGATACAGGAAAAGTCCATTGTGTATCCTTCTGCTATTGCGTTTACTACACTACAGTGATTTTATGTTTTTATCACATACGTTTGTATCAATACTCATTAGATAATATTGTTTTGCATAGTTTTAAAGTTTATATACATACACGGTAATCTATCGAATATGTCCTTGTAAAAATGTTATTTCTTTTGCTGCTCATTTTATGTGTGAGACTGTTACCTATGTTGAGTCACACAGCTCTAGTTAATTCACTTTACTTCATCAGTTGCATAAATATGACATGATATAGCTATTCCTCTATTAATGATGAGCATTTGTGTTGTTTCTAATTGTTCGTCATGACACTATTTATACAAGTTTTAAACCTTTTACATTTTTCTGTGTATAGGTACGAAAGTTCCTCTGGAAATACACCAAGGACTGGGATTGCTGGGTTGAAGGTTAGCAGTCTTCAGTATTATTACATATTGCCAATATAGCAGCACTTTTTAATGTAAAAGAGATATATCATAATTTTGAATTCAGTGATATAATGTAAAACCCTTTCATAAGCCTCATAATACAACATGGATCTGCACTCTCTATCCTGCATCTTAGACATATGTTCAGCTCTCTTATCTCGGTATACAATATCGAAATTATATGTAACATGTTCTTTCTTTGTAATACAATACATGTGTTTTTCTTCCCTCCTCCCAATCTTTTTTTTTTTAAATTGGGGAATTGGGGGAGGGGAACAGTGTTGGAGAATTGGGGAAGGGGAACAGCCAAGTTGTTGTCCCTCAATCTTAGTTGTGGAGGCGCCAGTTGCCATCTGGCTGCCCGTCAGCAGCTCGTGACCTCTAAGCTCAAGGTGCTATGTTACAATCTTAGTTGCAGGTGGGTGTAGCCACCATCCCATGCAGGAGTCAAACCAGCAGCCTTGTTGTTAAGAGCATGCACTGTATTCCTGAGTCAGCTGGGTGGTAGCTCAGCTCAAGGTGCCAAGTTCAGTCTTTAGCTGTGGGCGGGCATAGACCACTATCTCAAACAGGCAACCTTGGGCCGGCCGAGTGGCGCGATGGTTAAGAACTCGCTTGGGATGCCAGAGGGCCCCGGTTCGGATCCCACATATGAGGGCCAGTGACACTGCCCTCCACAGCTAAGATGCTGAACAACAGCTCAACCTGGAGCTGGGCTGCCATGAGTCGCCGGCGACGGCATAGGCTGCATACCCTGTGGCAGTGGGTTGCCATGGGCTACCGTATGTAGCCAGCAGCCAGCGTGAGCGGCCAGCAGCTGCAGTGAGCGGCCGTCCAGAAGCCGGCGACTGATCTGCCTCACCTGGGAAGAGCGCAATGATGGTGCCAACTTGGGCCAGTGAAGCAACGTCCTCCACAACTAGACTGAAGAACAAAAGGACAGCAACTTGTCTGTTCCCCTTCCCCAATTCCCCAGCACTGTTCCCATTCCCCCAATTCCCCCAATAAAAAAATCTTTAAAAAAAAAACAAAAAACAAAACAGGCAACCTTGTTGTTAGGAAAAGTGCTCTCATCAGCTGAGCCATCCTGCCACTTGTTGGCAGCTCAGTGGCAGCTCAGCAGCAGCTCAGCTCGGGTGCAGCTCACTGGCCCATGTGGGAATTGAACCGGCGACACTGTTGCTCAGAGCTCTCACATCTTAAGCTCTTAACTTGCTGAGCCACTTGGCCGGCCCTCTCTCCCCAATCTTTTGACAGTAGCAATAGCAAGATGGTAGAACTCACAAGGTTAAAACATAGTCACCTTTAAAATGGCAGCACCCAAAACCTAGCTCAAATGAATTGGAATTACAGGTAAGGAGCCTGTAAGATTACATCAAAAACTATCAACTGAAGGTCTTGTTTAGGAACAGTAAAGCCATTTAGGAGGTGGAGGTGCGGGAAAGCTATATTCCAGTTAGAAGCTAAATTCTGGATTTCAGTTGTAGGAAAAAACCTAATACTAGTATATTAACTAGTTAAAATTACTTTTTCTTTGGTCCTATCTCCTGGGTAGCTGTGTTGGAGAAAAAGACCAAGAGGAGTCTTAAAATTACAATAAAATTTTCTCATTTTACAAACAGATAAATTACGGTTTTGGCAATGTTTAGCTTCAAAGTTCCAGGATAGATAGATTTACTAGAATCCACTTCTTAAGTCAAATTGAGCCTAACCCACATCATATTAGTGACAGTATCAATAAAGTTAAGGTGCTGAAATTAGACACTGAAAGTGAGGAGAAAGAGTCGCATTACTTATATTCAGTATTCCTATTTTTCTACATATTGTCTATTTTCTATATCTCTGGTATTTCCATTCATTGAAGTGGGGTAGTTAGTAGAAGAGCCTTGGGCCTTTGCTGAGACTCTAGAAGAACTTGAAGGTCCTCACTGACTCAATAAATGTCCGATAAATACATGCATATATCTGTAATCCAAACTGGATTCATCCATCCATACATCATGTACCACTGATTCTTTTTTGAAAAGGTTATACTTACCTTCAATTAATATATACTTAGAAGTTACTTGCAAAGGCATATACTGGGAAGATGGCAATCTCTAAAGATAGGGTTTTGAAAGTTGTAGACTATTTGCTGGACTAAACTGAAATATTCAGAAGAAGCACCCATGTTCCCAAGTCTACTCTTGCTCTGTTTCCTCACCCCTGGCTCCAATACTCCCCTCTATTTCTTGTTTAGAAATAGGACATAGTAATGTAGTAACAACCTCACTTTGGGACCTAGATCCCTTGCATCCTATCCAGTTTCCACTCTGGACCTCATCTGAATAGATCCCTACTTTACTCTCTGTCAAATGGAAGTTGTGCCCTGTAATAGTGCTTTTTTAACAGACAGAGTAGTTGTGACTTTGGCTATGTTCTCAGGAACAGAAAATTCGATGCATTTGTTAGAACTTGTCATTCATGGCCTAAAAGAACAGTTGGCAGGGAAAAGAAGTAACAGCATGTCTTTTTGCCATCTGCTATCAGACCGAGGGCATACAACCGTTTGTATAGATGCTGTACCATTGTAATATGCCCTGTCTTTCCATTCAAATCTCATATTGCTCCTTGACCCCTGAACATAGTGTGCTTATTTTCCTTTTAACACTAAGACTTTTAAGTACAAGTTCTCATAATCTGGACTTTTCTCTCCCTCATATCCATGTATCCTACCCATTTTTCAAAGTTAGGCAGAACCCCACCTTCTCTTTCAACCATTTCTTGAAGAGAGCAAGTTGCAGTTCCTACAGCCATGATAGAACTTCTGCCTGGACATCTCAGTTGATTCAGTTGACATAATCATGTACTATTTTGTACTAGTATTTTAGGTCCCTTAATGTTTCTCTCCACAATAGATTGTTACTACCTTGAGGTCAGGAGCCATTATATATTTTTCTACTTCTCTCTCTTGTAGAAACCCCAGCAGAATTCTGAGGCTATAGTGGGTATTTTCTGAATTTAATTAATCACTTCTTTGTCTTGATATTTAACTTGCCAGAGGACTATGTCTTCTCTCTCTATGAGATTGCAAACATTTTAGCAAAAACCATAGCTAAGACTTTTGTGTTCCACGTAGAACAATTGATCAATTAATGTTTCTTGAGTGAATGAGAATATCATGCCTCTAAAAAAAGATTTAACTGATTAAACAGTTTCTTCTCGAGGATTTTTCCATGGAAAAGGTGAATAGCACAGCTTCTGATCTCTATCTCAAAGTCAGTTCTTCAGGCCATGTTGGGTCATTTCTAGTCAAAGTAATTCAACAGAGTAGGGATAAATCTTTTCCATCATTTAATCTATAGCACCTTATGTAGTGTCTGGCACTTAGTAGGCCACCAGTAAATGATTATTGAGTTGAAATTGAATAAATTCAACAGGTAGTTCAAGCATTTATTGAGGTCTTACCAGTTTCCCCCCATTATCTCATTTAATCCTCATGACAATTATTTGAAGAGAGTATTATGATGATTTTACTTATGATGAAACTGAAGCCTAGAGATATTAAAAGCACTGTCTAGCTTCACAGCTACAAAGGGACAGAGATGAGATACAAAGTTCATTTTGCTGTGTCTTCTAAACCCAAATCCCCATATCCTTTTTATTATATCATGCTACCTTGCTTTCAGGAATTCTATTCTGTTGTATAAGCCTTAGGTCAATAAGCATTATCTCTAAATTGATAGAGAAATCTAATACTGGCCTTAAGTCTAACTAAACTGGTAGAGGAGCCATTTCAAGGAATTGCTTGAAAAAGCCTACTGTATATTGTTGAAGAATTTAAGATTGGTAAGGCAGGGGCTTTTGACATGAAAAAAGACAAATAAGTGAAGATCTATTGACATTCGGTTCAATGGGAAATAGTGCACTTCATCAATTGTTATTCTTTGATTTGTTGTCATAACTTTATATTCTTAAGCACTTTTTACTTAAGCACCGTTTTTGGTTAGTTATTTGCTCATCTGATTGCCCAATAGAGTTGACACCTAGGACAAAAATTTACTCCCTACTCTTCACCTCTCTCCTCAATCTCAGGTGGTATGTAGAATACTAATCTTATTTCTAAAATTATCTGTTAATTTTAAGGGAAATATAATCCCTGAAATTATATGGGAATTTGTGGACTTGTTTTAAACTGGAAGGAAACTCACACATTAGTAAAGCTGAGTGACTTGATCGAGGTCACAGTAGCTAACCTCTTAGTTAACGCGGAGACCTAAAATGGACCCAAGAGATCATATAATTCAACCCCTTCATTTTTCAGACAAGTTCACTTAACAGGTGCATACAATCCTGATACCTTTCAAGGTAAATACCTACAATGTCTTTCCACAATGACCTCGCTCCTAGTTGCAGAAATGACTGATGTTTTGTGTGCCTTTGTGCTAACTTGAGGTAGATTCTTAAATATACCCATACCCTATAACTATAGTGGACAGAATTGAATGTTCAGTAGCCTTTTTGGGAGCCTCACCATGGAAACAAAGGTTTGGATTCCCTCAGATTGGATTTCAGTGTTCTTCCTCTAGAGCAGATAAATTGAGGCTCCTGCAGGCATGGGTTCTGTCAGATGAGACTTTAAATCCCAAAGTAAAAGATTCTTCTCGGCAGGATATTAGAGTGTCGTGGTGCACCATTAGTAAGGAATACAGCCTGTCCCAATTCTCTTGGCTGACCCTTTGAACACCTTGACTGAGGGAAAATCTTGTTCTTGGCCTCCTGGACTCATGGATGCTCTAAAGAAGTGTAATTGCTTTTTGCAGCTAATAGAAACTTAAAAATCGCCTCCAAAGAAAATACATCTAGTCATTGATCATTAATATAGAATAATGGAGAAGTGAACAAGGTCAAAATACATGTTTTTGAGCCTAATAAAAAATATTCCTATGTCCAAACCACAAGAAGCTCTAGAAAGTCAGTTCTGCCTCTGGGAAGTAATTTTTGTTGTGTAGAGTGAGGTCCTGTTTTTTAACTTAGAAAATGTAACAGTTGCTAGGTGGTCAGCTCTAAGGGTGGGAGTAGAAAGTAAGGGGCTTATCGGGCCTTATTTCCAAGCTGACGCAACATGTTTTAAGTGATGGTGTTTGGTTTCATTATGTTAACAGCATCTCCCGGTGCTCTTGGATGCATCGCTCCAGTGCTTAGTAATTTAGCAACAGGTTGGAAATGGGCAGGAGTAAAATGAGCCTCTGTTACCATAGGGACAGCTATCCACCTCTTATTTTTGAATTAGCACAGTAGCAGAAGGTGACATTTTGCCCCAGGGTTCAGGGGGAAAATAAAGTTATAAATTATAACATGCATACAAACTTGCTGAATGTACAAGTCCTCTAGAATCTGCCCTGAAAGTACTAGCTGACCAGGGATTGATATGTTCTAATCAACTCAACATGAAACGTGATAATTTTACATTTGTGCCAAAAGAAATATGTGAATGTTTTCATGATGAAAATTACCTGTTCATACTTTGTACTTCTGTAACACTTGGCTTATTTGAGATGCAGACGAGCTGGTTTTCTAATCTTTTGAGGAATGCCATTAATTATTATTATCAATTTAAAGAGTTGAATGAAACCCTAGGCATAAAACAGATCAACTCCAAATTTAATATTGGGTGTACGATTTAACTTTTGTTCCATTTTGCTTTATATTAGTCTTAAAGAACATCAATGATTATGCCTCACTGAATCACTTAAAGAAAGGGGGCCCTTTCTAATAAATATCGGGAATGACTACCAGATGAGACAGGATATGTACCATATTTTTGAAAACCTTTAGTATATCTTCACAAAAAATTTTCAAATATCCCCTGGCTGCAAAAAGTGTGATTCAGCCAATAAAATGCACATTGGCTACTAGAATAGTCACTGTGGTCTTTTTGGGCCATACTATATTAGAATGATCTCTGATGTCATTTAGGTCTTAGAAGTGCATTGTTTCTTGTGTGTGTGTGTGTGTGTGTGTGTGTGTGTGTGTGTGTGTGTGTTGGCTTTTGCATGTGTATGCATTGCCGTTACACACTAACCTTTGGTTAAGAGCTACAGTTAATGAAGAATAGTTAGAAACCTCACATAGCAACTTGCTATTTAACTTGATTTTCCCCCAATGCTAATGATTTGTTAGAGTTTATAGTTTCTTGGGTAGGATATTTTAATATAAGCATTCCAAAGGTTTTCAGGTATTTTTGAACACCAGAATGCTTGGAAGCACAGTAACTTTAGAAGTTTGAGAAAAGTCCATCATTTGGCTGCGATTTATGAAATGATGACAAATATCATGGATTTTATTTCCTGGGACTCTAATCGATTTAGGTGGGGGAAGTAAGGGATAATCTATATGATAAGTAGCTTTAAAAAAATAGAGATTTATTTGCAATAACAAGTCTTTCTTTTGGATGCAAATGTTTTCTGAAAGGACTAGTTATGATTTAGTGTAAATTTCTTTACTTAGCTCAATTAGATTGAGTATTTTGAATGGGGAGGAGAAGTGGAGATTCTGACTGCACGGAAATCGGTAAGAGAAGTGAATGGTCAAGAACAGCGATAGTGAGACCTGGGCCACAATGGGTCAGCTTTCTACTCTTTCCCCAGAATCTTTTATTCCTGGCCCCTCCCCAATTTGTCTTTCTTTCTCTTTATTGTGAGAATTTTCAGACTGTGCAATTCTTGGAGAGCTCTACAACCTCTTCCTTAGAATGCAAAGTCTCCTAATGCCAGAGTGTTGAGAGTTCACTCCTTAATATGTCATGCTCTTCTTAGGACATAAAGCATGAAAAAAAAGATTTTCTCCCTTCGTTTTCAAAGAGCTGTGATAAGAGTGAGTAGTAGTAGGGGGTGACCGGTTAGCTCAGTTGATTAGAGCATGGTGCTGATAACACCAAGGTTGCCAGTTCAATCCCCATGTGGGCCACTGTGAGCTGGGCCCTCCCTAAAAGAGTCAACTATGCCATTGTAGCATGAAAGCAATGTGTAACCAATGACCATGGCTGTTCCCCAATAAAATTAAATAAACAAACAAACAAACAAATAAATAAATAAATAAATAAATAAATAAATAAATAAATAAATGTGAATAGTAGGCCATGGCAATAGAACACTGACTAGAAGACAGTTTATGAGCTCCCTAGTTGTTTTTTCTTATTTATGAATCAGTTAATTGTTCAATCTTTTGCACATGAGTTTGTGGTCCCTTTTGTATGTGGCTGGCTCATTCAGCTTATTGATGAAAGGTGTTTAAGAAGAAGCTGAATGGTCACTTGCTGGAGATGTTTGGGAGAAGGTTTCAGTGCCAGATGTTGGGTTGAGTTACGTTATCTTTAAGGTCTCTGCCAACCTGAATTCTTAGGAGAGGGATGACAAATAAGTTTCAACAAAGTGCCCCTTTGATCAATCGATAATGCCTACATAATGCCCTTGGTTGAAAAGAATTCTGAGACCATGTCCAAGCTCTTCAGGAGAAATGTCTGTGATCAATTAGTTAATGTTCACCTTTCTATAAAGGAGCGTGACAGTGTGTTTAGCTCTGATTGTCATTCCTGTCCTGGAATATTCAGTGAGAAGTTGATATTTACAGGCATTTTCACATGAAACTGTTTCCATACTTTTATGCTCCTGTTCACTGACTAAATCTTGAACCCATACAGCTATTGTGCACAACAAGCTGTTAGTCTGAAGACAGAGAATAAGAGAGCATGGTTCAGCATAAAGTATGTCTTAGAAAATAACTTAGTTATATTTGTCATTAGCATCTCTCACATAAAGGGCAATGCTTTAAACATGTAGACATTTAGATTGGTATGAGATAATTTGCTGCTACAGCTATAATTGAAAGTGACAAAGGAGTTGATATGTGATCTTGCAAGGCAATGCAATAATAAACCTAAATGTACTACCTCCATTTAAATCATGACCTGTTGAGTGTAGCGTGGTTTTGAGTTAGGCTGGCTTTAAATTAAAAAATTATGGCCCATGTTCACATCTTAGATTACTCAACCACAGGATTCCCCCATCAAGATACATAAAGTGACACTAGATGTGTGTGAGTTATATGAATTGTTGTTTGCCTGTGTCTGTATGAGAGACTGTCAAAAGTGATGTTGCCTTTAATCTGAAAGTACTCAGCTGTTGGCATTTTGGCATTGCCCCTATTCAGAAATGACGACACGAGATTTAAGGTATTTCTGAGGAATTTTAAATAATTGCTAGAATCAATTTGAGTTCTGTAAAAACCTGTACATATCTTGGGAGTGAAAACAAAGAACTATTTATATAGATGATCCCTTGCCAAATTGGGCGTGGGAAAGCTTATAAGAATTTACTTATATACCTTAATATAGTGACTTAATGCTTTAAGAATATAACTCCTTCAAATGCCTTAAATTTTAAGAGGGTTTTACTACCTGTGTTTTCTTTTAAGAACGTGATACATTGGGAACAATATAGGTGGGCAAATGATTCTTTGAGTATTGCACTTGGCACCAAAGAGGAATTAAAATATAAGGTTTACAGATTGCGTATGCTAATACATCAACAAAACTAGAAAGCAGGAAGATCAGTGCAGGTATTTTCTCCTGTGTTGAGTGATTAGAGAGAGAATGCATTTCCCTAAATAGAATGGGCACATAAATTCTGTCTGGCTAATCTTAGCAAACAGAGGTGAATTAAAAATGGGTAGGAAGACCTTAGTCCCAGAGTGAGCTGAAGTCAGCCAAGTTCTCCAAGTAGACAAAGACTACTTGGATAAACAAGTTACGGGCATTTCTCACTATACAGTGTGCTTTCCATATGGAATACATTTCTCCCAGATGTTAGCAATAAGATAGCATTGGCCTTCTCAAATAAACTACATACTTTCTTTTATCAGACAAGAAGATTTCACATTTCCCTTGTTGCATTGACTGCCAGGAATCTCAGGGATATATTTCGTACTTAATTTCAGATACGATGTCATTCTAGCTTCCTGGTACAATTATGTCTTTTTTGCTAGGTGATTTCTGTTGTGCCTTAAAAAAAAAATGCTAGCTTACAAGTGCTATAAAATTGTAAAACACCTCAAATCCTTTGTGGAATTATGAAGAGTCTAATTTCTACATAAAATAAAATTATGAAAGAGTTGTTAAAATAATTTCTTACATGTTTTGACCTTAAGACCTAAAGATCAATTGAGAAATTTGGGCCATTAGGCTTGTGCACATTGTTGTAAAACCAAAGTCAAATGGGTCAGGGCTATTGTGTTCAAATGTATGTGCATGAAAGAAAAAAAAAAACTAGTGTGTCATTATTCTTTATGTACACAAGACACCAACCATATGCATCTCCTCTCTTTCACATGGCATATTGCCATCCCTCCACCTTGGACCTTATGCCTGTCCGTTCCACCTGTATGGATGACCTTTAAAGATTTTGCTCAAACATGTTGAAGATTTTGCTCAAACTCTGCCTCCTCTCTGAAACCTCTGTATATATACCTGTCCTGCTAGATGCTTTCCAAATCCTGCTATATTCGTTTTTTTCCCGCTAATATTCCTTTATCACTGACCTATACAGTTGTTATGTACCTGCATTCATGCTGTCTCCTCACCTTACACCTAGGCTATTGCTTCTTAATCACCAGGGAGGATATAAAAATACTGATGTGTTAACCCCACCCCCAGAGACTCTGATTTGATTGGCACGAGGTGCAGCCTGGGCATCAAGTTTCTTGAAATCTTCCTGGGTGATTCTACATGCAGCTACAATTGGGAAGGTTAAGAAACTGTCTTCAGAAGGTTAAGATCATCCTTATCTATCCTTCTCTGATTTAAGAACAGTGCCTTGCACCTAGTAGGTATTTAAAAATATTTACTAATACATCTGGTATGGCAGCTTTTCTTCTGGAAAATTCTTCAAATTTTCCTTCTGTCAATCTCATCATCTTTAGGGAATATGATTATTTGTCTCATTTATTTATTTCTTTATATAACATACATGTACTGAGCAGCTGTCATTAAAAAAAAAAAGTTTGTGGAGTTGGAGATTTAACCCCGCCCTTGGTTTGCCCTGGAAGAAGAGCTGTATATAAAAGTTCAAGTGACTCATGTCTGTTCTACCACTAGTACTGTTATTTATTGTGTGCCTACTGTGTGCCAGGAACTGTTCCAAATGCTTTGTATTTGTTAGCACACTCAATCACTTACAATACAACCCTATTTTTATTTTACAATGCACAGAAGTGGAGAACAAGACCAAGGTCATGACCCTGAGGCCAGGATTCACACCCACGTGTACACGATTCAAATCCAGTGTTCTCTGCACACACCAGGCTACTGCTAAAAGGTCTTTTGTTTCTGTTGCTGTTTTGTATGTATATGTTTAATATACATAATGTTAAAAAGCTTAATCCAGGCTTGTCTTTTTAAGCTCTCTTTCCAATGATTTGAAGACACAGTGGCCATCAAATGTCATTCAGTGGGATTTGTTCACTAATCCTACAAATGTGTTGCTTGATTACAGTTGGCCACAAATCCTTTCGGAGCCCCCCTTCCCTTCCAGAGCCTGTACAAGACCTCACTCAGCAAGGATGGAGAGATGGAGTATGGCCAGTTTACTGGCTGACATAGTAGGTAGAACTGGAAAATATCCTTGACTCTAGTTGAAAATGCAGGGACACAATGAGTAAAACAAAATAATAGGTACCACATCGGACCTCTAAGAGTGACTATCAGTAGCTCAGGCTTGCTGCCCCCTCCCCCCATCTCCTACACACACACATATACTCCAGGGCATTTTTATTGTTTGTCTTCATCACTGATACATTTTTCCCCACATTTCAACAGTGTTAAGTTAGAAGGTTGTCCATAGGCAAGGCATTTTTAAAACAATAACAGCTATGAACACAATAGTTTTCAGAGACAGGAAAAAAATGGTAATTATTATACCTGTCTATTCTCTAACTATCTCTCTCTCTATCTCCAACTCTATCTCTAACTCTCTTACTTTCACTCCCCCAAATCAGATGATTTTAGCAATCCAGCAGCACAACCCATATCTTTGTGATACCTGTGTATCTATCTATTTATTTATTTATTTATTTATTTATTTTAAGATTTTATTGGGGAATTGGGGGAGGGAACAGTGTTGGGGAATCAGGGAAAGGGAACAGACAAGTTGCTGTCCTTTTTTGTTCTTCAGTCTATTTGTGGAGGATGTCACTTCACTGGCCCATGTTGGTATTATCGTTGCGCTCTTCCCAGGTGAGGCAGATCAGTCGCCGGCCTCTGAACGGCCGTTCACAGTGGTTCTTGGCAGCTCATGCTGGCTGCTGGCCACTCATGGTAACTTATGGCAGCCCACTGCAGCAGGGGCTGCAGTCTATGGCTTCGCCGGTGACTCACAGCAGCCCAGCTCCAGGTGAAGCTGTTGTTCACCATCTTAGCTGTAGAGGGCACAACGTCACTGGCCCTAATGTGGGATCCGAACCCGGGCCCCTGCTGTTCAGAGCTGGCATCCCAAGACAACTCTTAACCAATGCGCCACTTGGCCAGCCCCTGTGTATTTATTTAAGTTGTTCAGAAATGCTTTATTTTGGTGTACATTTCTAACACAAACAACATTTCTCAGAGAGCATATCAATATAGAAAGTTTATTCCCTAGTACAAAGGGGTATAATACTTTTAATGTTGCTTCCTAAGAATTACCACATACTGAAACTTTGCTTGGTGAATTCAAACCAAAGCACAAGTAAGTTATTTTCAGTTAATCTCACTGAATGAAAATGAAAAATAGTATTCCCTGTTTCTCTTTAATGCAGTTCTTTGTCATATTAATGTTTACACACTGATGTCTCTTTTCTTGTTTTTATTTTCAGACACATAATTGTAGAGTGAAAACAGTCTAGTAATGCGTACTTTAAAGTGATTGGTATCATCAAGTATTTCTTCAATTCAAACTAATATTTTTTAAACAACTTTTTTCAGTGTTTGGGCCTTCATGACAGGCAGGGCTCTATGCTGCAATGCCATTACTTCCTTCTACTCCTAAAAGCCTGTTTTGTGTGCCCAGTAAGCCATTATACTCACAAAAGGAAGAACACTGCTCTCTCCCCTTTTTAATAAATGGAAAGTCCAAGCTTTTTAAATTAGTTTCCAAAGAAGCTAATTATTCAAAAAGATCTACACAATATTGGCCAGGTATAGAGTTAAACTTAACTAAGGAAGTTAGAATGCAGTGGAGACCGCTTCCTCATGATTAATCATCGGAGGAAAGAGGTAGGAAAAGTAGCAGCTTTGAATGGCAGATCTTAAAACTTGAAGGTTTGGTTTTATTGGAGAAACGAATAGGAGTTTTACTCTATCAAGTGATTGATTATATTTTAGAAAGTTTACATATGTGGTAGCGAAGACAATGGATTAGAGGCATAGCCTAGAGCACTGATCTCAAAGTGTTGCCAGGATCAGCACCCGTAAGTTAGAAATGCAAATTTTCAGAACCCTACCCCAGACCTCCAAATCAAAACCTGAGGAGATGACCCGGTCACCAGTGGTTTAACAATCCACCCAGGAGATTCTGTTTCGCTGAAGTTTGAGAACCAGTAGACTGGAAGCAGGAAGACTAGTCCTGACATATCTCAAGTTCAAGAACTGTATCTAAGTTATTCCACACCTGGCGTGTAGTAGGTACTCAATACATATTTGCTGAATAAGTTAATAAAGTCAGATGATGAGAGCCTAAACTCATAAAAAAATAAATAATATGGGGGCCGGCCGAGTGGCGCGATGGTTAAGAACTCGCTTGGGATGCCAGAGGGCCCCGGTTCGGATCCCACATATGAGGGCCAGTGACACTGCCCTCTACAGCTAAGATGCTGAACAACGGCTCAACCTGGAGCTGGGCTGCCATGAGTCGCCGGCGACGGCGTGGGCTGCAGTCCCTGTGGCAGTGGATTGCCATGGGCTACCGTGTGTGGCCAGCAGCCAGCGTGAGCGGCCAGCAGCCGCAGTGAGCGGCCATCCAGAAGCCGGCAACTGATTTGCCTCGCCCAGGAAGAGCGCAATGATGGTGCCAACTTGGGCCAGTGAAGCAACATCCTCCACAAGTAGATTGAAGAACAAAACGACAGCAACTTGTCTGTTCCCCTTTCCCCAATTCCCCAGCACTGTTCCCATCCCCCCAATTCCCCAATAAAAATCTTTAAAAAAAAAAAAATAAATAAATAATATGGGACCCCAGAAAGGCTTTAGTTCCATTTGTAATTAAGTCATGAGCAGAATTGACTCTTAATGAACAGGGTTTTATAAATAATTTATCAAATTTTCCCTTACTTGACAATTTTCTTCCTTGTCTTTCCTTATAGTTGCTTCCTGTAAACTCAAAAGACATGTTGTGCTTTCTCACGAGACATGAATACAGGGGGAGAGTTTGGTAGTATATACCCGCTTCTGTAGAGGGCCTGGATATATCTCCTGCACCAAAGAGAACCCAAGTGATCAATGAAGTGGCAGCAGTGTGGCAGTGTGGGCAAGTACTGAGTCTATCAGAAAATATGACAGTGGGAGCTAGGCAGGCAGTCCAGGATGGAGAAAGACTTGGGGTGGTCAGGACCAGGAGGAGGGGCCACGTATTTTTGAAGCTGCATTGGCATTGTTTTTAAGGACAGTCCAACCTTGCAGCCGAAAGACTAGTCAGTCATTCCATCATTAATGTCTTTGATTGCTAAAGGGAAATGTTCATTAAACTAGAAGAAGATGTGTCGGTGAGAGGGAGGCACCCAAATATTGATTCTCCATCCATCAGTCATTGTGTGGGAACTTCACAAACATATCTCATTTAATCCTCACCACCTCACCATGTAGTGTTAATATTTCCATTTTGTAAGCTGGGCCAGAGGGCGTAATTTGTCCAAGGTTATACAGTCACAAAGCAGTAATGCTAGATTACAAACTTGGGCAGTTCTGACTCCACAGCCTGCCGTTGATTTTCTGTTATTAAATAAGATGCATGAGGGTGTTATAGTTTCAGCACTTTTGAATCTTTATAAAGCATACATTTGTTTACGTAAACATTACTGAGTTTATAATTGTATATAGCATTTACAATTGATGGCTCAAATAAAAATATTTTGGACTTGAGTTTTGAGATTTTGATTAGAAATACCATCTCCTGCTATAGTGCATGTTGCCTGGGAAAATCAGATGTGACAGCCTCATTCTGGCTCTCGGCAACTTTCGAAGGAATGGAACTTTCGTCCCTCTCTTGGTCTTCCTATGCTCTCTTTCTCTATCAAATGCTTTTAATTATATTTGTGCCTATAAATACAACTTTTTTTTTTTGGTCAGTGCTTTTTCTATAAAAGAAATGCCTTCCTTTTTTTCCTCCTTATATTTGTTGTGTGTTCCAAGTTCTGAAGTGTCTTAAATTACACGAGGGGCATCCAGTTATACTTTGGTAAAGAATGAGGTCTCAGAACTGTCACATTCCCCGTTCCTCTTCCTACATGAATGTTACTTGTGGTCAGACAGCTTGGCAACTTCATCAAAGTAGTCTTGGATGCAAGAGACTTGACTTTAACTGGTCTTTTGTTGGTTTGAACCTGAGAGTCTTGAAAATTGCTTTAATTTTTTCACCTGCAAAATGGGTATCATAATATTTGCCTTGAACTTCCTTTTTTTGGGGGGAGTGGTGGTGGTGAGTAATAACTGGATTGATTAATTTATGTCAAATTATTTTGGCTCCTTAAAGGAAAAATGTGACAAAAATTAAATATATATTTTATATATTTTCTACAAATGGGCCTTGCAGTGTTAAAATATAGAAGTATTTTGGGAAAAATTATTCTTATTTAAAAATTTTTTTATAATACTATAATTACTATTTCACCCTTTTCTTATGGCTTATTCCTCATCTCTCACTTTCCAACAACCATTTAATCCTGTGGGAGTAGCCTAAATAGTGCTTGATAACTTAGCAGGTGGTTGGTTTATTTTGGGTTTCACTGAAAAAAATGGTAGACTATAGAGCAATGCCAAAACATAATGGGAGTATTTCTGCCTTTTTTTTTTTTTAAATCTTAAGCCAAGAAATCTATGCAATGAAGAACAAGAGATGGTAGAAACAAGGCTGGAATTCAACCAGTACACACTAGTATAGCAGTGCATTAAAACTTTGAAATACTTCTCTACTGGCTTATACATAGCAAATACTCTTATCCCCCACCTACCCCTACGCAGTGCCACAGCCTCCTTGATGTCAGCACTAGGACTCCTTGAATCTCCTGCATCCAGCAACCTAAGGGTTAATACTTGCCCTAGCAAGGGGCTTCCAGGGCTATGCTCTGGTGACTGTTCTGATTGGCTGTGCCCAGGACTTATAGGTGTTAAATATTTTGAATATCCCCCTGTAACCACATAAAAACTCAAAATATCAACCATACTAGTTGCATTGAGAGGCTTGACAATTACTTTTGTCCTCATTAATATGTGCAGATCTTATATCTTAATTTCTGTAACTTGCCCTTCTATTATTGCTCTCAGAACTTAATATTAGTGTGGATGAGAGAAGAGAGAGAGAGAAGAGAGTCATTGGGAAGCAAGTTGAAGGCCCACAGGCTCACGCTGGGGGTGAGTTTGGCCATATTCAATTTTACTGAACATCTTGAATCATTTAAAACAAAACAATGTCCTATGCAACCCAGATGCATATAGCCAGGTGCTTTCCTCAGAATATTTGAACCCATTTTATGGAAGATTTAATCCATATGTTAAATCGTTGACTTCAAACAGCATTTCTTGAGAGGCTAATTGAAATGATGAAAAACGGGTCTAAAGATTATGTTCAAAGATGTCAATTATGGGTTGGGGGTCAAGGGCTGAGGAGAGAGAGAGAAGCGTGGGGGAGTTTCATGAAGTCATTTAAGTATGTGAAATGTTCTAGAGCACAAGGGAACTCTTGAAATTTCATAATCACAGAATCTTTCTTCACTTCCAAAAGAGCATGTTTTTTGAGACAGTGTATAATATAGCTATTTGTTCTCTTGCACACATTTCAGGGAAGAAAAAGAAGTTGAGAAAATGAGCCCATTGTTTTTCAAAATTAGTGACAAACTTCAAAATAATTCCAAACAAACCTCAAATAAAACATTTTCCCCCTACTGTGAATCCTATTTAAACTGTTTGGATCAGTCTGTTTTAATGAGTCGCATTCACGCTGACACATCCACACACTTCAGACAAAGACGACTGTACCTCTAAACCCATTTAAAAATGATAGATGACTGTCAGCTTTGTGAAAGCAGCACATGCAGTGGCTTGATAGTGCAGAATGAAAGCAATCTACAAGTGCAAGTCTGTTTCTTTTGGCAACGGAAGGAGTTGCTAATGGATTCATCATTTTCTGTTAAGCATGAATGTCAAACAAAAAAACATTTAGGGCTCTATTCAACTGAATTTCCGGCTCGACGCTTGCCAGCCATGGAAGCCCTGTGACTTGGAACCTGTGCAGCCCAAGCCTGATTCTTGTTTCCAAAGTTCTGTGGGGCCAGTGCCACGGAACTTGGAATTCTGCCGAGGGCTCCTCCTCCCCTCTTCAGCTCCCCCTCCCCCTTTCTCCAATCGTATGAAGCCACCAGTCATGCTTCCTAAATGAATGCCATCTATGGAGGGGAGCTCGTTGCCAACTCTTACGACTTCAGCTGACTCCACCTTGGAATCACACCGGAAGTCCACTAATGCCACTTGAGAAGGGAGGACAGGATGAGCATTTGTTGCATCCAGGGCTCCTGGGGCCTTTGTGCCTTGGAACTTACTGGTTGGAGTGGACATTGTATGCTTTCTATTGTGGTGTCCTAAATATAGAACATGTCCTGTACTCTTTCTATAAACAAAAATGAATACAAAAACAATAAAAGTTAGAATACCTGGGCTTCAGAAATGCTATGTTCTTAGAGTGGAACTTGAATGGATTTGGGGGAAAGTTCTAGCCTCAGAACACATCTATTTTTATATCCTTGACCACAGAAGGGCTGCTTCTCTATGGAATATTGGTTTCTTCAGGTGGCCACACAGTGGACAGTGGTAGGATTATGTTGAGGTGGAACAGATCAGCGGCATCTACCCTAGCAGAGGAGAGGTGACAGTAGTGACAGAGGTGACATAGACCCTTGGACAAGCCTCTTAACCTCTCAGTGCCTCAGTTTCCTCACTTGGTTGTTTTGGAGACTTAATGAGATAACATGAGAACAAATTCTAAGTCACTATACAGAGGATATCATTGTTAACTATTTAATTAATAAAATTAATTAATGAATACAAAGAGGTAATGTAAGACCGTCTAATAGGAAGTATCAGAAACAGAGAAGTTAAGAGACTTAGATTTTTGCCAACTGCATTTTTTTGTTCTGTTACCTTGAGGAAAATCAATGTACCCATTAAACTGGAATAGAGACGTTTATCACATCATTAATTTTATGAGTATACAGTACTGTGGCTTCCTACATTGTTTAACCTGTAGAAGTGTCCCCATGGCCTTCTACTCTCCAAATGTCAACACTACTGCCGATCATTCTGCCATTATAGCTTTACCGTTTTGCAATTCCCAGGCATTTTAATCTTCCTATTGCTTACTTAAAATGCAAACATATGGAAGAATAGACATTAGCCCTTTATTTAGCAATTAGGACTTTTACAGGGTTTAACCAGATTAAGACACAGGGTTGGTGCCAGTGGGCTAGGGGAAGAAATAGCATTCCAGCAGGAAGGAAAATAAGCCTTCAAATCAACTTTTTTTCGCCCCAGGCATGCCTTGTACCCCCCCTTATCTCTAATATTTAGTAATATTGGGAAGACTGTTGGAATGAGTTGAGAAATGTTGCCAGTACCTTTTAAATGACAGGACTATAACTGATTTAATGTGACATTGATAATGATGATGACCTCAGCCTAAGGGAGAAAGGCAGAACTTGTAAAAGAATAAATTAATGGTTTTCCTTAAAGATATTTGAATCTAAAATATCAAATGTCACCTCCCTCAGGGAACCATCAAGACTCAACCATAGTATATAATTCAAATATATAATTCTTATGAGGTCACTCATTTGTTTGCATATATGTAATATAACCACATTTACAGTGACTTGATACTCTTTTAAACTACATATTCAATACCTCACAGAATGCCTAGCACATCATAGGAACTCAGGAAATATTTGTTGAATTTAATAGATACAACATCTGGAAGATAAAACATAGTAAGCTATCATTCTCCCAGTACATCTAGGACTTGGTCTATCTAACAATCAATACTAAAGATGTTTTTCAGCAGAGTGTTAAATTTTATAAGGGTTTAGTCACCACATGGAAATAAAAAAATATTTCCACTTAGATGATGCATTAATCAAGCTAAATGGCGTTTTGTTAATGCAGTTAGCTAAATGTTATATGCCTGTACCTCTTAGAAATATTACCTAATTCACCCAGGAGTTATCTATGCTTACACTATCGTGTATTGGGAAAGCTACATCCCAAATGTCACTTTAACCTGTAGAAATGATCAGATGCTTATTCTACAGGACTGGTTTCAATGAGGAATTTTCAGAATAATGAAATCAGATTTAGCTGGTAGCAATTATTGGTACATTTCAGATGAGCTCAGCATGAAGAATAAGACTGAAGAAAGATTAAGTCTCAAATACTAAGGAAAAAAAAAAAAAAAAAGACCGAAAGGGCTTGAAACGCAGGAAAGGACCAGTTATCTGCAGGAAGCTGGTATTCTTATGTGAGATGCATGTGACCCAGTCTGGGTTAGAATGTTATCCCTATGTGGTCTGCAGAATTTCTCTCTTCACTGCAGCAACCTCAGAAGAGTGAATTAAAGTCTTAAGGAGAAAAATCAATAAAGAAAAAAAAGATAAAAGCAATATGGCTGGAGAGCATTTCTAAAACCATATAAAAGTCTCTTAAATGGCCATGGAAGACTAACCAGTATTTATAAGGGTTTAACAGGAATACCAATAAGAATAGATTTGTTGGTCTCCTTAAAGGAGCAAAGAGGCATATGGGTGGTTTATGGCATTTGGCTGGCCTTTGTTTCATTCTAGTGTGTGACATACAGAAACATGAATTGCGTAAAAGACTGCCTATGATGACAAGAAATTCACTAGAGATATTATGAGAAAGTTGGGATTAGAGTAGCATTTAGTGGTTGCTCAGTGCTATGGATGAAGTACAATATTCTGAGTACCTTTCCCATAACCAGCTTTATTCTATTCCCAAACTGGGGATTTCTCTGAACTCTATGCCAGAAACAGACAACACAGTCATTTTATCCCAATAGTAATAATGCTTTCTCTAATATAGCTTTAAAAAATCAGTAAAATGATTTTTTTTTCTTAGAATTTTAAGAAGTAGAATTTATTTCAAACCTTTTCCAGGCCAGCTATCTTTTTTTTTTTTTTAATATTTTATTGGGAAATTGGGGGAGGGGAACAGACAAGTTGTTGTCCTTTTGTTCTTCAGTCTAGTTGTGGAGGACGTTGCTTCACTGGCCCAGGTTGGTATTTATCATTGTACTCTTCTCAGGAGAGGCAGATCACTCGCCACGGTCGCTCATGGCAGCTCACCGCAGCTCACCGCAGCTCATGCCGGCTGCCGGCCGCTCACGCTGCCAGCCACTCTGGTGGTTCACAGCAACACAGCAGGGGTCACAGCCTCCGCTGTTGCCAGCGACTCATGGCAGCCCAGCTCCAGGTTGAGCTGTTGTTCACCATCTTAGCTGTAGAGGGCGCCACGTCACTGGCCCTCATGTGGGATCCAAACCAGGGCCCTGCTGCTCAGAGCTGGTATCCAAGCTAACTCCTAATCAACGCGCCTCTCGGCTGGCCCTAGCTATCTTTTTCATTGAAATGAGAAAGTGAAAGAAGCAATAGGGAAAGAGTTTATGAAATGAAAATGACAGGGACTTTGGGAGGAATGGGTAGAGTGTATTCCTGTGAGTGAAAGAAAAGAATGCCCATTAAAATCTAGAGTTTAGAGAGCTAGATTTCAAAATGTTCAAAGAAGACATAGCTATGACTCTCCCTTACATCCCGCCCCTGCCAAAAAAATACAAGTCTGAGATCCACATGTGAAGAGTGTTTGCTACTACATTCACCTAATCATGCACTGATTCATTTATCCATTTCAGTCCATTCTTTCTTGAGTTCCCATCATATCACAGGTACTCTCTTACTAATGAGAAGCTTCAAAAGTGAAATTCTAGCAATACAACTATGAATATTTTTAACTAGGAAAAAAAGGTGTGTGTTTTGATGAGAGTCCAACATGAAGCTTTATAGAATTCTATAAATCCTGGGCTCAGATAAATTAAATAACTTATAAGAGTTTCAAAGCTAGTAAGCAAAGAGCTAGAATTCACACTTGACTCTGATTTCAAAAAAAGTGCACTTGGACTCAGTGTGATGATCCCAGGATTGCTTAACCAATGAGCTCCTGTAGCTAAATATGCTGCAATTAGGAATGATGGGATAATATAGATTTTATAGGTCACATTCTTATCCTTTTTTTTTTTGGTCTTACCCTCCCTCATCAGCCCCATTCCTCTTCAATCTCTCTTTCTCTCTCTCTCTCTCTCCTATAAGCTACCTAAGGAGAGATGGTTAAGCAGTCCTAATCCAAGCATTTAGTGACACTGTGACAGGCCATTCTTGCAGACTGTGTTGTTTTACCTTGTGCCTTGGTCATGGCCTGTTGACCTCTGTGTTTTCCCTGCAAGAAATCCCAGTGCCACAGTCTGACTGTCCCATGATTTTTCCAGGATGAGAGTCTGCAATGCCATGGCTCCCCTTGATTTGTAGAGGCTCCTTCTTGCTCTTTGTGTACCTCATGTCCCAGGTTTCAAGGACTACCATCTTTCATCTGCTGTCACACACTTTGGGTACCATGGATTCCCTACAGCCTGGGCCGCCTCTTAAGACCCACACTTAGTACCTACCTTCTCTGACGATCTCCCGTTTTCGGCCTCATTCCCGGTGGACAACACAGACTTGCCCACCTATGTTTTGAAATATGAGTCTCTTCTCTTCAGAATCCCTTAGAAGATCAAAGTTCTCTTCTTGAATCATTTTGATGGGGTTCCAAGTCAGGGTTTGCAGTTTGTTTCTGATACTATGTCATGAACCTAAGTCTGAGCCTTCATTTCCTCATATGAAAAATGGGAATAATAACATATCTCTCGGTTGTAATAAGGATTAAATGAGTTCATTTATGCAAATCCCTTTTCAGAGTGTTTAGCATGAAAGTGCTCCACAAATGCTAGCACCTATTATAATCATTATCAGCATCATTATTGTAATTGTCACTTGAGGGCAAGCAACATCTTAGGAGTGAATTGATGAGAAATCCTTACGGATGTGAACTAGAGGCAGGAGCTGCCCTCCCACATTACTTAGAGAAGGAGGTGGTGCAGTTTCTTGGAAAGAGTCCTCAACAGGCCTGCTCAGCCATTAATTAGGGATAATAGCTTTTTTCCTCTATCTTGTTATTTAGTGCGATCTGTCAGTGGTCTCTTCAATTGGAAAGTTCTGTAAATACTGGGGAAGGGTTTTGTAAATATACAAATTTGGGCCCCATTTCTGGAGAATGATTCAGAAGTCTGGGTGGGGCTTCAGCCCTTTGATATAAAAAGATCTGAGATCCATCCCAGTGAGAACTGCTTGTTGTCAGTGCCCATGGACGGATCTTCCAGTCCTTCCTAACTTGACATTCTGCAATTTCATAGCAACAATAAAAAAAAATAATAATATAGGAAGTGAAAAGTGATTTGTCCAATTCTAGAATATATGTTTGTACTAGTTTGCTAGGGTTGCCATAACAAATTACCACAGACTGACTTAAACAACAGAAATTTATTTCTCACAATTCTGGAAGTTAGAGGTCTGAACTCAAGGTGTCAGCAGGTTTGGTTTCTCCTGAAGTCCCTCTCCTTGTCTTGCAGATGGCCACCTTTGTGCTGTGTCCTCACATGGTCTTTTCTCTGTGTGCTCACTTGGTATCTGTGTTTGTGTCCAAATTTCATCCTCTGATAGGGACACCCGTAGGATTGGATTAGGGCCCACCCTAAGGGTCATTTTAACTTAATCACCTCTTTAAAGGCCCTATCTCCAAATGCAGTCACATTCTGAGGTACTGAAGGTTAAGACTTCAACACATGAATTCTGCGGGTACATAATTCAACCCATCACAACATGAAAAGCCTTAAAAATGCACATAGAAATTCACTTCTAAGAATTTATTTCAGGAAAAGAGAGAAGTGCCCAAAATGTTCCTCATAGCGGAAGTTCTGCCTGTGCCAAAAAGGCATTCAAACCTTTGTCTGGGTGAGCCTGAGGAAGTGAGGCATCTCCGGGACCATATTTTGCCCGCACCCCGTGACCACTCCAGGCATTAGCATCTGAGGTCTGTAGAAAGAAGGCCTGCAGGCACAGGCTGAAGGGACTGTTTCATGGGGGGCCTTGTGGGCTAAGCAGCAAAGTATCGTCTGAATCCCTCTCACACAAAATAATGATATGAGAGTTAGGCATCCCCCCAAAATGAAACAGAATGTGGACCGCTTAAAGCTTACTGGGGACACTAGTGGTTTCCAGTGTATTCAGAGAATATTCACAAAAAGAGCTATCACCTTGAGAAAAGCCAAACTGTTGGTGAACTCATGGGAAGCTTCTATCCCTAAAGACTCCTATAAGTGTTCCAGGCTGAGATTCTGAATGAGTGGGGGTGGGGGCGAGAAGGTGACAGGTATGCTATTACTATTAAGTAGACCCCGGCTGTACTCTCTGGCTGAGGAGACCTGAGGAAATTCAAGTATCACTTATAATAGAAGAAAAACTGAGACAATAAACCAATAACAAATTTCAACAATTAGAGGAATTGTTAAGTAAATTATTCTGTGCTCATAGAAATATAATATTATGTACTTATTAAAAAATCATGTGGAAAACTATTCTTTCTTGAGAAATACCATGTAGTGCTAAATAAAAAAACAAGAACAGTATACACAGAAAAATAGCTTTTAGCTAATGAAAATTATCAATTAACTACTAAAAATACCAAGTACGTGCCTACCACATTGTGATTATCTTTGGATGGGGAGATTCAAACTTTTGTTTTAGTGATTTTCTGTGCTTTTCCAAGTTTTCTATATTGCTCGTATACGTTATTTATATAATGTGAGTTTTTAAAAGAGTTTAATAAAAGAAAACCCAGCTCTGCTAAAATGGCATCCAGACTGATACCTGTCATTAATAAGTCTATGTGATTTGAAAGGGACGATTTTCTTTTTCTTTTCTACTTTTTCATTAAAATATCACTTTGACTACAATGACAAAGATAGCAGATGGTAATTTAAAATATACTTACTTGGAACAGAGAAAGTCGGTAACCCTATGCCAATGTCATTGTTTAAAACATTTTCTTACATGTCTCTGAGACCCAAAAGTCTGGGAGCAACTGCAATAAATATTTCATAATTTACCATAAAATTTTCACTCATGCATCATAAACATATGCTAAGGACCACTTAAAGCTTATTGGCTCTTCTGCTTTGTACACACTGGCCTCTTATTTGTGTTTCAATTGGATTATACTGTCCTTGGCCCATGGACATGAATTTAGATAATATGCCCACCGACCTCTCCAACCTCCAATGCTAAATAATCAAAGCAATTACTTCAAAATATTCTCCATGCTCTATTTACACATATATGTATAAATACATATACATTTCTATTTATACATTTATACATATACAATATATATATATTGCTTTCTTTTTAACTTAATTAGCTCTGCACTCAACACATTTCACGTATGGTGTCCAATGTTCTACAGACCTTTTTCTGCCATGTAAAGCAGACCAGAGCCACCTTACATGAGTGTATAATTAGATATTTTTATTCATGAAAGAATTATCCAGTCCCTTTCTTTATGAAATTTGTCCTAGGTCTCATGATTTTCTCTTCTTCATCTAAAATGTCTAAAAGTTCATTTAAAATCCAAGTCTTCTTCAAAGTGTACCTCGCTTTCCTGAACTGGCGTTTAGTTAAAAAAACAATAATAATAACATACAAAGTGAGATTATATGTGATCAATTCAAAATGGGGTCTTTGGAAAGAAGTAACATTCTTTTAAAACATATTATAAAAGATAAATCATAGCAAGGATTAATTGAAATGTTGGTCAGAGTGTCTATAATTATATCAGATGCTCCAGAAAGCATTTGAATTTAAAAACCATAGTAATTGATATTTTGCATAGAAATCACATAGCTATGTGTATTTCAAAATACATATCTTGAATACTTAACAAGGCATTTAATATAGTGCATTGTGTGCCTTAATCAAATAATTCTGTAAAGGTAACATGTTCCACTGACTGACAGGCAAGTTTACTAAATGACAGTAGAACTGTGCTAGGTCTGAAAGGCATCTGCATGAAGGTAAAAAAAAAAATGCCCTGAAAGTGTTATTCTGAGACTATACCAGCTCACCTATTTCATTAATTTACCCAGGGATGGAGTGAGGTTCACCTTCTAGAGACTCATCCAAGAGTTGAATTTTGTTTTGTTTTGTTTTGTTTTTTAAATGAGGAGAGGGCAAGTCGCAATTCCAAAGGGGTTTATCTTCACTCTGATAAAACACAATGCTTTTAATGTTACCTGGATGGAGAAGAGGAGACCATCTTTATTGAAAAGGATTCGGCCATTATTTTTTCTATTTCATATTATTACACTCAACTTTTTTTCCAGATTTATGTAAATTAAAATTTTTGTTGTTGTTCCTTTCAAATCCTTAGTGGTTGCTCAATAAATTTTGAATGAATTGGGTGAATGAATGAAAACGAACAATGATGTTTTACACTTTAAAAATTTCAAACATGAGCAAGTTGAGAGAATAGTATAATGAACTTCCATGAACCCATCACCCAGATTCGATAGCTAATCAATTTATGGTCAATCTTGTTTCATCTCCACTTGTTTTGTCCCCTTGCTTGGTTCTTTTTTTTCTTTTAAGATTTTTATTAAAAATATAGCTAACATACAATATTATATTAGTTTCAGTTGTACACCATAGCTATTCAGCATTTGTGTACCTAAAGAAATGATCACCATTAAGTCCACCAATCATCTGACACTGTGCCACGCTATCACAATATTATTGACTGTATTCCCTATGCTGTACATTACATCCATGACGTATTTGTTTTATACCTGGAAATTCGGACCTCTTATTCCCCTTCCCCTTCCCCCCTTTTTAATTTTTCAATTACAGTTGACATTCAATATTATTTCATATTAATTTCAGGTGTACAGCATAGTGGTTAGACATTTATATAATTTAAGAAGTGATCCCCCTGACTAGTCTAGTACCCACCTGGCACTATACATAGTTATTATCATATCATTGACTATATTCCCTATGCTTTGCTTTACATCCCCATGACTATTTTGAAACTACAAATTGGTACTTTTTAATCCCTTCACCTTTTCCACCCTGAACCCCATCCATCACCGCAACAAACCTAGTACCCATCTAAAACCGTGCAGTTATTATTATTGACTATATTCCTTATGCTATACCTTATATCCCCATAGCTACTTTGTAACAAACAATTTGTACTTCTTAATACTTTCCCATTTTTTCACTCACACGCCTAACCTCTTCCCATTTGGCAATCATCAAAATGCTTTCTGTATCTATGAGTTTGTTTCTGTTGTTTTGTTAATTTTGTTCTTAGATTCCACATACAAGCAAAATAGCATTGTATCTGTCTTTCTCTGTCTCATTTACTCCACTCAATACAATACCCTCCAGGTCCATCCATACCACTACAAATGGCAAGACCCATTCTCTTCCAAGTCCAAACAATATTCCATTATATATATACCTCTTTTTTTATCCATTCATCTATCGACTGACACCCAGGCTGCCTCCACATCTTGGCCATTGTAAATAATGCTGCAATTAACATATGGAAGCACATCCCATTGAAGTAGCATTTTGGGTTTCTTCAGATAAATACACTGAAGTGGGATTGCTGGGTCCTTCATTGTCTCTTGTTACAGCCTTTGTTTTAAAATCTATTTTATCTGGTGTAAGTATTGCTACCTCAACTTTTTAAAATTATTTTTTTCATTTCCATTTTCATGAAATATCTTTTCCATCCCTTTACTCTCTGTCTTTGTGTGTCTATCAATCTGAAGTGAGTCTCCGTAGGCAGCATATGTAAGGGTTTTGTTTTCTTACCATTCAGCCCTCCTATGTCTTTTGATTAGAGCATTTAATTCAATGACATTGAAAGTAATTGTTGATAGATATATAGCTATTGCCATTTTATTATTCACAATTTTTATTTTTATTTTTTTTCTGTCATGAAGAAGTCCTGCTAACATTTCTTGTAATAATGGTTTGGTGGTGATGAACTCCTTTAGCTTGTTCTTGTCTGGGAAGCAATTTATCTGTCCTTCCATTTTAAATGATAGCTTTGCTGGGTAGAGAAGTCTTGGTTGTAGGTCGTTGCTTTTCATCACTTTGAACATTTTGTGCCAATCCCTTCTGGCCTGAAAAGTTTCAGTTGAGAACTCAGCTGACAGTCTTATGGAAGCTTCCTTATAAGTTACTAGTTGCCTTTCTCTTGCTGCATTTAGGATTCTCTCTCTGTCTTTAACCTTTGGTATTTTAATTATAATATATCTTGGTGTGGGCCTGTTTGGGCTCATCCTGTTTGGGACTCTGAGATTTCTGAACTTGTGTGTCTATTTCCTTCACCAGGTTAGGAAAGTTTTCAGTCATTATTTTTTCAAATAGGCTCTCAATCCCTTGCTTTCTCTCTTCTCCTTCTGGTACCTCTATGATGAGAATGTTGTTACGTTTGATGTTGTCCCAGAGGTCTCTTAAACTATCCTTGTTTTTTTTTTTTTTTGATTCGTTTTACTTTTTGCTGCTCAGATTGGGTGTTTTCTGCTACCTTTTCTTCCAAATCTCTGATTTGATCCTCTGGTTCATCTAGTCTTCCAGTGCATTCTTCATTTCAGTTATTGTATTTTCACTCTTGATTGGTTCTTTTTTATGGTTTGTATGTGCTTTTTTTATGCTTGCTATCTCTTTGCTGAAGTTCTCACTAAGTTCCTTGAGCATCCTTACAACCATGTTTTGAACTCTGTCTCTGGTAGATTGCTTGTCTCCATTTTGTTTAGTTCTTTTTCTGGAGCTTTGTTCTGTTCTTTCATTTGGGACGTGTTTTTTTGTCTCCCCATTTTGGCTGCCTCCCTGTGTTTGTTTCTATGTATTAGGTAGAGCTGCTATGTCTCCCAGTCATGGTAGAGTAGTGTTCTATAGTGGGAGTCCTGTGGAGCCCAGTGGCACAGTCTCCCTGGTCACCTAAGCTGAGTGTTGCAGGTGTGTCCCTTGTGTGGGTTGTGTGTGACCTCCTATTGTAGTTGAGCCTTGGTTGCTGTTTGCATGTCAATGGGAGGGACTGACCCTCAGGCTGGTTGGTTATAAGTACTGGCTGTGACTACAGTGGAGGTGCTGTGGTGCAGAGGCTGACCCAATGGAGCAGGATTTGATTTAGCAAGGTGCTGGTGCCCTCCAGTCTGCCCTTTGTGTGTGTCATCTGTGAAAGTAGCCAGGTGATGCTCTGGTTTGGCCTGAAGCCAGCCACTGGGTGTGCCAGCTCCTGGGGCCTCCTGGAATGAGCCACAAAGCAGTCTGCAGATGGCCGCCACCTATACTGGGCTTGGAGGTACCTGGGATAGGGCAAGTCACAAACTGAGGCTGGTTGCTGACAGTGCTGAGCTTGGGGCTGCTCAACAAGAGATACAGGGCATGCCAAGGCCAGATGCTCCTACCAGTCTTGACTTGGCTTCTCTATATTTTTAGTTATAGGACTTCTGTTCAGCTAGACTTCAGACAGTTCTCTAAATTGATTGTTCTATAATTTAGTTGTAATTTTCATGTGTTCATGGAATGACACAGGCACAGTGTTCATCTACTGTGCCATCCTGGATCTTCCCCTCGTTTGGTTTTATTAAAGCAACTTCAGACGTCCTATAATTTCATCTGTAAATATTTTAATATGTATCTCTAAAAAATAAGAACTTTTTTTTACACATAATCACAATATCATACCAAATATTAGTAATATCTTGGTATCTGGTCAGTTCAGAATTTCCTGGCTGTTTTGCACATATACAGTTTGTTTAAAGTAGGATCCCAATTAATTAATATATCTCTTAAGGCTCATTTAATCTACATATTCTCTTTCATCTTTTTTCTTCTTGAACTTTATCTGTCAAGGATATTTGCCTGTAGAGTTGCTCATTTTTGCATTTTGCTATTCGTATCCCTTTCATATTGCTTAAAATGTTTTCTTGTCCCTCTCTTTCCCATAAGTTGTTAGATTGTAAAGAGGCTTGATCAGATTTAGGTTGACTTTTTTTAGCAAGAATATTTCATATCGTGTACATCCATCAGAAGGCATATAATCTCTGGTTTTCTCTCTTTTTGAGATGTTAACAGCCATTAATGATCAGTGCCTAGATCCATTAATTCATTGAGAGCTGCAAAATGCATTCTTTTATGGTTCCTTCTTCATTTACTAACTGGAACACTTCTCTAAAGAAGTATTCTTTATCAACTATTTATTTACCTTGAGGTATATTACAGTGTACTAATAAAGGCAGAATAAATATTTAATTCTTTCCTTGTATTAACCAATTTTCAAAATAATGAGTTAGATGCTAACATTTTCCAAAAGTAGCCAATACATTTTTAAAAGTATCATTATGAACTCATGAATTTAAATGTACTTGATGTTTCAATCCATTTTAGATATTATTGTTACTGTTACATATTGTTCTGTCTCTAACCAGTGGAGAACTGTACAAGTTGGCTGTTAAGTCCATTTGACAAAATCCTAATAGTCCTAATATTTTTATTGCTTTGTGGTATGACAAGTGGTTGTACATTGCCTGCTCCATGCCTATAGTGAGCCATTTTTCCAAAGAGCTTTAGTTTCTTTTAACGGGAAGTAATATCTAAAGATCACCATCTGGGTGGTAGGGTGCCTATTGCTTCTGGGTTGGTCATTGCTTCTAGGCCTTCTCAGTGGACAGAGATAAAAAGTATTTTTCAAAAGACTAAATATATCATAATTTCACACTGACACTTCCAATTCAAAATCAAGAATATAGGATTTTTACTTCAACTCTTCTTATATCTGAATTTCTTTGTTTCATACCAACATTCCTGACTCTGGCACTAAAATAACTACTTATTTGCTTAATCATACAATAACATGTAACAGAATCAAAATAATGTTAAGACAACCACCAACAGTATGATTGCTGAAAACAGTTTAAGTTGTGTTTGTAGTTCTTTGGTTCTTAGAATATATTCCACTAGAGATGAATATTCAAAATACAGTACTGCATTAAAATTATCTGTAAAGTTTCCAGGTACATAGCTAGTATAACACATACATACACAATTATATTGCCATAAACCCTCTTTTTCACTTTTACTTTTCCTCCTAGATATTCCATATTCCTTTTGTACAGCAGTGTAGTACTCCACTGTGTAGATGTGCCAAAATTGATTTAGCTCTTCCTTACTGATTTGGGTTGTTTATAGCATTTTGCTTTCACAAATAGTGTTTTAATGAATGGTTTGTGTATTTTATATATTGAGTGTCTTCATATTTTGCCAGTGTATATTTGTAATAGAATTTTGTAAGTAGGATTTTTGTGTCAAAGAGTAAATGTATTAGAATATTTATTGTCAAACTCTTTTCTGTAAGGGTTTGCATGATTTTTCGTTTCATTGAGTAAAGTATGAAAGGGCCTTACCACAGCTTCAAGCAAAGATTATGTTGTCAAACATCCCAGAATAGATTTAATTGGGATTTCTCTTATTCTGATGGAGGTTAAACTTTTTTTCATATGATTAAGTGTCATTTGTACTTTTTTTTCTATTGAAGTGTCTACTTCTACCTCTAGTCCATTTTCCTATAGTATTTTGTGCCTATCAACTTTGTAATATAAGTTGCAACTATTGTAACCAGTTTTCCACTTGACTTTTTACTTTGCATATGGTATTTATTTTTACTATTGAATTTTTAAAAATGTGTGCATTATTATATGTATCACTTTTCTCCTTTTTTCTTCTGGATCTTGAGTAATAGTTTGGAAAGAAGCCCCATTCCCAAATTAAAGAGCAATTATTCTATGTTTTTCCAAGTTGTGTTTCTAGGACTTGTATGGCTTCACTAGACTTTAACATTTAATTCTGTTACACTTGAATTTATTTTTGTGTGTGCTGTGAAGAATGGATCCAATTTTATCTTTTTCCATCAGGCTGTCAAGTTATTCCAATCCCTTTAATTAGAAACTGCATCTTCCCCCATTGATTTGAGATGCTACCCTTCTTATGTACTACAGTTCCAAATGCATTGGATCTATTTCTGGATTTTCTATTCTATTTCATTGGTCAGCCTGTCTATTCAAGAATACCCTCCTTCCCCCATTCCCCTCCCCCAACCACATTGCTCTTTTTAATTTTCAAGGTTTTTTTGGTTGTTGCCCTTCCATATGAAATGTATAATAATTTTGCCCAGTTTCAGAAAAAGGCCTGATGGCATTTTTATTACAATTACATTGCATTTAAATGTTGAGCTGAGAGATAATAGACATCATTAGATATTGAATTTTACAATCCAAAAACACAGTATGTCCCTCCATTTGTTGAAGCCTTCTTTCTTTTATTTATTTTTTTTGGTCTTTCAGAGTGTTCTATAATTTTCCTCACAGATTTCATACATGTCTTATCAAGTTTATTCCTGGGTATTTATTTTCTTTTTGGGTCATCAAATTAGAGGTCTTCTATTATATATTCTAACTGTTTTGTTTGTATGGATGAAGGATATTAATTTTTGCATGATGATTTTCTAAACTGCTACTTTGCTAAATTCTGTTATTGTTCCAAATAATATATTTAAAATTTATTTGCATTGAGTTGTGCACAGCAATATCATGTTTTTAAAAAGTTTCCTTCATTTTAATAACCATCTTCACTTGTCATTTTTAATTTTGTGTATTTGTGCTGTCTCAGTTTTTTCAATAAATAATTTTTCCACTGATAGACAGAAAGGGAATAAGTCATATATATGCATCTCAATTAATTTTCACAAAGCGGACATACCTGTGTAGCCCTACCTATATCAAGAAGTGGAACAGTACTGGAAATATAACATCCAGAAATCCCGCTGTGTCCCCTCCCAGTCACTACAACCTCTCTACTCTTCAGGTAGTAACCACTATCTGACTTCCAAAACTATGGATTCATTTCACCTATTTGTCAACTGTATATAAATGGAATCACTGACATTACATTTGTGAGAGTCTTCCATGTTGCTGCATGTAACAATAGCTCATTTATTTTAATTGCTAAATAAAATTGTATTTATTAATATACCACAATTTAATATCTGTTCTATTGTTGCTTAACATGTATATTGTTTGTGGTGGCAATTAAGAATAATGCTACTATGGGCCGGCCGAGTGGCGCGATGGTTAAGAGCTCGCTTGGGATGCCGGAGGGCCCCGGTTCGGATCCCACATGTGAGGGCCAGTGACACTGCCCTCCACGGCTAAGATGCTGAACGACAGCTCAACCTGGAGCTGGGCTGCCATGGGTCGCCGGCGACAGCGTGGGCTGCAGTCCCTGTGGCAGTGGATTGCCATGGGCTACCGTGTGTGGCCAGCAGCCAGCGTGAGCGGCCAGCAGCCAGCGTGAGCGG
>NW_017731364.1:745374-755399 GCF_001890085.2 Hipposideros armiger | reverse complement strand
GAAGAGCGCAGTGATTGTGCCAACTTGGGCCGGTGAAGCGACGTCCTCCACGGCTAGATTGAGGAACAAAACGACAGCAACTTGTCTGTTCCCCTTTCCCCAATTCCCCAGCACTGTTCCCATCCCCTCAATTCCCCAATAAAAATCTTTAAAAAAATAAAAATAAAAAAAATAAATAAAAAAAATAAAAATGGGTAAGATTTGAACAGACATTTAAAAAAAAAAGAATAATGCTACTATGAACATTCTTATACATGTGTTCTGGTACACATGTAAGCATTTCTGTGTGGTGTATACCTATGAGGTGATTTCCTGGGTCATGAATCATGCCACTTGTTCAACTTTGGTAAATGCTTCCAAAAACTTTTCCAAAATGGTCATTCCAATTTATGTTATTCAAAACAGTATATAAAAATGCCTGTTGCTCCACATCTTTATTAAACTTGGCATTATCAGTCTTCTTAAATTTAATTATTCTGGTTTTGGTTTTGTGTTTCCCTGATGACCAATGAGCATTGTTTCATATGTTTTGTTATCCATTTGGATATGATCGTTTCTGAGATACCTGTTCACATCTTTGGCCATGTTTCTATTGGATTGTCTATCTTTTTTATTTAAGGAGTTTCTTTATATATTCTAGATGCAAAACCTTCGTCAGATGTAAGAATTGTAAACATGGACTCCGACTGTGCAGCCTAATGTTTTAAGCCTCTAAATGAGTCTTTCCATGAGCAGAAGTTCTTAATTTTTATGTAGTCAAGCATATCATTTTCTCCTTTATGGTTAGTGCTTTTTCTTATTCCTGTTTGAGAAGTCTTTGCCTTTGACAAGATCATAAGCGTATTTCTACATCACATTTTAAGAGCTTAATTGTTTTACCTTACACATTTAAATCTACAGTCCATCTAGAATTGAATTTTTATATGGTATGATGTGAGAATCAATATTAATTTTTTTTATGGATATCCAATTGACCCACCACAATTTGTTGACAATTCCGCTCTATTTATGACTCTGTAATGTGACCTCTGCCATAAATCAGGTGTCCATTTCAGGGTCGATTTCTGGCTTCCCTCTTGTGTTTCACTGGTCCATTTGCCTAAGCTTCAGTTGGTGTCACAATGTCTTAATTAATGTAGCTTGATATCCAGTGGTGTAGGCTCTCCAAATGTATTCTTCAAATCTACTTTGTCTCTTCTTGGTTCTTTGCATTTTTAAAAATAAATTTTATAAACTTGTGAATTTCCCCCTTCAAAAAACTTTGCTGGCATTTTGATGATTGCATTGAGTCTATCAATTGATTTGGGGAGAATTGACATGTTTACAACACTGAGTCTTCTAATTTATGAACAAAATATATGTTTTTATTTATTTAGGAATTTTACAATTTCTTTCAATAATATTTTAAAGTTCTCTGTGTTGAATTTTGTGCATATTTTATTAGATTTATTCTAAGGTATTTAGAGTCAATGTTATTATAAATGTTATTTTTCTAATAGCTTTATTTATTTATAAAAATACAATTGGGTTTTTGTAAATTGATCAGCTATTGATACCTTGATAAATTCAATTAAGTATAATAATTTATTTTAAACTCATTTTTGACTTTTCCATGCACAATCATGCCATTTACAAATAATGACACTGCTTATTGCCCTGGCTAGGACCTCAAGTACCATGTTGAATAAAAGTAGTGATAAAGTGTACCTTAGCTTCATTACTGGTCTCAGAGGAAAGTTTTAGTACTTCAACATTAAGTGTTAGGTTTTCAGTATGATTTTGTTTTAATACTTCTTATCAGATTAAGAAAGTTTTCTACTATTCTTAGTTTTCTAGTCCTAGTTTCTGTTTTGTTTTTTTTAATGATCAGGTGATGAATTTTATCAAATTGTTTTTCTATAACTATGGAGTAATCATATAATTTTTATTCTAATTTTTAATGTGGTAAATTACATTAATTGATTTATTTTAATTGAGGTATAATTTACATACATTAAAATGCACACATTTTAAGTGTACACCTTGATGAATTTTTGCATATGCTTATGCCCAAGAAACTACTATTTAGATCAAGATTTAGACTATCTTCATCCACCAGAACGTTCCTTTGTACCCATTCTCAGCCAATACTCTGTAACCATGATTCTAATCTTTATCATCATGGATAAGTCATCCAGTATGTACTTTTAGTGTCTGGCTTCTTTTACTCCATATAATGTTTTTAACTCAAGTGTTATTTAATAACATGTTTTTAATTTCCAAGTAGAAGGTGCTATTTAGTTTTTTATTTTATTGTTAATTTTAGTTTTATTTCATTTTAGTCAGAGACTGTTTCTTCTTCTTAGCACTGAGGTTTTCTTTGTGGTTCTGGTATAAGAATATAATTTAAAAAAATGAAACAGATTTATTCTAAGAGTTTCATCTTAGAAGAAAGCCCAGATATTTGGAGAAGCTCTTTAATCATCACAATATTCCTTTGAGTCAGGTGAAAAGAGCAGGTAAATGTGCTCTAATCACTTCTTTCAGTGTCATAATTGTAGTCTATTGCTACTTTGGAAACCCAGTTTAAATGTATTAATTTTAATATTTACTGAAGTTTTTGCTTACTGAGATGTTGTTGTAGAGTGGTGGGGTCAAGGGCTTTCAAAGTCCAGCTCTGTCCTTCACTAGCTTTAACATTTAGTTGCTTAGAATTACTTACGATGGTTTACCTATCTGTAAAATAGAAATAATAGCATCCATTTAGCATTGTTTTTGTGATGACTGACTGAGATAACCTATGTAAAGCATCTGGTAAGTGGGATAGGTACGCACTTAACAGCAGCTGTGACTGCGATTGTTATTAGCTTTAAATAAGCTTAGTCCACATGCTGTTCACACCAACACATGAGGAAATGACATCTAGTTCTAGACTGACAGAGCAGCAAATAAGCCTGGATTGAGAGGAGCAAACATTCACTAATCAAGCCTTATGTCTCTGAATTGACATATTATCCCTATTCATATCCAAACCCTCCAGAGAAAGCACCACAGTAAAGTATAGCAGTCTCTTCATCATCTGTGTGAATTATAATATGGAGGAATCTTTCCAAATCGAGAAGTTATCAAGGGCAAGTTGAATCATCAAGAGAGAAAAGGTCCTTATTAGAAGACAGGGAAGAAAGTCAGGAAATGGAAATGACAAAGATCATAAACTTTACTTTCTTCCTCATTTGGCTCAGAAGCAGGCCTTGCTAAGGATCACTAGTTGAAGCTACTGATCAGTTTTCATTCACAAAGAGTACTGTCAAGTGCTCCCAGAGGCCAAAGCCTCTACCTCTGGATTTCACATTCTTTGCCCGCAGCAGTCTAAAATTATACCTTTCCTTCACCTCTGTGGTACTTTCCGTTTGTCCTTTTGGCTTATAGCCAAATCCTTGTGCTCAGACAGTTTCATTCATGACTATCTCCCAGTCTGAGAAGAATGAAGACTTGGGAGAGGGAGGGGGCAGTGCAGGGAGGAAAGGATCTGTATTTGAGCCACAGGGAAACTCCTACCTCTGACATGCCGGTGCTTCTCAAGGTTACAGGGATCAAGCTGCTTGCAGTCAGTTGTGAAGAAAAGGCTTTCCTCTCTCCTGTTGTGATGGCAGTGGGACTGACTGGTTGTGACAATAACAGCGTACTCCAGGCCTGACTGATGTGGTGACAGCACCAGGCTTGCGTGAAACCCACTGCCAAGGCTTAGGACCTCACTGGTACTGTTGACAACCTCTTTTTCTACTTGACTCACATTGCAATCACCTGAGAAGCATGTTGTCCAAAATTTCAAAGAGAATCAAGCAGAAGTAATGGACCAGAGGTAGCCCTGAGTGGGCATTATTTATTGACAGGTAACAAAAAGTCAGATTAAAAAAAAAAGGTCAACCAAAGGAGGTGTAAGGTGTGGTTGTTGAGAAACATGCTTATCATATTCTAGTCCTAACAGGTTCAGCTGGTTCAGCCGTTGCCACTTACTGTCCCATAACAAAATTATCACTAGGTAAATCTGCCTGTAGTTAGCTAAGCCACTGGTCAGTGCCCAGCAGTGATATACCTATCTTTATTAGTTTTAAACTTTCTCCCCAAAATCATAACTTTCTCATAAAAGTGACTTCAAAACACAGGTTTTAAGTGTACATATGCTTATGTTTTTGTTCAGCAATTTATTTTTTTATTTTTTAAATTTTTTTTAGCTGAGCCATCCTGCCACCTGTTGGCAGCTCAGCGGCTGTTCAGCTCGGGCCAGGACTCGAACTGCTGTTGCTCAGAGCTCAAACTCTTGAGTGATCTCTTAACCAAATGAGCCACTTGGCCGGCCCTGTTCAGCAATTTTTTATGTCAATTTTTGAATATACTTATAAAAAAGAATGAGTTAGTTGACTTTTCAAAATTTGTGGCATTTCAGGAATGACTTTGTATATTATAGTTTTGACTTGAAACCTTTAATTTTCATCACTAGTTGAATGCTGATGGAGTACAGAAATCAACAAAAAGGGTTGGAAAATGAAAGTGAGATAGCAACATCACTTAACATGAGTTCAACTGGATCTGGACTCTGTTGAAGACCCGGAAATCATGCTTGTGCATCAGCCCCAGGGTGATCAGCCCTGGTGTGAGGGGAGGAACTCACACCAACTTGAGGGCACACAAGAGTCATATAAATCAGAATGCCTATTTTATGAATTTAGTGAGAAATATAACCAAATATTCCGGATGGCATAACATCCTCTTCCTATAGTCAAAGTATATCAGAAGCCAAATCATAATCCGGGCCAGCTTTTGGATTTATCCAAAAATTATCCTGAGGAATCAGAACTAGTCAAAACCTAGGTGAACGGTATATTCCCTCCTTATAGACAGATCCACTTGGGAAATAGGAGATTGCTCAATGAACAGAGTCAGGAGTTTTATATTAACAGAGTCTTATATTAACAAAGTGTTTAAAAGAACTAGGGGAAAACAGCTTGAGGTGTCTATCCAATACAAACAATAATCTTGCTAAGTGCTTTGACCTTTGATTTACCGTCAAACCAGACACCAGAAATACTCCCAGACTCTATAGTTAAGACTTCTTCTTCCAACGACAGCGCATTGGTAGACACTACTAATGCCAGTCTCCAGAGCCCTCTTTTTTCCCCAAAGGCTGAAACACTCCCCTCTTCCCATCCATTTCAATACACACACCCACATCTTTTTTTTTTAAATTAAAGCTTATTGGGGTGACAATGGTTAGTAAAGTTACATAGGTTTCAAGTGTATAATTCTATAATACATCATCTATATACCACATTGTGTGTTCACCACCCAGAGTCAGTTCTTTCATCACCAATATATATGATCTCATTTAGCCTCATCTACCCTCCCCCCACCCCCTTACCCTCTGGTAACCACAAAACTATTGTCTGTGTCTATGAGTTTTTATTTCTTTATTTGTTTGTCTTGTTCCTTTGTTATTTTCAATTTAATATCCCACATATCAGTGAAATCATATGGTTTTTGACCAAAGAGTGTGATTGCTGGATTGTCTAGTAAAAGTATATTTAGTTTTGTAAGAGCCTGCTGACCTATCTTTCAAAGTGACTATACTATTTTGCATGCCCACTAGTAGTAAATGATAGTTTGTGTTGCTACACATCCTTGACAGCATTTGGTGTTATCAGCATTTTTGATTTTCACTATTGTGTAGGAGGATAGGGGTCTGTCATTGTCATTTTATTTTGCATTTCCCTGATGACATGATGTGGAACATCTTCTCATATGCTTATTTGCCATCTGTATATCTTCTTTGGTGAGGTTAATTGACCTCAGGTTAATTAACCTGTTTAGGTTAATTGACCATTTTTTATTCAATTTGTTTTCTTATTGTTGAGTTTTAAGAGTACTTTGTATATTTTGGATAAAAGTTCTTTATCAGCTATGTCTTTTGCAAATATTTTCTCCCAGTCTGTGGCATCTTGTCTTCTCATTCTCTTGAGATCCACTTTTTAATATTTTTTCCTATTGCATTCAGTTTTGCTGTTATCTATTATTTCCTCCCTTTGAATTTCCTTGGATTTCTTTTGATTCTTCAAATTTCAATTGATTTACTTTCTGTGACTCTAAAATACTAAGTTGAATACTTAATTTATCTATTTTCAGCCTTTCTTCCTTTCTAATAAGAATTTAAATAATAGATTTGCTTTCAAGTGCCACATTAACTGTGTCTCATAACTTTTGGTTGATAGGCTAAATTAAAAAACAATGACATTACTGCCAACCAAAATTTATGAGACATGGCTAAATTGACACTTGGAAAATTGCTAAGTGTATATTAAAATTTTTTCTTTTGTTATTGATTTTTTTAAAATTGCATTGTGTTCAGAAAGTGTATTTTATGCAATATGGAGTTTTAAAAATATGTTGAATATTGCTTTGTGGTCTAGATTAGAACACAGGCAACTTTAAAAAAATACTACATGTCTGCTCAAAGAATACGTTTCCTCCAGTTTGAAGTGCATTACTCTATAGCAGCGGTTCTCAACCTCTCATAGGGGTCGCCTAAGACCATTGGAAAACACATATTTTCGATGGTCTTGGGAACCAAGACACCGCTCCTCTATCTGTCTCCAGGCCCACATGTAGATATGCCCACATACGAGTACCCGAAGACCCCTGTGAAAGGGTCATTTGACCCCCAAAGGGGTCGTGACCCACAGGTTGAGAACTGCTGCTCTATAGTCTCTTTTTGATAATTCAAATATCTGATGACGCTCACTAATGCAAGCTTATTTCCGCATGCATTTGTGGTTTTTACTTCACCTGATATGATTCTTTCATGCCTGGTTTTATAGTTGACTTCTTCAGAAATGATTTGCTTTTGTTTCTGCCAAGGATCTGGGGTAGTTACCAACTCAGGAATCCTTTAACTGAATTTTCATCAGAGAAGTTCTATGTGGCTGCACAGGTGGTAAAAATTTCAGCCCCAAAGTTACGTAAGAGCAGCCTGAGGTGGCTGGGACTCGTCAGAGGGCCCTATTTTCTTCTCTTCCTAGAGCCTAGGCCATGATCAGTATGTATATTCAACATCTCTTTCTGGGGGCACATGTTTTCTTTAGTTCACTGACTGAAGGGGTCACCTTTATGCAGTTCCATCTTCGTGGAGAGGCCATTACTTTGAATTCTTGTTTTGGAAAAGTCTGAGGTCTCTGTCTTTGCCCAAGTTTTTAGAACTTCTTTCTTCTCTACCTTAATAGAATTGGGTTACAACACCTCAGTTTGTTATGGGTACTATTAGTCAGATTAAGTTAAATGATGTTGCAATAATAAATCAACTCTGAATGCTTTACATGTTATTTCTTGCTCATACTGCCTATCTTGAGCAGATTAATGGAGAGTTTTGCTCTGTTGAGTCACCTAGGGACCCAAGCTGATATAGGTTTCACCATCTCGGCTCATGACTAGGCATTTGCTAAAGCAAAAGAACAGAAGAGAGAAGACCACACAGGGTATTTCACTCCCTCAGCTCTGAAGTGATTCACATCACTTCTGCACACATTTCATAGATAATTAGCAGGCACACAAACCTGCTTATCTTCAAGTGGACTGGGAAGTATAGTTTTCTGGGTACCCAGGAAGGAGGAAAATAAAATAGGATTTGGTGATCATATACCATTGTCTCTGGGATATCCACTACCTGTTACCTAATGTCCTGAGCATTCTTAAGTCCTTGAGTTACCAGCTTCAGTTTATGAACATTAATTAACCTCCTATTCATAAGTTCTTCAAAGATATGATATATGATTTAACATGTATATAATGATAAACCAAGCTTTAAGAAATAATTTGAAACCTTCAAATCCATAATGTGGACTGCCGAGATACTCCAAAGCTGACTGGACTCAATTTGATTTTAAGACCAACCAACAAAAATATATATAGAGAGAGGTAGTTTTATAAAGGTGAACATGAAAAGTGTATCTCTAAGCATTTCACTTTTCAGTAGATTTGGGTGCTTCCTTGTAAGATTTGGCAGTCTGGTTCTAGAACCCAGAATCTTACGCACACCATCATATTGTCTAGGAGAGCTTCTAAACATGGAAATCTTATGTACATTTTGGCTATATAGACCTCCCTCACATATGGAAACATCCATTTCTTCTTTAAAAGTTGTTTAAGCAAGGTACTGGGCTATATAGGGACATCAATAGAAGCCTTATAAAGCTTTGCACACGACTGTGTGACTGGGACAAAATTCTCCCACATCTGTTCTGTTGGTTCACAACTGTCTGCTCTCTTGTTTTAGACAGTTACCTGACTTCTTTAACAATGTAGCTGCATTCTTTTGTTTTTCCAGCAGAGTTGTAGGAAGGCTCATTGTCTCTTTTCCTCAGCTGCAGGTGAGTTGCTAGAGGGACTAAAAATGGAACAGCCAATTCTCTTTAACTCTCTGATATATGTGTGAATTTTAATAAGTACTTTCTGAAGTTAGGCTCCAACTGTCAAGTAGAAACATAATAATAGCAGGCAAGAGAATAATACTAAAGGCAAATACTTGCTGGAGAGATAGTCCTAATCGATGCTGACTCCTTATTCCTTTAAGGCTAATCTGGAAGCGGGATTAGAGGGATAACTCATCATGTCTTTCGTCCTTCTTGAGCTGGAGAGAAAGAGAAACACTTTTGTTGACTCAGTGGCTGCCGTGAGCCAGAGGGGACCATAATCTAAGGTGAAGCCCTTCGCAGACTTAATTAAGAATGTTTTGTCTAACCTTCCTCCCAGCCTTAAATTCATGAAGCAAACATTTTATCATGCTTTAAAAATGGGGTGAGACTACTCTTCCCTTTCTCATTTTGACACTTGGGTTCACATAATGTGTGTGTGTGTGTGTGTGTGTGTGTGTGTGTGTGTGTACCTGAGCTATAGAGGCAGATGAAACCTGATTTTACTTATAAGATGTGTGACTCTTGGCATATTACTTACTTCTTTATTTTGTAAACTGGGATTCATAATTCATTCTGGATTGTTGTGAAGATGAATGATGCATGACATATGAAAGATATTCAGTAAATAGTAGCTATTATTATTAACTGTAATGCTTAAAAGGTATTAGGAACTCTATTATATTCCATTTATGTGGACATCCTAAATTATCCTTTTCTTTGGACCCATATTTCCAAAATGTTAACAGGCTACCTGGGAAATGGCTGTCCTTTAGGTAGATGAGACTGTCATCAAGGTTGAAGAGGCATATAGGAAATATCACAGCAGGAGCAAACCTTCAAAAACAGGGTGATGCAAACTTCTTACCCCAAATAAAGTGTGTCTATACCCCATTAGCATCCTGTGTGCCAATATGTCTTTGAAGTCACTTCATTTTTTGGTGTGTCATTTTCTTTACCTGTAAAATGAGGGTGTTAGCTAATCTCCAGATTCTCTTCTAGCTCAAACTCCTCTTAGTTTACTGATGAGGTGAGAGATGGCATGGTTCAGAGGCTCTGGGCTTAGGAACTATGGATTTCAATTATGAAATTGTTCCCTAAGAAGCAGCTTACTTTCTAGTATCTGTTCTAGGAGGTAGAAGAAGGCTGTAAGTCTCAGGACAGAGTATTCTATCTTAACCACAAAGCTTTGTTGTACAACAGAAGTACAAATTACCTGCAAATTAGAGGAATTAATTGGATGGCAGAACACCTATGGACTAAAAATATCTGAAGCTAGGAAAACAGGCTGGCTTCAGAAACGCAGCACATGACCCTTTCCTATGGCTCCTCCATTTCTGCTTTAAGACACAACCACTTAACACATACATTTATCCCTTGAAAAATATTTTTCACACTGGTTGGGCACCAAGTGGCAATAAACATTCCCCACCCACACAAAAAGACCAGTATGACATCATTCATGCTATAGCAAGCCTTGCATTTGCATTTAGAATGCCAGAGAAATATTAGTAATGTACTCTTAAACGTTTCAAAATAGTACTTTATAAATCTGACTTTTAATACTTTATTAAGTAAGAAAGAAGA
>NW_017731364.1:733402-740529 GCF_001890085.2 Hipposideros armiger | reverse complement strand
GGGGAATAGAGGATGCAGTGGGAGTGAGGTGGGGGGTAAGGCTGTTATTTAAGATGAGGGAGGGGTGTGGGGAAAGCCTCTCTGAGAAAGGAGATACCAGATAAGCAAAGACCAATGAAATGAGGGGAAATACCCCCGGGGAAGAGGAACAGCAAGTACACAGGCCCTGGGGAAGGAGGGATGTGGGGATGACCAGTGGGGCTGGAACTCAGCAAGCCAGGAAAGTGGTCGAAGACACAGTGGGAGAGGTAGCCAGGCTAGATCACCACAGGGTTTTGTAGCTTATGATAAAGAATTTAGGTTTTATTGCAAGCGTGATAGGACATTACTGGAAAAAGACGCAGTCAAATTTACCTTTGAAAGGCATCACTTGGGCTGCTTCCTGGGGAACTGTGTATAGGAGAGCCAGGGTAGAAGCCAGGGGATCAGTGGGGGCCAGTCAAGGGATCTTGGTAGCTTAGATGAAGGTAACAGTTTCCTTCCACCCTGGCTCGCTAAGATCTATGACTTCCTGACAATAAACTCTAATATTGAATGTCTTTTGGCTTAACAGTGTAGGGATCCCAACCTGCCAAAGCTGTGGGTACAAAACAAATAATACATTTTGTATTCTGAGTGTCTCTGGGAAATGACAGGCAGAAGGGAACAAAGGGTGTGTATATTTTGCCATTGTCTCTAAAAGTGGATAATGGTCATTCAGATGCCCTCCCCTTTCAACCCCCAGAGTACTTATTTCTGCCTGACTAATTTTTACATAATCACATTTGGTCCATTCTGTGCAACTTCCTTTAAGGCTGTATCTCTTCTTTCTAAGAATACTGGAAGCTCCTAAGGGCAGATAGCTGTATTGATACAGCTCTTGTACTCAATGACTAGAACCATAGCATAACATAGAGAATGGTAAGAATGTGTACTTTTACAATGAATTAATATTTAGGTAATTGAATGGGTCCAATTGAAATATGTCATTTATTTATTAAAGTTGAGGCTTNTTGGGATCTGATAGTGAATTAAAAGTGCTTCCACCCTTTGAGACCAGTCATTTCTCTCCAGCTCCAACTATCAAATACTCCTAAAGAACATGTGTTTTGGAGCAAGGCAAATTGTTGCTTCCTAGCTGTGTAAGTTGGAAACTTAACCACTACTTAACCACTCAGCCTTGTCTGTTAAATGTCTGTGTTTTTTATTGTTGTTGTTGTTTTAGTCAATGTTAGCCAGGATGCGTATAAAACTTCTAGCATAATGCCTGGCACATGGGGGAGTTATTATTATTGTCATTATGGGGCTATTTTCTCCTCTGGTAAGATATGACATTGTCTCCTGGAAAATCAAGACTGGCTGCTCATCACTTTACTAAATTGAGGCAATATCCCTTTTTTGGCTTGAGAAGAAGCTGTGGGATTTCTGAATTATCACGTGAAATTAAAAATGCTAAGCCCTTTACCCAAGGGCAATCCCCTGAGTTCCTGAGCATCTACTCAGCCTGACCTACTGGAATAAAGAAAAGTGAGGACAAGGTCCCCATGCAGAGCTGAATGATTCATGCACAAATGCCCTCTCTGATTCATACAAGGGAGGAAATGATCCTGTCCTTTTCATAAGCTAGCCTCATTTGGCAGAGACTATGGGGGCTCCGAGCTGTCGGGCACAGAGTTTGGCTGTGTTCTGAATGCTTGGTGATGACCAAATTGGTGAGGAATATAGCTGAGCAGCAGGGCTGATGGACGACTCACAGAGGTACTGTGGGTAATTAGAGATTCATTACAATCCCATAGTTTGTATCATGGCTCAGGGTCAACATAGGGTCACTGCACATGGCAAACTTAGGGAGCTGTGTCTGGAAGGATGACGCCAGCTAGGAGAGGCTGAGAGAGTGAAACGGACAGGATCAAGGAGCCAGGGGGGCTGAGGCACAGATACACAGCCAGGGACTGGCGACAGCTGGATGTGGGGCGGTGGGCCCTGAGGATTCTCTGGAGGGGAACAAAACACAGGCAGCTGAACTGGCTTCCCTACCACCATCCCTGCCATCTCCAATTAACCTTCTAGGCTAAGGGTTCCCAGAGGCTGGCATGTCAGGGGCCAGTCCAATTTCAAAAATAATTGGGGCCTGACATGGGGTAGCCAACTTTGTATTTTGCAGAGTAAGGACATTGAAAACAAACAAAACAGTTGCCATCCACTATCATCATCATTTCAGAAGAGAAAGGGGATTTTTACTCTAACTAATGTAGAAAGGACATAATCTCAGGATAAATGACAGTCATGTAAATTTAATTAATTTAGTTCACCAACTTGTGGTTATTTTTCTTATTACCATGAAGATTTATAAAAACTCTCTTGCAGACTAGCTTTAGATTTTCCCTCCAGATTTTCCAGAAAGGCAAACCCAGGGAACAATTCTGTTAATAATATTCATGAAGAGAAAAATAACGCTGCAGACTTAATAAACCTTAGGAACTTTGTGAAGATAAACTTTTTTGAAGATTTCTTCATGAAGAACTTTTTGAAGAAAAATGCTTTCCATTCTTTCTCAATACATTCTTTTCTCTCTATGGTTAAGAAGAAAAGGAAAAAAAGAAATGAAAAGCTTATCAGTTAAATCATTTCATTAGGATGGCATCTAAAGTTCTGTTATAAAANATCTTCATGCAGTAGCCTACGGTTCACAATTTCTGTTTAACTTTTCCATATTTTTATATGGAATAGTTTACTTGTTCCATAGTGTCTCATTTTATGGATGCTTCCCCCTTTTATTTTAAATTGACCCTTTCTTTTTCTCCAGGTTTTTTTGTTTTGTTTTATGATTCCAGACACTGCAGCAGTAAGTACTGTTATATTTTTTACTTTGAATTTTTTCTGTGTTCCCCTCTAACTCCTGTTCCATCATCAATCTCCCTATCCCGTTGTCAAAAGAGCTAATCTAAAATAATCTACAATAATAATTTAATATAATAATAATAATATTAATAATGATATCTTTGTATTTATCATTTCTCAGAGTTGTGCTGAAGAAAAAATGCTGTTGGTGAAAAGCCTATGTTAACTTTAAAATATTTTAATAAAATTTGGTATCATTTAAATTGTAAAAACTCAGGGTATGTGGTAATAAACTTTACCGCTTCTAATCAAGTGAAAGGCATGGACCCTCTTAGGAATGCGGAGGGGAAGCTTTGGGGGAAGACGAGAGGGTTGTTCTGAAATCACTGCACGTGTGTAGACACCCACTCTGTGAGTACTAATCCTTTAAACTATAAACCCTCTCTCGGATCCTTTTCATGGAAACCAGGCTGGGTCTTAAATATAAGGACCAAACATACAGTCACACAAATGAGGCGCTCCTGGGGGGGGGCCTTCCATAGCATTGGCAGGACAGTCACAAAGGGAGACACTCATGCTTTTCTCCAAGTTGGTGAATTTCCCTAAGTGGTTTCAGAAGCTCGAATTACAAACAGCTTCCTAATTGTCTTTGAAAACCACCCTTCCTATGAGTGTTGAGTTATTGCTGATTGAGTCTCATCCTTGGGTTTTACTGTGTCCTCGTTGACAAGTCCTGGATCCAAGGAAAATAGAGAAATGTTCTGAAAGCAAACCTGTTCCTATCCATAAGAAAATGCCATTATTCAATTGCTGCCATGGACTCTGGGAAAACAATGTGTGCCTTTCATCCCTCTCTTGCTCTAAGAGTCCTCATTGTATCTGCCTGGTCCGTGAATGGGTTCCACCATGCAGGAAGTGACATGGCACAGTGAGTTTAAGAATATTCCTTATTTTTGTTCAGTTGGGTCACACCAGTGTCTAACCCATAACAAGAGGAAGGTTATGGTAACTTACATCACAATGTTCAGATTAGCTCATCTGAACAAACTTTTGCAATTAAAGCAATGTCATTAATTTAAATTGTGTGCCTTCAAGTGAAATTTTTCTATAAGGACATTTTTTGGGGGTAATTATAAAATGAATAAATAGAGAATGTCACCCCTCTTCCCCTAGAATATTTTGGTCCCTTTGATAAATAAAAATATTTCCAAGGTCATGTAGCTAGGTCAAACTCAAATGTGTCAGACTTCAAAAATCTAAGTTTTTCTATCACACTAGGTCATCTCTCAAATAAAAGGGCTGCCTGGCTTCTATGTAAAGTTTGAAATGTTTAATACTTAAACTCTGCCCCCAAAGCAAATGTTTTCTTCACAAATTGGTGATCTCAGGGGAAGAATTTTTTTTTACTTCCCATTTGTCTCTATAAATTATATTAAATTGCAGCCTGTTCCTTGCTTATCACATCAACTAAAAATGGCTAGAAAAATTTTTACCAAACATAAAGAAAGTGTTTTGGATTATCTGACTTAATTCACAGGCTAATGGTATACATGAAATTTCCTGGGGGGTGGGGTGGGCAGAGCAAAAGATATAGGCAATGATTATGTGGATTAACTGAAACTGGGGAACCCAGGAAAAGTCTATGTGACTGCCAGCTGGAAACAACAGACGAAACATGGAGGGCAAAGAAAACAGAATAGGTAACCGGTAGGAGCCCCAATTCAATGTCACAAAGGAGCAAGTGTGACTGTAGTTGAACTGCTTCTCACATGGGCAGCTCTGTGAAGTGCGGTCTGGGGTGAATTGCAGCTGGTGTTTTTCTGTTGTTTTTTGTTTGTTTGTTTGTTTGTTTACTTAAAAATAATTAGTGATTCTATAATATCTTGGATTGTTTTATCAGTAGCACTCTGTTTGGGTATTCTCTAGTTGCATATCTTGGCTTCCCAGTTCAGGGTTTACTGGTCATTCTCATAAACCTCTCTGATTCTTCTAATTATTAAGGGGTGTTTGATAGAAATATGCTAAAGCAGCAACAAGCATCATGCACAGCCATGCATTAGGTGCTTAAGGTTAATAGCTAGGGTGACTGCATCCCAAGCTGGACAAGTTCCCATTTAAATCAGTAAATTATATGGTCACCCTAACCATGGCTAATAAGACTTTGCAGAACTTGAGCTGAATCATGAGAGGTCCTCCAGGGCCTGGAGCAGGCCTCAAACTATCAGGAGCTTTAAGAACCAACCCCCGCAGGCTGGCTCCAGGCCACAACCCCCTCACGAGGAGTTGCCCACTAAGAATTGAGTCAGAAGCCCTTCCTCACAGCAGAAGAAGCCATTCACGGAGTAGCCACCTTCTTCCAGGGCAGAAAGAATTTCTTCATCCTGAAGGCTCACACTTTCGTGGCCTTGACTGGTTCCTGAAAGGTCTTGGGTTTCACACTGTAGCCAACAGGGTGAATGGAGCTCATTCTCTGGGTGACAGTTTCCTCTTCATCCCACTGCATCTCTCAGGCCTGCTTCTGCTGCTCACTCTTCTAGATGCAAACCCTCTTGTCAGCTAAGCTTTCTTCTCACACCTCCAGCTCTGTGCTTCCACTTCTCTACCCACCTCCCATGCTCCTGCCCTTGGGCTTACTTGTCTCCCAGTGAGAGGTGAGCCCACTGAGGGCACACAACACCCACCAGATTCCTTTGTATCCCCAGCATCTTGTATCTGGAAGATGCACAGGGATTGTTAATTGATGTTGTTAATTATTATGAACTATGTCCCCCACTTTCTGTGCCAGTGCAATTCTTCCCTTCCAGCTGGTATAAAATGCCTACCGAATGGCGTTCTTCATTTTGCCCAAAGCTTACATATTTTGTACGTCTCTCTTCCTTATCATATGTTGGGATAAAATAAACCANAGGACTCAAACCTATGTCCTCTGGTTCTAAATTCTGTGTGTCTCTACTCCATGCAAAAGAAAAATGCACCTTGACATTTTGCCATGCTCAATCCATTTTATTCTCTGGAATAAGATTATCACACTTTAGGGAAATCTTATTAACAACCAAACATTCAATCAGGATAGACCTGAAATTAAAAGCTATGTTCTCAGTCCTAGGATACCCTAATTATGAAGAGTGGGTCATCTCAAACCTGGCATATTTAAAGCCACATTTTACTATCCCAAGAGGACTACCCTATGGGGTGGGATTACACAAAAGAGAAAAGCATAAAGCATTTAGTTAACAAAACAACAAAGAAGTTTTGGTGCCTCACCTGTAGCTGATTTTGTGTTTGTACTTTTAGACTTTTTTTTTTTCCTTTAAGGAACATTTTTGTACCTTTTTCTGCTCCATCAAATGAACTAATTTAACTTGATGCTAATTTGTACACATTCAGAGCTGGGAGATGTCTCCTTGCTCTAAAGTATTCTATCCAAATGTGGCAGGAGGGGAGGCTGTGGGGCCAGGGGAATGCAGTGTGGGTGAGGGACAGCTGGAACGTGTTCCTTTGTATGTGACCAGCCAGACTGCTGGTGGCTTTTGCATCTGCACAGGCTGAGGGACACGATGCCTCCTGCAGGACATGTACGGGCCCTCCCTACACTTCCCTCCACCTGTGTCTGGATCTCCCCCGCGTCTCTGCCCTCATACTCATAGCAGAAGTTGAAATGCTTCTTAAGCTTTGAGACTGCTCTCAACTTTATTTCCCCTCCAATAGTAATGTACAGCAATTAATAGAAAAGGAGGAATTAGTTTTTCAGAGGCAGAAGGTCTTTGACCTTACAGATTAAAATCAGGGATTCTCTTGTCTATATTCCTTTGAAACTGTGAAGGGCTTTGTGTTTTGCTTTTACGGAATGGGTAGAACCAGACTTCTAGGTAGGTTGGAACTAATAGCTTTTTAAATTCTAAAATTCTTTGAAAATGAAAGGAATTGTATAATTTACAGTTTTTATACACTAATGTGGAAGTGTCTCATTTGCTTGATTAATGGAGCCAAGATATGATCCTAATTAGTTCCTAACCCTAAGATTAAAAAAAATTCTTTCTCTAAATTCAAATAAGGTCTGTTTCTAAGTTAATAAAATTGCACTAGGGTTAATTTCTTGGTTTTGAAACTGTACTATAGTATGTCTAATGTAATCGTTGGTGGAAGCTGGGTGAAGACTACATGGAAACTGTACTATTTTAGCAACTTCTTCAGCCTTAAACGATTTCAAAATTAAAGTCATTAAAAAAATAAAAACAACTCTTCATACAACTTTTTTCCCAGAAAGCTAAGAAGTCTCTAAGCCAAAAACATTAGTGGAAAGGTCA
>NW_017731364.1:721661-728007 GCF_001890085.2 Hipposideros armiger | reverse complement strand
TTCTTGCTTTTTAAGCAAGGGGTCCCACATTTTCATTTGGCTTTGGGTCCTGCAAATACACAGCAACCCTGGTTACTGGGTCTCTGCTGACAGCCACTAAGACTGCTGGAACCTCTGACCCCCACTCCCCTTCCCAGGCCTACTTCTCTAGAGAGAAGCCATTGTAAAGGGGCAGGGGGCTGCTCATATAGCCAGAACACATGTGGAGGAGGGAGGGAGAGTTTAGTTCAATCAGGGAATCCAGGTGTATTCAGTGCAGTGGTTTAAAAATTTCCAAATACTTTGCTATTTAGCAAGTAGTGCTACTAGTCATTATACTGATGCTTTGCATGAAATTGCTGACACCTTGGAAACTGCTTAATGATACATAAAATTCTATTTTTTCTGTGTGGAATGCCACTGGCAAGTGGGTATTACTTATAGATGTATAAATATTGTGCATATTAGCATGAAGAGTCACTTACAAGTCAATAAGCTTTCTGAACAGTAGAAGAACAAAAGACAAAAAAATCACAGAGAAACGCATAATTTCATAGGATTTTGTTCGATTATTTCTTAACCTTGGTAAGACGAGCCATTTCTATAAAACGGTGACTTTAATTTTATTTTGAAGGTAATACAAAGGCAAAATTAAATTAGTTTTCCATTTTTACCATTTAGTCTTGAAAGAAAAAAAAATATTTGCTTTCATTTTAGAGTACTGAGTGGAACAACAGAAGATATTTGAAACATGGTAAAACTAGTGCTCATTGTCGCCTCTTTAATCCTTTTTTTTCCCACTTTGTTCTTTGGATCTGCTCCATTCTAATTTGCCTTTAATTTTCTTTTTTCATGCAACAACCCTAGGAGCATATTTGCAAAACAATTAATAAGGACAAATGTACCACCGCAATTATTACTTGCTAGCATTAAAGATCAAGGCGTGGCCTCACACAGCCACGGGCAGACTCTGTGAGACAAGTCTTATGTTTCAGGTTCCAATTCCAGAAGTTAGAATATTTTTGCTTTTGCTTGGTGTTCTTCTCATTGCCTTTATACACAGTCATATCAGTGTGGCCTACGGAAATACATATATGGAGACTTGGGGGTCTCAGAAAATCGGGTTGAATCCGATCATGTAGCTTGTGAGGGAAATGAATCAGCCTCCTGGGACCTCCACTTCTCACTCACAAAATGAAGAAAAGTCCTAGTTTACGTACGGAGTTGTCATAAAGCATAGATAAGATAACATGCAGAGTTGGGTACCTGGTACATAAAGCACTCGGTGCCTGTTTTTCATTCTCCTTTTTCCTTTCATATAAAACTTTGCACACACTTAAACACTGGCTTCTTTTTATTTTCTAAAAAAGCATAAAGTTTTTACCATGTGCAAACATTTCAAACACATGTACAGGCATGTTCATAATGGAAAGTATAACTCCACTGTCCCACTCTGCTTCCAGGCTCCTAGGTCTATGCCCTAGGTAATCGCACAGCATCTTTCTGAAAATTCTCCTGGTATATCTAAGGCTTAGATAGGTAGTTAGCTCTCATTTTTTATAATCACAAATGAGGTTGTACTAAACATGCTGGTATGGAATTTATTTTTAACATCTTCATGCAGTAGCCTACGGTTCACAATTTCTGTTTAACTTTTCCATATTTTTATATGGAATAGTTTACTTGTTCCATAGTGTCTCATTTTATGGATGCTTCCCCCTTTTATTTTAAATTGACCCTTTCTTTTTCTCCAGGTTTTTTTGTTTTGTTTTATGATTCCAGACACTGCAGCAGTAAGTACTGTTATATTTTTTACTTTGAATTTTTTCTGTGTTCCCCTCTAACTCCTGTTCCATCATCAATCTCCCTATCCCGTTGTCAAAAGAGCTAATCTAAAATAATCTACAATAATAATTTAATATAATAATAATAATATTAATAATGATATCTTTGTATTTATCATTTCTCAGAGTTGTGCTGAAGAAAAAATGCTGTTGGTGAAAAGCCTATGTTAACTTTAAAATATTTTAATAAAATTTGGTATCATTTAAATTGTAAAAACTCAGGGTATGTGGTAATAAACTTTACCGCTTCTAATCAAGTGAAAGGCATGGACCCTCTTAGGAATGCGGAGGGGAAGCTTTGGGGGAAGACGAGAGGGTTGTTCTGAAATCACTGCACGTGTGTAGACACCCACTCTGTGAGTACTAATCCTTTAAACTATAAACCCTCTCTTGGATCCTTTTCATGGAAACCAGGCTGGGTCTTAAATATAAGGACCAAACATACAGTCACACAAATGAGGCGCTCCTGGGGGGGGCCTTCCATAGCATTGGCAGGACAGTCACAAAGGGAGACACTCATGCTTTTCTCCAAGTTGGTGAATTTCCCTAAGTGGTTTCAGAAGCTCGAATTACAAACAGCTTCCTAATTGTCTTTGAAAACCACCCTTCCTATGAGTGTTGAGTTATTGCTGATTGAGTCTCATCCTTGGGTTTTACTGTGTCCTCGTTGACAAGTCCTGGATCCAAGGAAAATAGAGAAATGTTCTGAAAGCAAACCTGTTCCTATCCATAAGAAAATGCCATTATTCAATTGCTGCCATGGACTCTGGGAAAACAATGTGTGCCTTTCATCCCTCTCTTGCTCTAAGAGTCCTCATTGTATCTGCCTGGTCCGTGAATGGGTTCCACCATGCAGGAAGTGACATGGCACAGTGAGTTTAAGAATATTCCTTATTTTTGTTCAGTTGGGTCACACCAGTGTCTAACCCATAACAAGAGGAAGGTTATGGTAACTTACATCACAATGTTCAGATTAGCTCATCTGAACAAACTTTTGCAATTAAAGCAATGTCATTAATTTAAATTGTGTGCCTTCAAGTGAAATTTTTCTATAAGGACATTTTTTGGGGGTAATTATAAAATGAATAAATAGAGAATGTCACCCCTCTTTCCCTAGAATATTTTGGTCCCTTTGATAAATAAAAATATTTCCAAGGTCATGTAGCTAGGTCAAACTCAAATGTGTCAGACTTCAAAAATCTAAGTTTTTCTATCACACTAGGTCATCTCTCAAATAAAAGGGCTGCCTGGCTTCTATGTAAAGTTTGAAATGTTTAATACTTAAACTCTGCCCCCAAAGCAAATGTTTTCTTCACAAATTGGTGATCTCAGGGGAAGAATTTTTTTTTACTTCCCATTTGTCTCTATAAATTATATTAAATTGCAGCCTGTTCCTTGCTTATCACATCAACTAAAAATGGCTAGAAAAATTTTTACCAAACATAAAGAAAGTGTTTNAGGCATTCAGACCTTCAGCAGTTATGAGAATGATCTGGTTAAGGAGTCAAAAGCAATAAAAATAGAGCATTTAGAGACTAATTAGGTGCTAAACTGAGTGGTACTGACTATATATTATCACTGAAATATTTTAGTTGTTATAACTGAGAGAGCTGGTGCTCACCTTTCTTCCATTAGCATCCATCAGAACCAGGTTGATAATAGTGACTGGATAACAGGTATATTGAAAAAGACTATATATTGAAAGAACTCAAGAAACCCTATAAAAGATGATATTATACTCCAGGAAGCCAAGAGGCAGGCAAATTTTAATCACAGTGAATTTTCTATGACAGATACAAAATCTTATGCCCTATGCAGCCCTCTGCTAAAATAAGATCTTAATAATTGTGGCTCATTGCTTGGCCTTCGTTCAGTTAATTTTAATGTATATTATCTAGGAGAGTATTAACTGAGATAATTGCTGTTTAACTTTAGATCAGTAGCTTATAATGCATAATATATTAGTAATGTATTCTGATAAGGTTTTTCTCTTTCAGCGTAAGCAATTTTATAGCTCTCAGGCAATGAAACTTATGTGTTCCTTCTCTTAAAGAAAAATAAGCAGTTGAAATTCGCTCCATTTTAGAAAGAGAGAAACCAAGATTTGCCAAGGAACAGAGATTGTGGGAGCTCTTCCAGGATAGATCCCGGGCTTTGTGAGCTTTGGTTCAATTCATTATGTTGAATTACAATATACTTGTTATGCCACCATTTTGCAAGACCTGATGCATAGATGGTATCACCTCTGCTGAGGTGCGTTTCTGAGTTCCCACTGCCTGGGGTGATGTCCAACACTCTTAGTGTGGCTTAAAAAGCCTTCTGCCTACCGTTTCACACACACTGTTAACTTCACCAGAAAAAAATCTCCGTTCCCCACCTCTCTTGGTGACCCCTTCCCGTTCCTCTAGGCCTTCCCTGGCACCACTCGCACTCTTTACTTTTACCTCACACTCCTCACCTATCTGAGGCACATGCGCCCAGACACACAGGTAAGTACTTCTGCCAGCAGTACACTGTTCTTGATGTTTATCTTCCTCATCAATCCCTAAGCTCCTTAAAACAGATGCCACAAGTCTCTCACCTATTGTTACATCCCTCTCACCTATCAAAGTGCCAAGGGAAAGAGTTGTTCAATTAAAGAATAAATGAACGAACAGAGAGTATCTCTATCATATTTACAGTGTTCATAACTTAGTGATTTTTTTCTGGTTGCTTTAGTATGGGGCTTTTTTATACCTTAGTTAAAAGTTAGTAGTACTAAAATTATTTTTTAAAATAGTTTATGAGGGCCGGCCGAGTGGCTCAGTTGGTTAAGAGCTCGCTCAAGAGTTTGAGCTCTGAGCAACAGCGGTTCAATGCCAGGCCCAAGCTGAGCAGCCGCTGAGCTGCCAACAGGTGGCAGGATGGCTCTAAACAAACAAACAAACAAACAAACAAAACAAAATAGTTTATAAGCATCAATTAGTATTCCCACAGAGTCAAAGTTCTCATACCTGAAAAGAATGGAGGTTCTAAAAGAATTGCTATAAAAGCCATTTGTAATAACTATGTATGGTATCAGATGGGTACTTAGACTTACCGGGGTGATCACTTCATAATGTGTATAAATATCTAATCACCATGTTATACACCTGAAACTAATATAATATTGTATATCAACTGTAATTGGAAAATAAAATTTTTTAAAAGCCTAAAGTCTTAAAAGTAGCAAACATTCTTTACTTTTTGTGAACTCCTTAGAAAGAGTTAGTGTACATTTTAGGTCTGAGGGACATTGAGTATAATAAACATGTCTGAGCATCTGAAGATACGAGTAGAACACTTGCCATTTCAGTTAGTCAGCTTAGGGTACATAGCATTTTGCAATTTTTTTGAGGCATAAAACTTAATCATATGAGCTGTGCCTCTAGATTGAGAAAATGAATCATTTTAATGCTTTTTCTATGCATTATTTAAGAGAGTAACTCTTAAAAATTAAAAATAAATGTTATTTTTCCAACAATACCCAATTAATAAGGAATAGATTTAGTGACAACTGAAAAGGCAATACATTTGTGGTGTGAAGATATGCACAGAAAATAATTTTGGGACATCCAGAATCATGTAAAAACGTTTCCATTTTCTCTAGCCTGGGGTTAAACACTTGGGGGGGGCAGTTATCCCTCATAAAGGTCCCACATACACATGTGGCGTTTTAGCACAGTGTAACTATCATCCCAGGATAGAAGAGAATTGTTGCCACCGGTTATATTATAACACACAGGAACATTTTCTTGTGCTTGAAAAATACATTTAAATATATATTGGCTGGAAATAGAACAACGAACTGTTATTTTGTGAAGAACCAGAAAACATTTGAATGTTCTGGTAAAATATTTGCCAACTTAATTTGTTTAGGCTGGGATTGGACTGGAATGATTGTTTTCATGTATCTGTTTCATTATCTAGTTCTTCCTGAACGGGGGAGATTTTCCCTTCACTCACTGTGCCCCCTTCCCCTCCCATTGCAGAGCTAGCACCCCTAAACATTGCTCTGTCATGGGGAGGGACACACTCTTGCCTTTGGTGATTCACAAGCAGGACCAGGTTTGTGAACATATGACCTGAGCAGTCACACAAGGCCCCCGACTTGGAAGCACCAACACATGTTTTAATGGTCCCCTGTTACTGTCTTTAAATTCTTAATAATTTTATGTTGAACTTGTGTTTTCTAAGTTAAGTCCAATGGTGCAATGGAGCGTGAGCTTCAGCAAAGGAAATGCACAGAATATGAGTGTCACTATTCCTTTCCTTATTCACATATAGAATTCACGATACCCCATGAGCACAGAATTCCAGTGGACCAGAATTCATGTGGGACTTCACTGAGACTCAAATTGAATACAGAACTTGCTTCTAATACAGAAACAAAGCAATGGAATTCTCAGAACCACGAAAGACCAAGGAATCCATTAAACCCTTTCTTACTTGTGTTGCTTCCTTGTCTTAGTCACTCACCAATGCTGAAAATGACAGAAGGAAAG
>NW_017731364.1:713315-715016 GCF_001890085.2 Hipposideros armiger | reverse complement strand
TGGATGAGGTGTTAAATATTACTATGAATTCAGTGCTTTCCATGTTATCTTCTTCAGAAAACCTAGAGGCTATATTTAGACCACTCCTTGCTAGTGTATTTATTTGTAATTAGATCGAGGATTTTCAGGGAAAGAAAAAGAAAAGTCGACCTATGAGTCAATTTGTTCCCCCACCCCCAAATCATTTTTTGGAAGGATGATACCTCATAGCAGAGATCAAAGATAATTGTACCTGTCTTAGAAACCCCCAGGTTATTTTTAAGTAAAACAAAATGGGATGATTAGAAAAGATTATGTTTGAAAATATAATTATTTCCTAACTTCTGAGCACATGCCTTGAGAGTGTTTCTTTGAATACATGCACTGACAAATATTCCATTAAAGGATAGACTTGTTTACAGCAAAAACATTTCAGTGCAACAAGCTTATCCACTCGACAGTTTCTTATAGTACATTGTAATTATATAGTACAATTTTAAAATTTTTGATTACAAAAAGGAAGCCACGTGTGAATTCTAATTATTTCCAAAAGCTTATATATTAAAAATGTCCAATTTAACAGGAAGTGAACCAAAGTTAGGATGTCTAAACTGGAGAATCTTATTGATATCTTCTTGAGAAAGGAACTGATAAGGTATAATTAATAAAAAGTTGGAAAATAAATATTGTCTTTTATTGCCTCATTGAAATATAGCCAAATGTACTTTATTTATCTGCACAGTTGACCAGCCAATGACTAACTATGGTTACATGAGATACCTCTAGCCATAAGAAATTTAAGAAAGAACTCACCTTTCATGGGAATAATTAGGATAGATATCAATTATGCACAGACATGGAAATAATGATTGGTTGTCACTTACCCATTATTCCAAAAGATTATCTTTCTAGCAGTTAAGCAACTACCCAAGTTCTATTACTATTAGGAGGTCAAGATCTGAAAGTAAAAACATCCGATACTATGGCAGAGCTGCAAAGAACTGTCCAGTGTACCTTTTCATCTGGAACCACGTCAGCTACATTCAAGTGTTTTGGAATAAAGGACATAGACTGGACATGTTCCCCCATGCTTTTGCCCTTAGATTGTCTTATATGGGTTGATAGAATTGAAAGGATGTGACAAGATCTAAGTTATTTAATAAGTATTGTCTGAGGATCTATGAACACCATGCAGGATGCAGAAAGACTTTGTATATTCCTGTCCTAAAGTAACTTAGGGACCAATTTGGAAGTGCAATTTAAGCATGAATAATTACAGAACAGCAAATGTAATCCACTTTCAAGACATGTCATGGGAGATTAGGAAGTTATCAAGCAGGGGTTTTGGAGTGGTGAAAAGGGTCAGTCTTCCTATCTACCGGGGGCTGGTTTCCAGGTCATAAATGTTGCAAGTGCAGATTGCAGGATTCACTAGTGCTCTGTGGTCTTGATGAAGGCCCCGATTTCAGAGAAAAACATCCCTGGCCTCTGCTGATAAGGTTGATTGAGTGATGCCAAATGGAACTCGTGGTTCCATTTTGATCCAGGGACCCCTTGTCTTTGGAATAGCAATAACCTAAGTCTTCAGGAAAATAAAAAAATTTATTCTAACAAATAGACCAAGCATTGTTCTGCCAAAAACAGACAAATGCAAGGGCCACCAAGCATGTAGCATGGGCGAATGAAGTTGAGAAAATGCATTTGAAGATGAGGTTTTTAGCT
>NW_017731364.1:709380-710485 GCF_001890085.2 Hipposideros armiger | reverse complement strand
ATTCCTAAGAGCACAATACATTTGCCTTGTCAAGCAGCCTCGCTCTGTGAGTGGGGACCTCCAGCACTAGCTGTTTTCTCGTTGACTCATGCTTCATGACTCATGCCAGGAGCTCCCACTGAGGCGATGTACGGGGCAGAACTCTAGGGTGAGCCTTAAAGTTAGTACCGGGGGAGGATGCTGTGGCACACTCCCAACGCCTCCTAAAGAAGGGAGTGTTTGCTATCTGGATGTCAGGCTTCTTGACTCTAAGAATCTTCTTCTCTGTTCATTGGAGGGATAGCTTACGTTTTCTTCATGCTCATGGCTGCAAATGGAAGACAACTGGGAAAAAAACAAGTTCACAGAAAAAGAAAAAAAATCTTTTTACAGCATCTTTTACAAACTGTGACAATTGCGTCTTGATAATTAGTCATTTAATTTCAGAGGTTTCAGGAGTTCAAACAGAGGGAGAATGATTCATAAAATGTAAACAATAGCAGGTGAAGTCAGCTCTGTGACAGGGAGCAGGAGGCTGCCACTGTGCAATTAGAGATTTCTGGACCATGGGGCAGAGAAGGTGAAACTAATTAAAATGGCCGTAACTTCAGGCCATGGCCTTGCTCAGGGGACTTTCAAATGTTCTTGAAATTTTGGTTAGCACATTTAAATGATTAACTCAGATGGTGCTTCAACTCTCTCAAGTAAAAGTTGTCAATAGATCACAAACTGTGAGTGTTGGGCACAAAAACTTAGAAAAATATGCATATTATGGCCCATATAGGCAGAACAAGAAATGACCTGATAGGTCTTTTCCAAATAATAGTTATCCCACCTGGAATGTACCATGAGCCTTGCATTGCTGTAAGTGCTTTAGTTATTCATTTAATTCTTACAGTTCTGTGAGGTAGGTATCATTCTTATCCTCATTTTGCAGGAAAGAACGTTAAAGTACAGGGATGGAACTTGTCTGAGGCCACACAGCCAGTAAATGGCATAACCAGGGTTTCAAACCCTGGTTCTCTACCTCCAAAATCTGAATTCTGAGAAGTCTGAGAATGGTAGGCATTATTTTCTTATTAAAAAGCATCATAGGGCTGGCTGAGTGGCGCGATGGTTAAGAACT
>NW_017731364.1:706958-707940 GCF_001890085.2 Hipposideros armiger | reverse complement strand
AGAGGTGGTAAGATATGAGGCTGGACAGGTGGGTTGTGGTGGAATTGTGAAGGACTCAACATGTCAGGCTTAGAACTTTGGATAATTCTAAAGGCAACAGAAAATGAATAGAAGGATTTTGTATATACATTTATACATGTTGTTTAGTCTTATTTTGGGCAAAGGAGAACATGATCAGCTTAATTTTTAGGCACCTTTTATATTTTTGAATGAATGAATGAGAAATTAGGTGTACAATTCTATAATATATCATCTATATATCACATTGTGTGTTCACTACCCAGGGTCAGTTCTCCTTCCATCACCATATATTTGATCCCCTTTTCCCTCTTGTACCACCCCCACCCCACTTACCCTCTGTTAACCACTAAACTGTTGTCTGTGTCTATGAATTTTTGTTTATTTGTCTTGTTATTTTATTGCTTTCAGTTTTATATCCCACATATGAGTGAAGTCATATGGCTCGTGACTTTTTCTGTCTGACTTATTTTGCTAAGTATGATAATCTCAAGATTTATCCATATTTTCTCAAATGGCAGTATTTCACCTTTCCTTATGGCTGAGTAATATTCCACTGTGTATATATGTACCACATCTTCTATCCAATTATCTATCAGAGGACACTGGTTGTTTCTATGTCTTGGCCACTGTGAATAATGTTGCAATGAACATAGGGGTACATATATTTTTATGGATAAATGTTTTCAGGTTTTTTTGGTAGATACCCAGGAGAGGGATTGCTGGGTAGTATGGTAATTCTATTCTTAATTTTTTGAGGAACTTCCATACTGTTTTCCATAGTGGTGTACCAATTGACATTCCCACCCGCAGTGTATGAGGGTTCCTTTTTCTCCACAGCCTCTCCAACACTTGTTATTACTTGTCTTGTTGATAGTAGCCATTCTAACAGATGTGAGGCAGTATCTCATTGTGGTTTTGATTTGCATTTCCCTAGTAACTAGTGAACTTGAGTATTTTATAT
>NW_017731364.1:693821-705135 GCF_001890085.2 Hipposideros armiger | reverse complement strand
AACTTGGGCCAGTGAAGCAACATCCTCCACAACTAGACTGAAGAACAAAAGGACAGCAACTTGTCTGTTCCCCTTCCCCCAATTCCCCAATAAAATCTAAAAAAAAAAGCATCATATAGGGAAAAGTGCTTTATAAACACCATTATAATAGAAAGGAGAAAATATGGAAAAGGAGACAAGGGGAGGAGCAGGAAAAATATCATGACAAGAAAGAGGAAGGAGAAAAAAGAGGTAGGAGAAAAAGAAAAGGAGGAAGAGAATATGGATGAAAATAAAAAAGAAGATAAGAGTGTGAAGCATCTTCTGTGTTAGCATCAGAGCTAACTCTCTCAGCCTGGATCCGGACTCCACACTTATTGTCCAGTTGGATTTTCGATGGTGATTATCCAGCATATTCTCTTACTCTGGCTAGGATGACACTCATGGCTCCTGAATCATTGCTTGTTCCTTCTAATTCCTGCTGCCCTGGATGTGTTCTTCTCCCCTCTCTCAGGTTCCCTCCACACAGTTCCATCTTCTCCATCCTCAAAACCACCTGAAGTCTAGCTCAAGTTGGCAAACCTTTGCTTACTATTCCAGGTTTTAGTGATTTTTGGACCACTTTGAGAACCACAGAATTTTAGAATTTGACCACCTTTTGCATTCTCTGGTTCAAATCATTCATTTTACCATGGAGGGAAAAGAAGGCCCATAGAAGACAGCTGGTTTGCCCAAAGTCACCAACTGGCTATGACAGTTCTGAAAGCCATTCCAGTTTTCTTTCCACTCCATACTACTGTTCTGCATTTTTCAAGCTGATTGTATGTGTCTTCTCTCTCTAACTGAACTCATACATATTAGAGCTTATCTTTGATTTTAAAAAAGATAGGTATCTTTAATAATCTAAACCAATGCATCCTCATTAGCCCTTTTTGTGTTCTGTATGCGAAGAGTACTTGTCTCTTTCTCAGGGCAGCAGGAAAACTTACCCAGTGACAAAATATATGTATTTTCCTTTCTTAAATTTCTCCACAAATGGTAAATAGAGCAAAGGAGCATCTTAAACCATGCTAACAAAAGCCTCATTAAATACTTGCTAGCAGTTGATCAAGATTAATGTGTGGGTATATTCACTGGACAAAGTGCATGGAAGGCTCTTACTTACTAAACATAACAAATTACAAGGAAATTAATTGGTTCATTACCTTTAATTGGAGCCTCCCCGATTGACCACATTATCAGGGTCAAATACGACAACAGATATGAACTTGGGGTGAATATCATTTTATATTATACATTTATCAATTACTCTAATAGTAGTATTAATAACAAGCAATAATCACATGCTTAAAAGCATTACTAATAGTGTTGTGAAACCAGAAATCACAAGAAGAGGCAGGGCAATGAGTGACAGACCATACAGACGTGAAGAGACAAGGGAAAGTCCTCTGGTTCTAATGGAAACACGTGCACTGAAAGCTTTCCAAAAGGGGGGCAAAAAGGAAAACGGGAGAAACCAGCAGGCATGAAGTAATGGTTATGTGCCATGCACTATGCTGTACCTGTCCCAAACATGACCTTGTTTAACCTTCACCAATCCCCTTTGCAGTAGATATGGTTAACCGCATTTTCCAAGTGAGGATACTAACATTTCAAGAGGTAAAATTGTCTAGGCTTGTAAATGGTGAGCTGGATTCAAACCCAGATCTGTATGGCCTCAGATGTCATGGTGGATGTGGTAGGTCGTTTGTTCACAGGACAAAGGTATTGAGGTGTTTTGTGTTTCAATAGCACCTGGTATCCTGACCCGCCCCAGGCAGTCAGTCTTGACTAGTCCAGTGACCTCCTGACCATGATGGCTTTAGGGTGGCAATGACCCAAACCTGGCCAATGAAACATGAAGGGCAGTCTGCTCTGGAGGCTTCTGGGAAGATGCTTCTTGCTCTTAAAATTAGGCCCACGGAAGAGAGACACCCTTTGGCCTTTGAATACTGTTGCCACTTGTAATCAAGAGACATATAATTGACCTGCTGACATGAAGAGGACGGAAAGAGGGAGAGTACCTGGGTCTATGATAGTGCATTTGAGCTGCTGAATTCCCTGGCCTAGGACTGCCCTAGCTCCAGCCTTCTTGTTATGTGAAATCGTACGTTTTCCTTTTATCTTAGGCTACTTTTAATTTTGCGGCCCAAAACATCTTCTCAGATACAACTTTCATGTTTTTTTCAACAAAACCGAGATTGAATTAGAAACAAAACAAAACACTGCTGCCTGACAGAGTTTATAGGCAAGCTGAAATTGTCCAAGGCACGTGAAGAAACAAGTATCTTAAAGGAAAAAAGCAAAGGACAATTGAACAGGAAAGTGATGAGCATGTTTACAGTGACTGGGCCAGGCCAAAGGCTTAGTACCAACTGCACGTTTCACCTCTAATGACACCTTTCCTCTGAGAAGCTTAAGGGGCTTAAGGCAGAGGGAGCTCTTTGTTTTGGGTAGGCTCTGATGAATGTATTCTCTTTGACCCTTTAGTTCTCCTCACAGAAGGTAGCAGCCTTTTGGAATGGGTCCGACCTTGCAGAAAAGAGTAAAAATTGGCCAAGCCGGAAACATGTCCTGTCATCCCTTCCTGTCTACACATTCCACGGTCTGTGTGCATTGCCCAGGTCGTAGAGTAAATAAAAATAGCATTATTTAGAATTGGTCCCTTGAAAACCAGTTTTGTGGGTCCCTGATATTTGGCAAGACCGGTCCAGGTGATTGCAACTCGTTTAGGTAAAGTGGGTACTGCTACGGAGGTGCTCTGGACATGTTCACAGAGGAAAATGAGAAACGTTAGAATTGCGCCAGATTATAGATCTTTGCGGTTGTAGAGCAAAGCAGAATGTCTGGGAGATGAGTATATATAAATAGAAACACATTTATAAATAAACAAAGCAAGAGAACCAACTGAAAATAAAAATCAGTGAGCGCAGTGTGGAATGAATGGAAAAGCATCAAGACGACACAGCCGTTTTACAAGGGTGCAAATCCTTACTCTGCCATTGGATAGCTCTGTGACCTTCGGCAATTTATCCAGACCTTGTCACTTTCAGCTTTCCTCATCTATTTGTTGGAGGTCACAGTACCGAGGTTGCAGGAGCATTCTAAGGTTTGGCGATATCATTAGCTTGCTTCCTGAATGCTTACCCAGTCCTTCCTGCCCTAACACTTGAGGTGGACTGATTATCTCAGTCAATGTTCACAACTGTATGAGGTAGATAATTTCTTCCTTTGCCCATTTTGCAGATGTGGAAATTGAGGTCTAGAGGGAAAGGACAAACAATTTTCTGAGAGTTATGCAGCCAGTGAGATAGAAAGAGGAGTTGAATGCAGGGTTGCTGACTCCATTCATCCAGGCAACTGGATGCACAGCTGGGTGTCCTCCCCAGCTCAGCATCTCCCCTTGCGATCAGCCTAGGCGACCTCTTCTTTCCTGAGGCTCCCTCCTGGCTCATTTGTAGGGTTTCTGAGACCTGGCCCATTCTAGTCATAAACCACTCACTTGTTCCTGCCAGAACTTTTTCCTTTTCATCATCAGGCCCCAAACTAAAGTTAACAGTATTGGGTAAACTTTTGCATCCAGATTTAAGCCTCCTTTGTTTTTTACAGGGGTTTCTTCTTTCTGGGGAGATCCTGAGTTGTCGTAAGAGCTAACGTTAGAGAAGCCATTGAGACAAAGGCCTCTGCCAAGAGCGAAATTGTCCAATTACAGGTCATCAGTGTGTTGAGACGGGTGTGCCTTTTTTTACTCTCTGGGTGGCCCGCATACCCTCCCTGCCACTTCGCAGACTCAGCCCAACTGGTTCCTTTCCCTCCTGCTTCCATCTCCTGTTAGTGGCTGTCAGGTTTAAGAGGATTGGCCCCAGGGAATTCCTTCCTTCCAGCTTACCTTATGAGCTGTCCCAGACGGCCACAAATCCACTCGGGTGAAGATTCCCACACTGAAGGCTAATCAGCCCTTCATCAGAATTTATATGATTTGCTGGTTCTGCATAATCCTCTTTCTAACCGACCACACATTCACAATGTGCTGTGCCTGGACACTGTCTGCATCCCTGAGCTGTGTCAAGCATTATTATCATCTCCAAGCTTTGTTCCAGATTCATGTTTTCGATCATCTGGGTGGTGTAGTTTTCCCTCTCACTTCATTCCTTCCAGGCTCATATTTTTTACTTCATTCTCTCTTTGTCTCTCTCTCTCTCTCCCCCGTCCCCTGCCCCCTCAACCCTTCCCTCCCTTCCTTCCTGACTTTCTCTCTTGCATTTAGTTTATCCTGCTCATGCAACTGTTGCTCGTTTCCACTGGTGTCACACTTGGTATTTAAAGATAACCTGACATCAGAATAGGGTTTCTTTGGGCCCAGGACATCAGTGTGGGTCCTGGTTTCCTCTGACAGCCCATCCGTGTGTCAGCAATGGAACAGGGTCCTCCAGGTAAGTGACTGCAGCCCAAGGAATCCCTGAAATCTAGGGATGGGTCACACTGCATGACCCATTTTTATATTGCTGTCTCTGGAAAGCCTTCTCCAAACCACAGTCCCCATTTCAGGCTGGCTTTTTAAAAACCCTTTTCTGCCCTCACAACTCCTTCAGTATTTCTGTTACCCTTACTTGTATGTCTCTCCAGATAGATAGCGAGATCCTGTGGACAAAGGCTGGTTATTAAACATCTCTGTATTCTTAGTACCAAGCACATTGTCTGGCACATAATAGCTGCCCAATAAAATGTTTGTTGAATCAATATCTGAATGAAGTGGGCCTGTGAATTCTCTTCAGGAAACACTAATTCTGCTCTCACTTCACTTTCTTCCATTTGGAGGGAAATGCTTGGATTCTATCAATATATAATTGATGAAAATGATGGATAAAGCACATTACAAAGTAACTGATATAAATAATTAATTTAAAATACCTCAAGGCCCTTCATGTAGAAACAAACAATTTCTAAACTGTTAGGGATATATGCCAAATAGACCGTCAAACAAGAATTAACAGGGTTTTGTGTGTTGGTGGGTTTTAGCAAAGGTTGTTGGGTAGCTGTGTCCCTGTCACTTGCTATTGATCTCAGGTGCTGGGCTGTTTGGGTGATCAGGCATGTCATGGGTGAGGCCCTAAATGCTATCATGACATAAAGGTGAAGAAGAGGAAATTTAAGATATATCCAAAGAAACCGCTGAAAATGTGTATAAAGATATGTTTTAACTATGTTCCCAGACTGTGTTGTCCCTTACAAATCCTTCCTTGTCGTGTGTGCTTCCTTTCCTTGGAGTCAGTGGTCATCGTCACCTTTGTGGGCCTCTGCATGTGTTTTTAATCTCTGCCTCCTTTCAGCTTCCTGCTTTGCCTGGTTCCTTCCATAATCTCTTTTGCAAAGGATGTCTCTGGAGGTGATAGCTGTAGGGATGCCTCTTACAGATCAACCAGCCAATGCCCTGAGCATCTTTACACATCTACCTGTCTCTAACAAGCTGCCAGACATAAGTGGTTTTCTCAGCTTAATGGATGATATGTTGCCCTTTCCCTAAGAACAATTCCCAGAGTTTGCTGCAGGAAAATTCACAGGTTGCTTTTAGAAGCTTTGTAATGGGTTGCTACCAGTTGACAACATTTTATCTTGGTTTCTTTGAGAGGAAACAATCATACTCTCAGACACACAAGCAAAGTTTGCTTTCTGATGCCAAGCTGGCACAAATACATTGTTCCTGGTATTGGTCTTTGAAAAGGTAAAGCCTAAGGATGAGCGTTTCTAATTTTTGTACATCTCTTGAAAATAACTAGTTGACAAGTTAATGTTTTGTTTGTTTGTTTGTTTTAGAGTACAAGCAACTGATTGCGTGAATACTTACTTGCGCTGAACTCACCTTGCCAGTCACTCAGCTATCTGGCAGTGAACAAAAAGGTTTTAAGATAGAAACTGGACTATTTAGCCTTCATTAATCATTCATACTGTTCAAACACATCATCCAGTAACTGAAGAGGGGTTAATGGTAGCTAAGCTTGAGTCTGTTGTCAAAAGTAGGTTTAACTTTCTATGAACTCACTAGACACAAAGAATTCTGCCTGCTTACTATTCCAAATGTCACCAGCTAGGAGCAAACGGATGACTACTAATGGTAATTAAATACCTCTGAAGCCATTTGTACCAATAACAAAGAGTTACTGTCAGAACTTGAATGAGGTCCATCTGCCCATTTTAAAAGAATGTTAACATTATATAAGTGATAAAGCAGACAGCAACAACTAAATAAATAGAAACAAATAAGTTTGGTGATAACATTTCTCTAGATGAACACTTGAATTCTTTGGTCTTTCCTTTGCAAACAAGAGATTAATGAAAATATTCTGTAGTCCTTAGTTGTTTCAGTCCCTCTTTGGCCCACAAAGTAATTAAAGGAAGTTTTTAGCAAAAGTTCTCCCATCTATATTCCCAAAGCTGTGAGAAAAAAAAAAAAGGTTAGAATTTTATTTGACTTTTTTCTTGCTTCCTTGCAAACTTCCTGGATTCAGTGTCTACTATTGATTTTTAAATTTCATATGCTCTCATCTCCTTAAGTGAAAGGGAAAAAAAAGAGGGTAGATTTTTCTGCTTTCTGTCTTCAGAGCAGAGAACCCCACAGTTGCTACTTCTTGCACAGAAGGATTGACAGCCAGGGTTTTTCTTTGGTGGGCTCATCTATTCAACTCCCTGAGGCTCCCGCAAGGGGCTGTCTGACTTCTGTTGGGCGACCAACGTGGTCTCCTCTCCATCTTCATCTTTTTCTACTGTGACGAGACAAAATATGAAAAGCTATTGCATGAAAGAACCAAAGGGTGAGGAATATCTAAATGCTTTTGAAATGCACCTAAAATCCTAGAGCAGCCAGAATAAAAGTGCACAGAGGGTTCTGAGAGGGAGCTAATGCATTCATCAAGCCTTTGGAAAGGCAGTTTCTTGTAAAGATACGGACTTCATTACATCAGTCAAAGGGTCTTTAATAGCTCTCTTTTGCCAGGAGGCATAAGTACTTGTGTATCTGATGGCTCAGTTCTAGTGAGAAGAGAAAGTGGCAGGGGGAGAAGAGGACTAGCGTGGGCATTAGTAGCAATGGGATAGTGGGGGTGAGTGAGTACTGAGAACTTCTACGTCCAGCTAGGCCCCTTACATTGTGCTTACAGCGGCCCTGGAGAAGGAACGCAAAACATCTTGGAGACACAGACAGCAAAGCTACGAAAGAAAAACGGGTGTATAAAGTCTAAAACAGCAGCCCGTATCAATTATATTTTTTAATGTTCCAAATAAAAAAACCTCAACTATTTAAAACAATGGCAGAATTTACTGACTTACCTAACTGGGAAGTCTAGATAGAGGTAGGACAGGCTCCAAGATTGGTTTGATCTAGCTCAACAATGCCCCTAAGGACCGTGTCCCTTGGCTCTGCCTTTTGTTCATGGTGTCAATTTTATCCTAGCCTGATTTCACACATGGTCGTGATATGGCTGCCAAGAGGTCCTGGGATTGCATTCTTTCTTCTATATGTCCGGACAAAGAACCAGGTAGCCGGTCTTTCACCCAGCCAAACGAAAGTCCTGGATTCCACTCTGACAGGACTAGTTCAGGTTTGTGATGGGAATGGGCTCAAGCTGATTAGCAATTCAGTGCCCACATCTGGAATTGGGAGTAAGAGATCAGAGACCCTCAAACTGCAAAATAATGGTGGTGGGGAGAAGAGTGAGGGAGCAGATGTGGCAAGGCACGTCACAATGTGTGCCATGAATCAAGCATATCGATTCTGCATGGGTCCTGAGAAAGGAGACATCCCACCAAGTAAACATTTTCCTTGCTTTCTTAATAGTTATCTTAGAAGCATTTATAGTATTTCTCAAAGTGTAGTTCACAGATCAAATTCTAAGGGTTGCTTAAATGCAGATCCCTGGGCCCTTTCCAAGACTTTCTGAAGAATAATCTGTGTGAGTGGCAAATGGGGATTTGCATTTTTAGCAAGCTTCCTGGGTGGTTTTTATGCCCATTAAAGTATGGAAATTTCATAGAAACTTGCTCAAAGGTAAGGGTATCAGGAGACTGTTTTCTTGTTTTGGGAAGATTTGATCAAGTTTCTTACAGTACCTTCGCAAAATGTCTTGAGCAAAAGTAGCTATCAATAGTTGCTTTCTTATTAACTTCTCATGTTAATATGGACCTTATTTTATCTTAGTAAAATTTAAAAATCTTAAAGCTATCTGTAAAATGATATCTATTATATATTTTTATGGGGAGAATAAGTCTAGCTCTTTGGCATCATGCAGACAAAACAATTTATGCTTTGTATTTTTCTCTTTAAGGAATGCTTTTGGAATTATCCAATATACTTAAACTTTATCTTAACTTCCTTTTGACTCCAGGAATAGATATTGCTATACTTATAAATATTTACTGAGATAGTTCTCTACTATATTTGGAAAAAAGGGCAAATAACTTCTAATTTTACTTGCTTCTTTATATCAAGTAAAAATTTATTTTCTCCTGCTGAGTAAGATGAAATGAAGAATGAAGTTTTGTCCTCTGGCTGATCAGTGATTTATAAGTAAAACTTTTTTTCACAAAATTAGTTTGTTTTGATTAATTTTTTTCTTTATATACTGAGATTGGTGAATAACATTATTATTATCATCCTATATTATCCTGGAGTGATGGTGAGTTTCAAAGCATAAAGAACCTGAGTGTGGGCTGGCGGGGTGGCGCAGTTGGTTAAAAGCATGAGCTCTGAGTAACAGGGTCACCAGTTTGATCCCCACATAGGCCAGTGAGCTGCACCTGAGCTGAGCTGCTGCTGAGCTGCCAACAAGATGGTGAGAGTGCATGCGCTTAACAACAAGGTTGCCGGTTCGACTCCCACATAGGATGGTAGGCTACATGCTGCTGCCCATACCCTACACACACACACCCGGCAACTAAGATTGAAAACGGTGACTGGACTTGGAGCTGAGCTGCACCCTCAACAACTAAGATTGAAAGACAACAACTTGACTTGGAGCTGATGGGTCCTGGGGAAAAAAAAAAAAAGAACCTGAGTGAGTTTTCTAATAGGTTGGTGCTTTAAGAACACAATTTCCACATGAATTATATGCACCGATTTTAAACTTCTTTGTTCATTCAAAAATATTACTGTGTATCTAATATATCCTAGCTCACTGTGTTGAGGATACAATCATTAATAAAACATATGTGGTATGTGGTCTCATGGAGTTCATAGTCGAGTACTGTGCTATCCAATATGGTAGCCACTAGCCACATATGGCTAGTTATATTTAAATTTAATGAAATTAAAATTTAGTTGTCTAATTGGATTAGTCACATTTCAAGTGCTTAACAGTCACATGTGGCTAGTGCTATTGTGTTGGACATCACAGATATAGGATACTTCCATCATCACAGAAAATTCCATTGGACAACACTGGTAATAGAATCAAAGAGACTTCATTTCAAATCATGGTTCCAACACTTAATAGTTGTGTGAACCTGGAAGAGTTACTTAATGTCTCTGAACCTCAATTTCCTGGGGATATAATAGCTATGCATAGAGCCACAGTGAAGATTACATGAGATAATGTTGGCAAGCCCTTTAAGTGACTATCTAGCACGTGGTAAACACTCAGCAATTCTGGGCTATTATCATCTTCAGCACTGAACATTCTATTGATCATGGAGACATTTTATGCTTCTCGAATTTCCATTCAGCAGACTCTGGAAGGACAGGAGAAGATGGATCTTGACCGTGGTCCCCTTGTCACTCAGACTCCATACTAGAGTTCTCCAGTGAGGCCCTTTTAGATCTCTTGTGCTTGTTTACTTAAATTAGGAACTATACGGGTGTCACAAATCATTCTTTCAGTACATTAGACAACTTCTAAACGTGAAAGGATTTTGAGAATCACCCAACTCTTTCTTCTAGTGCTAAATGATAAACCAAAGGACTTAAAGAGATTGTGGCTTTTAAAATATTATATTGTAGTAAGTGGACATAGCTAACTGGGTGAATTCATTAACATTATCTTAGGCAGAGGTACCTGCTAAGGTAGGGTAACAGGCAGTTTTTATCTTCAGGGCCAACTGCAACCAACTGGTAGTAGTTTCCTATAGAGTTCTTGAGAAGTATTGCAAAGCCTATCAGAACACAGCGAGGAAAAAACTCTGTGATCATTTAGTGATGCCTGCCAAGGGAATGAGAGTGAGGGAGGGTTGGCACAGGTTTATATACTTATTAACCTTTTCTAAAGGACAAGTTGATTACAGAAACAAGCAGGTTTCTTGTTTTTGGCTACTATTACTAATTGCAGCCGTCTTCAGTAGATTAAAGTTTATCTGTCTGAGGTCTAAAATCATCTCAGACCTTTTTATTTAGACTTTAATCCCATGAGCCATTGGCTTCACCATCTGTAAATGAGTCTAAGGTTTAAAATCCTGCACTACTTGATGTCAGGGAGCAGAGACTGTGTTTTACGTTTCACAGTCCATTAGTTAGATCAGATGACAACTTTTGAGGTACGTAATTTATACTATTACTTAGCTCCAAATGGTGAGAGGTGGGGGGAAATAATTAGAGACCTAAAAATCTTCCAAAAGTGTCATTTCACTGTGTCAGTCCTGACTCAGGAGCCCACAGTGGCTCCCTACTGCTAATAAGCATCTCTTTGTAACTTTCAAGATAGTCTATAATCCAACTCAACATCCTATGTTTCTAGTCTTGTTTTTTCCAGCTCACCAGCAATAGTTCACTCCAGAGCACACCAAAGCAACACAGTACCCAGCTTATTTTTCTCGATAATAGTTCCGTGTGTGTGGATTTGATCCTTTGAATCAGACTATTTGCATTTAAAAAATAAGGCTACACCTCACATGTCTTCTAAACTTTCCAATGCACTGATCGCAGTAATAAGTAGACACTAAATGGTTAGACCCTTCTTAATAGCTACTGGTCTCAATAAAAATTTGTTGATCTTGTTTCTTGATTGCAGTATTTTAATAAATGTTGGATTGATTCCCTGATTGAATAAAAACCAAAGTGATGTATTACTATTATTTTCTGTTAGAAATTCATTGCAGCAGGAATTCTGATTTTGTATAAAGAAAGTAACATGATGGTGTTTACAACAGGGATTGATTGACATTGAAATAAAAATACTTCATCTTTCTAGTAGCTTCCCTGAGGCAGCTTTTTGGGAGAGACCTGACTATCTGACTCTAATTTCTGAAGGGCGATTTATGGTATATTATGGGTAGCTAATGACAACTCTGGACAGATATGCTTAGATACATTTTA
>NW_017731364.1:687899-691906 GCF_001890085.2 Hipposideros armiger | reverse complement strand
GTCCTTGACATTTTCTAATGAGTAAAAATTGGGGTAGAAGGAAGCTGGTTTTCTCGACAGAGGCTACTGGTTTATAATTTTTATAGAAATTATCAATCAATGAGCAGGGTTTCCAACGCAGGATTTCCAAAATTTGTCTGAGAATCATCTAAGGGGCATTTGCTAAAAATCAAGCTCTCCTGTTCCCACCCCAGACCTACTGCATTAGAATCTCCAGGATCAGGGATTTTTATATTTTGTTTTTCAGGTGATTTCCCTATGACTTACAAGGTTTGGGATACTATTCATGTGACTTGAAAGCAGTTTTACCTAAGCACTCTGATAGCTACGTTTTATATTCAAAATTGTGAATTTGCTTTTTTATTTTTTATTTTATACAAAGTACATTCTAGCTTAGTGCATCAGAATGATTTCAAATACTAAAAAATTCCAAATTAATGGAGGGAGGGGGTGGGGTCCAAAATTCCCAGGATCCTTTTGTGAGACAAATTTTCTGATTTGAGCAGCCTGGGTCTGTTCAAATTAAATTTAAACAAAAGCTCAAAAAACAGACAGTGAAACTTAAAAAACATTTCATTCTACTTTTATCCCAACACTTTATAATTGATCACAAATTAAATGATGGTTCTTGCCAGTGACAAATGATTCTATTTGTGTCAGCTGGGACCATAAAAGTCTCTCTCACTCCTTCCGCAGCTGGTCACAGGGAATATTTTTTAGAGAGCAGTTTTGTATACCACTTTGTTGCGTGTGACTTTCTAAACATCACAGGTATATGTTTACCTGACAATAGAATGTTGCATTAACAATTACAAATCAAAAACAAAAACAAAGCATAACATATCCAAGCTAGCACTTGAAAGAGGCAACCTCCATCTCCAAGCTTTCTTTCTCTCTAGAAATCACTTTGAGGACTTAGGGTCAAGGAGGAAGGTGAGAATAGCCTCTTTACTAAGGATCTGGCCATTCCTACAAACTGATAGTACTCACCAAGTGAGTTTATAACCTTCTCCCTTGTACACCAAACATGCAGACATGTGTCTCACTGCTCCCTGCCACCACCATAAAGCAAATTACGAGGAACAAAGGATATTAGCTTTCCGGTGCTGAGGAGCGAGGTAACCTGCAGAAACACACAAGAGACACAGAACAAACAAGGAAGAACTAACTGACTAATGAACAGGACAGGAAACCAAACCAGAAAAACAAATAGGCAAAGAAAGCAACTGGTGATCAAACAAAGGAGCAGAGTGTATCTGCTGAACCCAGGAGTCTGGCGCTCACCTGGGGCCCACCTGCTGAACAGGTGAAGGGAAGCTGCTGGGGCTGAAGCCTTTTGTGGGTCCTGGCTCCCACTCCTCCACACCCTGAAACCGCCAGGGTTGTGGAGCAACCAGGAGAGCTGCATCTGTGGCTCCGGGCTCTTTTCCATGATGAAGACCCATAAATACTTTATTACCAAGAGCCCACAGACAGGGCAATGTTTACAGCAAACAAGTAGCAGGCAGGATGAACTGAAACTTACCAAAGCCATAATGCATCTGAATTAAAAGAAAGCTTCTCCTTGCTCTGTAACTAGGTTCAGTTATAGCCACTAGAGATGAGGGTGACATCAAGAGTGATAAATAAAAGTTTGAAATTTGTTTACAATACAAAATTCCTTTCTTTGGGGGACTCCAATATAATGGATACACCATATTAAATACAACTAACAAATATTTATTGAGCACCTACTTACTCTGAGCAAGGTATTGGTTTGGCCCTCAATAGAGCCAATGCTGTATAATGTACACATTCAATATATTTTATTAAGGACAGTCAACCTGACTGGTGCTGCATGTGTAAAGGTGCCTGAAAAGATTGATTTTATTATTAATACTTGTTTTCCAAATGCTCATTTGAAGACTGTTCAGGGTGGAGCAGAGTTGTGGGTGGGAATTGTTGGAGAATATTAAAAAAGATTGATTCTTTTTAAAAAGGGACACAATGGATTTGCCATTTTTTGACTCATGTACAGCTTTTCATAGTGAAAATACCCCAATTCTATTTTCTTAGTGAAATTATATTTATCCTGCTTGAAAACACTCTTACAAATTTTCTTTAGGAAAAACTTTCAAAGGTAAGTTAGAATCATTTCTATATTTCTTAACTTTAGATTGATCCAAGGGGGGGNACCTGACTATCTGACTCTAATTTCTGAAGGGCGATTTATGGTATATTATGGGTAGCTAATGACAACTCTGGACAGATATGCTTAGATACATTTTATAGCTACAAATTGTGATTAATAATTACAAACTTAAAATTCCAAACCCTTAATATGTTTAAAAAAATTGATTCATAAATACTTTTAACCCTAATATTGGAAAATTATATTACCTCAATATGTTGTAAAATAATTATAATAAAATTGGTTTCTTTTGCAATCTTTGGGACTATGGATTAAGATTCCATTAGAGGGCCGGCCGAGTGGCGCGATGGTTAAGAACTGGCTTGGGATGCCAGAGGGCCCCGGTTCGGATCCCACATATGAGGGCCGGTGACAGTGAAGCAACATCCTCCACAACTAGACTGAAGAACAAAAAGACAGCAACTTGTCTGTTCCCCTTCCCCCAAGTCCCCAGCACTGTTCCCATCCCCCCAATTCCCCAATAAAAATCTTAAAAAAAAAAAGATAACATTAGAGTCAGTTCGAACCCAAACTATTTATTTATTTATTTATTTATTTATTTATTTGGTCCAACGAAAACCATGGATGATTTAAAGGGGAAAAACTGAGAAACAGTGGACATGGATGAAACTAAAGTGATACTGGTTTTATTAGTAAAATAAGTTTACATAAGAATTGTTAAATACAAAGAAAACAACTTTGTTTAGCAACAAGTAACAGGCAGGTGTAGAAACATAATTTTATAATGTTATTGATGATTATGGGGAAAACTTACTTTCAGAAGTACATTTAAGTCACAGAAGTAGTAAAATGATTTGAATTCTGGAGATGTGAAAGCATGTGACTGTACATCTTGCTGTCTCTCTCCCCCCTCTTTCTCTCTGTCTCCCCATCATTCCTGAATTTATCTGATGATATATTAGATGTACCTTCTTATTCAAAATAGCAGCTTTACAACAAAATTCCAACATGGAGTTAAATCTGGCATACAAGTGCACAGATAGCTTTTTTTTTATTAGATAACGTTTGATTTGTTTTGGGACCCTCTTCCGTAGGCTAATATCTGAATACTAGAATGAGGGTGTATGTCAGTGTTCCTAGTAACAGGAATGTTATAGCTCTGGTCTTATTCAACTACTTGACATCATTCAATGCACAGGTCTCTTACTACCTCCATGCCTTTGCTCATGTCATGCTTTTATTGCTAGAAACACTCTTCCCTGCCTGTCTTCCCTTAGTAGCTTCAATTTAATTTCAATTTACCCACGAGGCCTTGATTAGCCCCCAGGTACCCCAACACACACACACACACACACACACACACACACACACTCACAAACACACACCTCTTTGGCTAGGTCAGGGACTCTTTCTCTAAGTTCTCATAGCACTCTGGACTTGCCTTTGTCACATTTGTCGCAGAAGGTGAAGCCTATACTGTCACTTGTCACCTTACTTGACTTTTCCCCACACCTGCTCTATGAGGACAGAGAGATGTTTTAATTTACGCACAATGCTAGCACCCAGCCCAGTGCTTGGCAGTGAGCAGAAATTCTCAGTGTATTAGCTTAATGAGCAGATAAGTCAGCAAAGTTGTATTTAAGATTCTTCAGAATTAGTGAATTAATAATTGCAATTTTATCATTAGATTATTAACTCTCCAAGGACGAGAACTATATCTGACTTATTTATTAATCCTCAAGGCCTAGGACAATCTTTTGCACACGGAGGTTTTGCAAGAAATGCTTTCTGGGGGGAGTGGATTGTTATTTTCAGGTGTAATCAATAACTATAATAAGGTCCTTGACATTTTCTAATGAGTAAAAATTGGGGTAGA
>NW_017731364.1:652601-685674 GCF_001890085.2 Hipposideros armiger | reverse complement strand
TTCATAACAGTAGCAAAATTACAGTTATAGAGTAGCAACGAAAATAATTTTATGGTTGGGGGTCACCACAACATGAGGAACTGTATTAAGGGGTTGCGGCATTAGGAAGGTTGAGAACCGCTGCCCTAGAGCCGGAAGTGAGGGTGATACACAGAAGTCAAGCCTTGAAATCTTATGTCTTTCCAAAAGGTGAGGCACAAATTTGGCTCTGTGATTTCTAGCCTCCAATGAAAAGGGAAACACTGCCAGTTTCAAGATCCAGTGTATACATGAAAACAAAAATAAACCATTACCTTAAACAAAGAACAAAAATATGGATATTGAGACTAGAGAAAATGTCTCCCATAGCTGCCCTTAGAAAGGATTCTGAGCAATAGAAGTGTATCTGCACTACATCCTTATTATAAATATCTTTTGCCCCATTTTCTTACTTTTAATTTAAACTATCTTGCTGAATTGTATGCATTATTGTTAGAACTTAAAATTTGTTTGAACAAGGTTGACATAAATGGAGAGATAGAAATATACCTGTTTGAATTAGGAAATAGTGACCCAGTCTCCTGGAGCCCCGTTTTTACTTAGTGTGCTAGTGTCAGTATCGTCTCACTTTTCTATGAAAAATTTTGAGTATACCTTCTTCACTCTACAAAGAAAAGTTCTTTTGGATTACGGTACCAGAGAAGTACAAAGCTGTGGCTTTCTTAACCCTGACAGTTCTGGGCCCGTCCTGTGGACGTTCAAGAAAAGGAGCTAAATCCATCTTCATTCATTTATGTTGACCTTTAACAGGACACACCATAGAGAATAGCTTGGCACTTGAGCTTATGAAAAAGTATACTTTTTCTCCCCCTTGGACGTGGGCTGTTTTCCCAAACCTGCCCTGTACTTTCCCGTCTCTGCATCTTTGCCCAAGTTGGCGTCGGCCTCTAGAGTGCTCTTCCTTTCCACCTCTGTGTCTTGTCAGCCTATAGAAACCGTACTGTCTTTTCTAGGTCAGCTCACATACCACTTGTTCCAGGAAACCTTGCCCACTTACCCAGATGTGATCACGCCTGCCCAAATCTCCCAGAACCCCTCAATTCACAGAACAAGACACATTTACATTGCATTGTAGCCACTGATGGAAAAATTTGATTTTCCCTTTAGATCAAAAGTTCCCTGAGTTTTTGTTTGTTTGTTTGTTGTTGCTTTTTTTGCAACTTCCTGTGACTTTGTAGTTTCTCTAACATAAACAGTTAAATTTTTAAAAAGTTCCCCAAAGGTATTCATCCTTATACACCCCTCCCCTAAGGGTCCAGAACAGTGATTGGCACTAAGCAGCAGGCTCTTGACAAGGATTGCGGAGTGAATGTCCACGAATAACATTGAAGCATTACATGGGAATGGGGTTTAAACTGAGAAAACCTGGGTTTGGGTCCTAGCTTTCTTTTCTATTTGGGAAAACCTGAGACAAATGATTGAGTCTTTCTAAGCCTCAATTTTTCATCTGTCAACTGGGAATAATACTAAGTCACTTAACTGGGCTCTTGTGAGGATTATGAATATGTTACTATTTCATAGCTATGAGCACTATGGCGATGTTAGCTGTTATTGTGATTGGTGCTAAAGCAACTACACACACACAATCATTGGAGTGGCTCTTAGTGCCAGCTTGTTGTAGGTGGTATGATTCTAAGGCAGTTTTGGCACACCTTTCTAGCTTCTTGTCACACTTTATGACAGTCTAGAATCACTATTAATCTTTCCATCCTTCCAGACAGTCCTCCAAATTACCGAATCTATTTTCTCCAGTAAGACTTAGAAAGAGTTGGAAGAACACAAAAACTGGAACACATTCATATAAAGTTGTACTCCAGAGCATTTATAACATGACTATATGTTTAGTTTGTTGAAGACGTTTCTAACTCAATTAATGTTCTGAACATTGTTATTCCTGTATGAAATATCTTCATGAAAAAAAAAATCCCTAACTTATAAACACCAACTCGTGAACAGTTCATTTTTAACAAGGGCCTTAGAACAAGGGCTTGAACAAGGGCTTGAATTCAGACAGGGTCCGGAGGGTTGAAAGGACAGGCCATGGTGGAATCTCACAGTAGGAGAGAATGAAGAGCTTCATGGGGAGAAACTTCACAGGCCAAAGGAATGGAGTCCACAGACTGGGCCCAATAACAATGTTACATCATTCTGTTTTATTCAGACAGTTCATTGGCTTCACTTTGACAGGGAAAGTATATTAAGATAGCTGAATTACTACAGGAAAATGCTAAGAAACGCAAGTCAGAACTGCGTTGTGAGCCCACTAACAAAGTGTAGTGGCAGGAAGAGGAGGCTTACTATATTTTCCTCTGTAGTTCAGAGACCACTAAACGCCGAATTAAAGTAGGGATTAGAAGTTTTGCTACAATCAGGAGGAACTGATCGTTTTCCTGGGGTGACCTGGGAACCATGTGGCCAGTATAAGAAGCACAAGAGGACCACAGTGGCACGGGAGTTGACCTGGTGTCCTGGGACAAGCCATCACCTCTGATCTCACGTGGGATCACCACCCTTGTGATGGCTGAGGGATCTGTATTCTAGAACACATAGAAGACTTTCTAAAAACCTTGAATTTGAGAAAGAATGGAGTTACTGCTATTCTGTGGGAAGGGACTAAACCAGACAAATGATTTTTATTTTTATTAACGTAACTCTCTCAAACTTCTCTTCAGGGCTTGGGGAACCATGGGTTAAACCTGCACAGTCAATCCCACTGATGGACTCCTCTGTATGACCCAATCTTACTCACTTACCTTTGCCATCAGGATCACTGTGAATACACGCTGGCCCCAAACCACCTCATTTTCTGCCTCCTCTTTAGCTCTAGTTTCAACTGCTGTTCTTCCATCTTCATACTTGTGTCAGTAAAGGAGGTGAAATGACCCCAAGAGGAAGCGTCCTGCCTTGAATTGAAACAAGGAAACCCCTTTTCCATGGAAATAAAGTTAATTCGTAGTGTGGCTTCCAAAGAACTCTCAGAATTCTAGATGAGCTGCAGTATAGGCTAAGTGGTTTTGTTGTGGTCTAACCTTTATTACATTGATTATATCATTATCATGGAACTATGCAATTGGTATTCCAACCAACCAATTTCTTCAGCAATATCTGCCAGACTGGGCGGTCTATATGAAGAAGAACTTGACTCATTTATTTTATACTCCATAAGATAAACTCAGTTCATGTTGGTTGAATTAAGTCATATAATCTAGGGATCACGTATTTTAGCCAATACAGCCTTGAAATAGGCAAACCTTTTTCTCAGCCTCAAGGCTTCAATAGTCTGCTTTCTCAATAGTCTGCTTTCAAAAGTCAAATGACATTGTCCTGTTAAGTACATGTACATGTCTCACACCACTAAATTCAATCATATATTGTCTTATCATTCATCAATATAATAAGATATGAAGATCATTAACATGTTTTCCCTTAAGTGGAATATTTGGTGGCATTTTTTTCCCATTTCCACTGAGTTCAATAGTTAGATATGATTTCTTTTGTGCTAAAAATAACAAAGATAGTATTTGGAAGAAATCAGAATGGACAAGCTGATAAATTATTTATAGCAATTTCCAGCAGCCTGCCAATCTGTTTTGTAATGTAGTTGAATCTTAATTTTTAATGAAGGAACCTATGAAAATCTGCTGGGGTGAAAACCATGACCTCTATATGATACCACAAGAGAGCCCCATCACGTAGCCAGGCGGCACCCTACCTTTCCCATCACCTCACCAGGGCTTTACCTCCGGCTGACCTTACCTGGTCCGAGCTGGGGGGAGTTGGCTGGTGCAAAACCTGACTAAGACAGGAAAGGTGGAGTGAGGGAAAAGCTCAGCTTTGAAAGGGGATAAAACAAACCACCTCAGGGGACTATTGTGTACCATTTCTAAAGTCTATTTTGACTAATGCTTTGTGCTATTCAACTTTACATCCTTAATCTGTTGTGTCTGTTTCTGGTTTTAAAAAAAATAAATAATTGGGGGAAAATTAAGGACAATGAGAGAGTATTAATGAATACAAATAGATGAGAGATAAAAGCATCCTTAGGGAGGGAATGCTACCGCAGCTATGATGATACCTCTGCATGTGAATGTGGTCCGTCCCAGTTTTACCATTTATGCTTCTGCAAAAATGCATTTGACTTGATATGGTCTTGCTTGCTGATTAAATTCCTCAAATTGTTAATGGACCTTTGGCTGTTCAGAGAAACCCAACAGACCTGCTCATTTTTGAGTCATTAAACATTAAATATTAGAACTTATATGACCTTGAAGATCATTTTCTTTGAACTCCTCATTGAACAGTTGAGGAAACTGAACCTCAGAAATGTTAAATAACCTGCCCATGGTCACACAGCAGCTAATGAAAAAACCTTGGATACAAGACAACTTTCTAATACACTTTCTGCTCCATACTCTGCCATTCCCACCAGCGACCTAAGGACAAGGTCTGAGCCCTAACAAATGCTTATTTAAACCATGCTCTTTCTCCATATCCCTATTGTTTTTTTTTAATTAAAGTTTATTGGGTGACAATGGTTAGTAAAGTTACATAGGTTTCAAGTGTACAATTCTGTAATACACCATCTATATATCACATTGTGTGTTCACCACCCAGAGTCAGTTCTCCTTCCATCACCAAAAGGGATCACTTTAATCCTTTTTATCCTCATCTACCACCCTCCTCCCCGTCTATCTTCTGGTAACCACTAAACTACTGTCTGCCTCTATGAGTTTTTGTTTCTTCATTTGTTTGTCATACATTGTTGGTGGGAATGAAGATTGGTGTAGCCGTTATGGAAGGCAGTGTGGAAATTCCTCAAAAAATTAAAAATAGAATTACCATATAGCAATCCTTCTCTTGGGTATCTACCCAAAAAATCTGAAAACATTTATCTGTAAAGATATATGTGCTCTGATGTTCATTGCAGCTTTATTTACAGGGGCCAAGACATGGAAACAACCAAAGTGTCCTTCGATAGATGATTGGATAAAGAAGTCGTGGTATAGATACACAATGGAATACTATTCTGCCATCAGAAAAGATGAAATAGTGCCATTTGCTATGACATGGATGGATCTTGAGATTATAATGCAAAACGAAATAAATCAGACAGAAAAAGTTGAGAACTATATGATTTCACTGATATGTGGCATACAAAACTGAAAAAAATTGTTTTAATCACTAGTAAATATCTTCCTTCAACAAATGTTGGAAAGGCATTTTATAGTAAAGAGGTTCTCTGAATTTAAAATAGCAGAATGTGGTGAGACAGTGGTAATACATTTGAGAAAAAGAGCGCTTACCAGCTGATAAAGAGGGCAGATGGGCTGACCTGCCTTAATAGCAAAGGAGACTTCCTTTAAGAATGGAGAAGAGAGACGTTGTGATCTGTTTGTGTAAAATTTTAAATCATTTGACCAGACAAAACAGAGTTTAAGTTAGCTGACAAGAATGCTATGAATCACTGGGGTGGTGGAAGGTGAAACTCCATTTGATACTCATAATTAGAAAATTGTGAACAGAAATTGCTCATGTAAAATAAACTTTCTGTTGTGTTGCAACATATTGGAGAGACAGGTAGAGATGGCTTGAAAATTCTTAATGGTTGAAATTCCTGCAGCTTTTGCAAAGGGCTGTATGAATTAAAATCTAAATCTGTCATCCTGTCTCTGCTTCACAACTAGCTGTAGCTCACTGGATAATGATCTAAACTAAGGAATGGCCAATTATGTTGATAAGATTATAAATTGCACATTCGTTAAACGAAAACTTATTTTAAGATGTTACTGCATTCCCACTGGCTCTCTATTTTGCCATCCACTGATTTAAACTTGGAGGAGCATAGTGAAGAAATAAAGAGGCCTATTTTCTGTGAATACAAGATGGAAATAAAAAATTAAATTACTATTGCTCATCAAAAGTAATTGATGTTCTTTTATTATTAAGATTTTCAAACATGTAATAAAATAAGAGTGGATCCTATAATAAACACCCATGTACCTATCACTTAGATCTAATAATTTTTAACATTTGCTATATTTGTTTCATATATTTTGTTTCTGTCTTTCAAAGTAAATTGCCAATATAACATTTTTCTTCAAAACACTTTATGCATCTATCAAAAAATATGAATATTTTTGGTATAACCACAATGCCAGTATCACAACTAATATAATTAACAAATATTTCCTAGTATTGCCTAAAACCCAGTTCATACTCAACTTACCCAATATATACTTTATAACTGGATTTGTTTAAACCAAGATCAATCAAGACCACACATTATATTTGGCTGTTATGGCTCTTAAATTTCTTGTTATCCAAACCAGTACCACCCACCCATCCACTCCCTACCCCCACCAACAAACAATTATATTTTGCACATAACACTGACATTTTTACGTGACTATAGGCCCGTTGTCCAGCAGAATGTCATATTATTTTCTGGTGTTGGTTGGTCTAAATTTTTCTTCTATTTCCCATGTTTCCTGTAAACTGGAAGTTGTGCCTATAGGTCTGACTAGACTCAAGTTAAACATATTTTGGCAAGAACATTTCATAGAGAACCTAACAGTTCCACTCCTACATATATAACCAAGAAAAATGAAAGCATATGGCCACAAAAAAAGTTTTGTTACAAGAATGTTCATAATAGCTTTATTTACAATCACTCCAAATTGGAAACAACCCACATATCCATCAGCAGGAGAGTGGACAAACAAAATGCAAAATATTCATATAATGGAATACTACTTAAAAGCAAATGAACTAGTGATACACACATCAATATGGATAAACCTTAAAAGCATTACATGGAGTGAAAGAAATTACCCATAAAAGTGTACATACTATATGATCTCATTTATTTGAAGTTCAAGAACCTGCAAAAGTAACCTGCGATGTTAGAAATCAAAATAATGATGGACTTGGAAACTGACTATAAAGGGGAATGAAGGAACTTTGTGGTGATGGAAAAGTTCTATATCTTGATTAGAGGATGGTAACATGGGTACACAGGTTTTTCAAAACTTGTTGAACAACCTTGAGTTTTACAGTACATAAATAATGGCCTGATAAAGGGGGAAAAAATAGGTGGCTCTATGACACACTTTATACTGCATTTCTCAGAAGGCACGTAGTTATCCTATTATTAGTGACACTGAGATTGATCACTAGAAAACATAAAAATTTTAAAGTTATACTTTTCAATTTTTAGGAAAATCTGAGTTAGAGCCTGGTGAGAATTTTAAGATCACAGACACTTTTTGGAGACAGCTTAATTTGTTTCCTTGAAATCAAACTGAGTCCTCTAAAAATGAAAAGGCGGTTGTACTCCTTTGGAGAAAGAAGGGCAATGCGGTGGGAACCGAAGAACTGGAAAGAAAGTTCCACAGAAGTAAGGAGATGCTGATCCAAACCGTAGGAATTCAGGAAAGGATGAGAAAAAAAGGTCCCGGGGAAGCTCCCACCCACAAAATTATAAGACAGACAAGTATATTCTTCACAGAGAGGAGGAATCAGGAGACGGGTTCGTGGGAATCTGCTGTGAGAGCAGTGCCTTTCCTGGGTGGCCCCCGCGGGGAGATTTCGCAGTGCAGGGCCCTCTGAGTCCCTGGCTTGGTGGCCAACAACACCTGTCACGCCCTGGGCCCCTGGGCAGGGAACTAACTGAATCTGAAGAGGGGCCAGCACTGCCCAGTTCTAGCAATTGCATAGCACTCAACACTTCTTAGGATAGGGGCCTGTGTGTCTCCCGCTTAGATCTGAGAATGAAAGCTCACTAAAGGGTTTGTCCTCGTCATTCCCAGAGGGATTATTGCTTCATTGACAGAGATCTCATCATACCATGTAATGAAACAACATCCATACAAAATGAAATGTTGGCATCACCTAGAGGGCTGAGACTTCTGGATTTGACTTATTTCTAATGGTGGACCTTGTGTTGAGAAAACCTGAGGTGCAAAATCCTAGACTTTGAAAGCTTTTCACATGGCAGACTGGGGTGCCGCGGTGTGGGGATGCCTTGCAAAAGGATGTTTCACTTTATAAAAATGGTTTACCACAGGTTTCCTTTTATCACCCCCCTTCCCATCTTGTTCAGAGAGAACTGATGATCAATCCTTACACTGTCTCCCAGCTCACAAACACAGACCTTGCATCACCAAGGCATACGCATGTTTCCACACTGGATGGGATTTATGTTTTCTTTGTGCACTATTTTATGAAATCTTTTCTGTGAACTATTCCAGTGCCTTACATAGACAATCTTCCAAAAGTTCCCTTTAAGAAAACCTATGGAAGAATGATTATGAAAACATTTATTGAATGAAAACATGTTCTCTCCTAATGTTAAACTATAAATCAAGTTAAAAGGATATTCTCTCACCAGAAACGATATTATTGAAATTTGATAATTCTTTATAGTCTCCTAGGATGTGAATCATTTAATTTATTATATTCGCTTATACCCTAACTCTTCAAAGGCTTACAAAATATATGCAATTCAAAAAGATAAAATAAAACGATGGACAAATCAAGAGAGAAGGAAGATATGATATGGAAATGAAACCAGGGCCAAGGTTAACATATGTCATTATGTTCTGTCCAGCACTAGCCAGAAGCAGGCATGGATTTAGCCCTGAGCTTCCTGGGCTCAGGAATAACAAGAAAGCCTTGCTCAGAAATTGCCCCAGTGGATCCTCATAAAGAGGGCAAAGTGCCATGAAAAGGACACTTCCCATCTCTACCTCAGATAGTGAGTTTCATTTATTTATTTCTCATGATGCCCCTCAGAACATGGCTAAGACTAAAGTTAAATTCAGTAAAAGCAGTTTTCCAAAGAACACCAACCTCCTCCAAACAAAGTGTGTCTACGCAGGTAGCCTTTGTAACAATGGCTTGATTTAGAGAAACGTATGGGCAGCACATCCTTCAAATTGTTCTCTTGGAATATTATATTTCATACCTGTGTATTTGTCCAGAGGTGGAGAGTAGAGAGTTTTAGGTTGTATTTCCTGGCAAGAAGTGAAATAACAGCTCAGCTTTTATTGAGCACTTACTATGTTCCAGACATTCTGAGTACCCCACATGTATTAGCTCATTTAATTTTCATGGCAAAGCTATGAGGCTACCATTCTCATTTTTAACGCTGAGATAAAGAGGCATGGGAAGCTGAAGGTTGAACAGCTACTACGTATTAAGGAAGAAAAACAAGGCAGTCTGACTCCACTGTGTTATATTGACTTCAAGAGGAATATGGTTCTTGTAGGTCATTGATGTAGGTCAGAGCCTGGAAAAGGAAAGATTTGGCCTATGTCTCCCCAAACTCAGGAGCCTGACCGGGTCAATATGCCCATCCCACCTTTGCACTAATGTGATTTTGCCCATTTTTATCAGTCTCGAAAATGTCTGGTAGAAGATGTCCAAAGAGATACGTACAAGGGAAAGATAGCCACCCTTTCTAGGGTATGGGGATGTGTTCCTTCCCAATCAGAGGAGTCTCCCCCAGCTCTTTCATTCAGTCTAATATGTTTTAGAGCATTTTTAGGTTAACTAAAAGCGCAGTGAGTAGATGGCTAAAGTGAATTGACCTTCATGGGTGTTGATGTTTATCTATAGTCAATTGAAAAGCCTTGAAGTCCTAAATCAATGGTCCTCAAAAGGTGGTCTCTGGACTGGTAGCATCAAACATCACCTGACAACTGAGAAATGTAAATTCAGGGGCCCCACCCAGACCTATTGTTTCAGAAACTCTGAGGGTAGGGCTCAGCTATCTGGATTTGAACATGCCCTCCAGGTGATTCTGATATCCTCTTCAGTTTGAGAACTGCTGCCCTAAATCATTGTGACATAAAGATCTGAAGGGAGGAAATGGCTTTTCCTTCTCAAGAGGCGTGATGGAATTGGAAGAGACCGTGGCAATGACCTTCCAGGGCCCAGTTCTCTTTTTCAGAGATGAGAAAACTGAGGCCCAGGAAAGTGGAGTGAGTTGCCTGAGATCACACAGCAAGTTAATGGACTAAATGAGCTTGAACCCAATTTTCCTGACACTAGGTCTGAGATTTTTTTTCCCCTCTGGAATCTGTTCTTACATGTTCTCTAACAGTTGCATTTCCTTCAGTGGCAATTTTGCTCTTGTTCTTCTGCAGTGTCTCCACGGACGGATCCTTATAAAGCTGGTTGCTGAGTTCACCCCCCCCCCCCCCCCGGAATCTTTCTCCTCCTGACATGGAATTCACCTAAGAATGTGAATGAGCAGGTACTACTGTGGGTGATTCACTCTCTCATGTAACCCAGCTCTGCGTACCTTGAAAATGTTCCAACCCGATGAACCCTCTGTAGAACCCCTGATGCTCCGTGTTTTGAGAGCTTGTGGAAGAGCTTACATTCCATTCTCTAAGGAAGCACAGGATGACCTTTCAACTCATTAGTTGTAAGGATCATCGGGGAATGCAAAAATCCTAAATGGTGCCTTTTAGCTAGTGTTTCTAGCTTTCTGAGTTTTCTAAAAGTTTTAAACATACAGAGACCTGAGAAGATAAGTTACTTCACTTTCCTCTGCCTCACTACCCTTGTCTAAAACAATGTCGCACTTAAATAAATGTTATACAAATTAAGTAAAATGATATATGTGAAGCCCAGGACCTCACGTAAAGTAGATGCCTAATAATGGTTAGTTCATTCTCCCTCCTTTTTTCCTGTTTTTATTGGTGTTACTATCTGATAGGTAATCAAAGGTATGATGTAATTATTAATGACTTTTCAAAAGCTAACATAGGAGCAGCTCATCTTGTGTCATGAGAAGTTGTTGGTTGATATCTCCTTTTTGATTTTTCCTTGTGGTTTTCCTAAGGGATCTGCTCCATTTCTTATTAATTAGGCTTATAGATCCTAACCTTTCCTTCATTATGGGACAGGGAAAAACCAGATGACAGTTCCTACCAAAGAGGCATAGGTCATTTATTTGGCTTTAGGAGAGTGGACATAGGGACTAGCTCTACGTTACACTCTAGGTACAGCAGTAATTTTAGGCCAGTGATTTAGGTTCACACTGAATAAAAGAAACTTTATAATGTAAGATTTTCCAATGGCATGCTTTGGTTGGGCACTAGTGAAACACAGGATAAAAAGGTCCCTTGAATTGTGTTATGGCTGCTCAAATTCTGCAAAGTTCAAGCATGGATTTCATATTTTTAAAAAACACATATTTGAAAACTAGAAATGGGACTTTATGCCACCATGCCATGCCAAGCTTGCCTTTCTTAAAAGTTTGTCTATGAATCCTCACCTACCGTTCATTTACCTCCTGGCTTTTTGTTTTACTGGTGTCACAGATATCATTTTTCTATAAAACAACATTGCCCAGTGTATTTTCTAAACACCAGGGCAGGCTGCCTGACCTGCAGACCCAATTCTTCAGCCATCAGTGTTTCTTAATATTCACCATTACAACTGGTGGAATTAGGAGATAATAATAGTATTTATTCACAACAAACTACAGTGGTTTGTGGCAACATACTCTGATTCCCCACTGGGTATCCTAGAATGCTTTTGGAAGACTGAGTCAATATTCTAACTGCCTTAGAAGCAGCTGTTAATTTTGTTTTGTTTTAAGAAAAGCATCCTAAAAATGTTTTGAAGTACATATTCTACTTTCATTTCACTATTCACTAATTTGGTTAGTTAAAAGTTGGCCCCCCGTGTGTCTGAACACGCAGTCAGACTCTAAAAGTGATTTTTGTCACTTTCCTATGAAAAAGTACTTCAATAAAAATATAGTTGACAAGCAGGTAATAGAAACGGGTGGTTATTCAACTCCAAGAGACTGAGGGAAAAGAAAATCACCTTTGCGAGGGTTAACTTTCTCAGAATCAGATATTGGTCCAAGCTACAGTTTCATGTCCCCCGCCCCTCTGCCAGAAGGGCAGTGAGAGAAGGAAGAGCGATGCTGGAGATAATTGGTGGTTTCTCATGCAGGTTCTGTTTACCTCGGAGAATGGCTCAGATTCATGGGGTGGCTCATCTGTTTGTTTCCCAGGAGTGTCCTCCTCATCAGGTACAAATGACTTGTTGTTCCCCCTGTCCCGTCTGCCTCCTTGGTGACGGATAGACGAGAACTGTTCCCTGTGCTCTGGGACTCTAATGTGATCTGGGTCGTGCTGGTAGCGGGAGGGGAGGAGGGGGTAGGGGAGGCATCGAGAGGAACAACGGGAAGTTAACACTAGGGGAACTACAGTCTTTCTTGGAAAAGAAAGTGTGTTTGTGTTCTAGGGCTAGTGCCCTTCTCTCCCAGCTGCTATAATATTGATCTAGCTGTGATTCAGGATTCGATGTTAACATCACCCTCGTCAGTGGGAAAGTGAGCCAGGGAAATGGAGAGCTCAGTATTTCTTCTGATGAAGCAACTCAGAGAAACTAAATATTACAAGGAGGGTGGGGGAAGGAACTCCACTTCTTTGAGTCTCACAGTAGATACAGGAGCCTTGAAGTGAATAGTAATACCTCTGGCTTTTATAACTCCCCTATAACCAAGGAGCTCGAAGCTCAATTGTACATTAGTCAAAATCGCCTGGTCAGGGGAGGCGATCTCAGGATACATATTAAGCAGGAGGAAATTAAGGCAAGAAGATTAGCAACTTACCCAGATTCCCATGCTAACACCATTGGCAGAGCTGGGAACTCACAACGCCCCATTTATCCCATGACCTGCGGGTTGGATGGATGGCCACCTCACAGGTGCTGGCGGGACATTCTGAGCTCATGGCTCTTAGCCCTCAAACATTTCCACTATTTGCTTGTTAGCATGCCTTGAATTTCCACCGCTAGCAAGACAAGTGTTTGAACAAGTTATTATATCTCTGAAAGAACCCCCTTTAAAGAATCTATTATTAACCACCATGCTTTGAGTGTCTACTATGTGTTGCCTAAGCATTTTTTTTATACAATATTTGTAATCCTTGAGATAGCCCTGCCAGGTAAGTATTAATATCTGAAGTTTACAAAAGAAGCAACTGAGGGCCAGTAGAGTTCAAGGAACTTGCTCAAGGAGGAAAATGAAGCTCAGAGAATTTAAATTATTTGTTCCAGTTCACACACATAAAAAAGACTAAAGCCCAAAATTGAGAGATGTCAGGTTCCAAAATCTGTACTCTTTTTATGGAATCATGCTTCCTCTTTTAACCTCTTCCAGGCAAAACTTAAGCCAGTTGCACCTTTACTTGATAAGTTTATCTACAATTAATAGACTAATCACCTTGCAAACTGGAGCAAGATAGAGTGAGGAAGAGGCAGGTGGTGGGTTCTAGGGAACTGGGTGGAGGAGCGGAGGGGAGCTGGCCTGTTATAAGGCACAATTTGCCTCATTCATGATCTTGCCTGGCTCCTGACAGATTTACTTCTGGGTGAGCATGACGCTTCCTGGTGCTGCAACTCAGCTTCTTAGGCACCTGCCCATTCAGGAGAGAACCCCCTAGATGTCACATTCACCTCGTCACAGCCTTTCTATGCAGATGGACATGATTGGAACAGGTTTTACCAGAGTGATGCTCCCTAACACTTACCCAGCATTCCATGGCCACTTAGACTGTGAGCTGCTCCATGGCAACCACTATGTCCTAATCACATCTGAGCTGCCATTACAGCGTCCTGACTTGTGAAGCATTCTCTATATGCTCGTGTTAAAGAACAATTAGAGAAATGTTGGTAATGACTTCGTTTACTTGCTGTCTTCATCACCATGGCTTGTAGAAGATGAAAAATTTGGTATTGAGGCAAGAAGGAGTAGTGAAACATTTCTTCTAACTTTTACTCATTTAACATATATTTATCAGTAGCCTACTATAAGCAAAGCATTATGAGAAATAAAAAGATTTGGAGAACTCTTTGGTGGCACTTACAATGTCATTGAAGAAACAGGAAGATAAAAAAAAATAATAGAAATTAAGGTGCCTAAGAGCAGCATTCAATGAATTCTACAATGCAGATTCAAAGAGAACATGGCAGAGTAACTGGTTAAGCCAGTATGAAAAATGTTTAATAGAGAAGATGGCATATATATGACCATGACTTTGAAGATAAATAGAGGACAGGGATCACTGGGAGGGAGCTATTCTGGGTGTATGAGTGAGGTCCATCAAAGAGGTGATTTTGTTTAGAGGAACGGCAAATTTAAAAAAAAACAAAACCAAACACTGGGAGGATAGAATACATGGAGTGATGTACTGGCAGATGAGAGAAAGAAAACGTTTATGGGGAGCCTGAAACCTTATTTTAGAGGAAGAAGTGAACCAATGAAGTGTTTTGAGGAGGAAAGCAACATGATCAGACTTGTGTTTCAGAGCCACCCTATAGATGATATGGAAAAGAAATTGCTCCGTGAAAGCAAGCAGGCTAAGTGATTTCTTGACTATTTTCTTTGATCCTTGGGTAAGAGTCCTTTGCAACATTTACTTTGCAGAGGCCATAAGACCACATCAAAATGAATCATGCACTATCATCCCCTAAGTTTCTGGTTCCAGTGGGCCTGATGCAATGCTAAAGTTTACCGAAATTTCAGGTAATCAGAGTAGGAGGGAAATCATTTTCGCAAACACAGGCCATTTGTGTGGAACGCCAGATCAACTCATAATCAAAGCCTGTGTCAAGGAGAGTGAGAAGCCTCATCAGGCAGGCTGTGGAGGGCCCTCCTATTTCCAGTGCACTGTGTCAAGCCGGGTGGGGGTCCATTTCGTCTCACCTAGGACAGTTAGGACTTGAGACACCTTCCCCCAGGAATCTTGGTACCTCGGCCCCAGGAGCACTTCCCTTAGTTTGGGCAGTTTGTGTTTTTGTTCCATCAGGCATAATGCTGCCAGGCACTTAGCGGCACATTTTCTGCACAGTGTGTAGGGATTTAGTGGTACAACTCCCATTCACATTAATGGAAATCCTGCCAGGAAATCTCCACACTGGGCCGCACTGAAAATTCACCCCTGATTGTTCTGTTTGATTTGTTTCACCTGTGTCTTCCTCCCTTCTGCTCCGAGAATGTTCGTGGGCTTGTTAGTGCCAGCCTGAACTCAGTGCTATGTCTTAATCCCAGGCCGAAGCGAGGAGGCTCAAAGGCATCTTTATTGCTGAAGGAAAGCAAGTACCTGGCTGGATTTAGTGTGGTTTTATTTGAAGCTATATTGGTTCTAAGAAAGCCAGAGATCCCCTGGGTGTTGCTCTCAGGAGACAAATGTGCTCATATTCAAAGGTGAACTGTGTTGTGTTGAGTACAGAGTGAGGGAAAGGGAGCAAATCCCCGCTATGAAAAGGGAGACCCCCAAGCTACCCACCTGTGGGGTCAGGGCAGAGTGGAGCCCAATCTTGAGAAGACACAGGTGCCCATGCTTGGAGAGGACCCAGTGAGGGGCAATAAATGGTCTTACTCTAACATAGCTTAAAAGGACGATCACCCTTCTCACACCACGCACCACATATGGACTTTCAAGGGTAGCAAAGATTATTGCTAAAGCTTGAGCTAGTATGTATTTTTCTCTAAAATTTATAATTTCTTTAAAATTAGTAGTTTCTTTCAGAGTGGCTTGGTTTTATTCTTGCCCACTTAGGTACGATGACTAGCTGATGATTGGATTTTTCTCTTCATGATGCTGGAACGTGGTTAACAGATCTGACACCAGGATTCAGCTGACAAGTTCTTTCTGTCCTTGGCCATTGTCACTTGTCCTGTCTAATGTTCATGCTGGTCTGAGCACCTGTTGTCTTTATGCTCTTTCCATGTGTTCTCAGGTACTGGCAATTAAAGGAGACCTGAAGACAGGAACCCTGACTCTTCACTTAGGGTCTCAATGCCGTGCATTTAACAGAGCTGGGAAACTCAACTTAGGCTTCAGCATAGAACTTTGCGTTGCAGCTTTCTTACCACCTAGGGACGTGATTCAGACTATGGTCTCTGGGGTCGGACTGCCAGGGCTGAGATCTACTGTGTGCCCATGAACAAAAAAAGTATGCAACCTCTCCAATTCATGATTGTCACCTCTGTAAACTATAAATAATAATAATGCCATAAGCTTGGCACTGGAGTAAAACTTAAATGAGATAATCCATGCAAAGAACTGAGTACTATGTCTCCCTCATAATAAGAAGTCAAAAAGTGATTGCTATTATTATCATGACTTCTGCAACTCCAAATAATGCCATGGTATTTTACATGTAGAAGCAGAAACAATTTAAAGAGGCCTTTGAGTATGCTGTGCAGAGTCATCTCCCTTATCCAAAGTTTGGCTTTCCATGATTTCAGTTACCCATGGTCAACTGTAGTTCAAAAATACTAGATGGAAACTCCATAAATAAATCATTGATAAGTTTTAAACTGTGAGCCATTCTGAGTAGCATGATGAAATCTTGCGCCGCCCTGTTCCATGCCATCCCCACTGGGACGTGAATCATCCCTTTGTCCGATGTATCCATGCTGCGTACACACCCCACCTACTAGTCACTTAGTAGCCACCTGTTATCAGATCAACTGTCATGGTATTGCAGTGGGGGGTTCAAGTAACCCTTATTTTACTTAATAGTGGCCCCAAAGTGCAAGAGAAATTACGTTGGCAATTTGGATATGCCAAAGAGAAGCCTTAAAATGCTTTCTTTAAGTGAAAAGGTATGTACATACAGGAGAAAGCATAGTATATATAAGATTCAGAATATCTGCAGTTTCAGGCATCTACTGGGGGTCCTGGGGTGTATCACCCATGGATAAGTGGGACCACTGTATTGTCTGCTTCTTTATGTAATGTGTTTCTTAAAAAAAATAATATTTAAAGGTTAGTTCCAATAATGATAAGAGGAAGATGCTGGCAAAGGAGAAGAAGAGGGGGAGGAGGAGGGGAAAAAGAAGAAGACAATGTATGTGTATTACATTGATTTGCTTTCAGCAATCACAGGAGGCAGGCAGCAATGATATGCTCTCCTCATTTCACAGGTTAGGAAACTGAGTCACAGAATAGTAAATGGCTTCCTAAATGTACATAGCTAATATGTGATGTGACTGAGACTTAATCTCAATTTTTCTTTCTCTATATACAGTGTGTTTGATACTTGCAGGGAAACACAAAATGGAAAAATTTTTCTGAGCAAAGGCAGTAGGAGGAAAAAAAAAATCTGAGAAAGTTGATGTAATTCACTATCAGAAGAAGCCAAACAGCATCGTTCTGATGCCCTTGTAAAGCCAACGGTCTTGGACCTATAGATGTTTAATTGGAAATTATTTGGACAAGCACAATTCTCATTCTGCAGTAGCAACTTGTTCCCTTAAGGGTAATTTCACTCTTAAGTGATCTCAAATTCTACCAAAAAGATATAAGCAAGAATATTGTACCAAGGCCTTCCCAAGGAGCAGCATCTCATCTGCATTTTTATCATTGTCATGAATTATTTATTAAGAAACAAATTGCCTGTAGAGGCAGACTAAAAAACTGTCCAAACAGACATTGAAAATCTCCTAGAACTCATCTTTGTTTTTGCAAGTCAATAGTCTTAATGCAATTCCACAAAAGCAGATACGTATAAAAACAAATGAAATAACATTAAGCCAAATGGGTCAACAGTAAGCAAGTTATACTATATAATTGAGAGCCTCTAGATCTCTGTCAGGGATTTTATTTTTCATGCCAAGATTGAGTCTGAATGATTTCCTGAACTGAGAGGAAAAGCAGCAAATGGCGTGGAGACTGCTTATTTTTCCAGCCTCTTGAGGACTGGTCTGAACTCTTACCTCGCCTTGTACCTCAGGCACTTGTCATAGAGTTGACACATACTAGATGGTGGGTAAATGAAATCTGGTAAATCAAGTGAGATAACAGGATAGGTACACAATTAGTTGGAGCTCTATTGGCAAAGGGAAATTTTCTAAAATACCCTGAAAAGCTTCATGAAAGAGGCGACTTCATTAATCGAAGGAGCTTGACCATTATGTCTCTCCTGGTGAGCCTCCATGGATGTCTAGCCACACAATCTAAACTCCAACTTGCTAGGGGAAGGAAAAGTAAGAATGTCTCTAATACTCATTCTCAAAGGAGGAATAGAGATTCTTAAACTCTACACTAAAAAATGTAGTCAAGTTTTATTTTTAATAGGATTATTACCTAGTGAAATGAGGTGTGAAAATCTCACTTTATTTTATTATGTCTAGTCAAACATGGGGTAGAAAGTTCAGTTTGTAGATTAATTTACCAATGAATTGATTCATTGGCCTCCATTGTTCAGTTAGATGGGAAAGGAAGAAGGATACTGTAGACTGGCCCCTGGAAAAAAAGGAGTCAGAAAGAGTTTCTCTCTCAAGGATTGGCCACCTCGCTAAACTCTTTACCTCCTGGCTCAGAAATCCATTTGCATGAAAAATTTAATTGAAATAAGCAAAAGACAAACTGTTGCCTCAAAAATCCCCATAATCTAGGGTGTGAGGGTTCCTCAGTGGTCCTGAATCCCATGATCCTTTTTTCCTTAACTGTCCCTGAAGAGTTTTGCTTCACTCTTAAGAAACATTATCTCTTCTCCTTCAATGAATGTTTATATGTCACACTTTCTCTTTGGATGCCATGTCTTAACTGTTTCTACACTGGGAACCAGTTTGGGCAAGTTGGCTGATGTATGAGACAGAAAATCCTGTTAGCTTACATGCTGCTTGTACACAACAGGGATGTGGCTGCAGAGGCCTCGGTGGCCCCTAGTGAGAGGCATTGTTTGGGGTGGAACTAGAATTCTCAGTAAGACTCATCAGGAGTAGATGGTCTTTTGTTAGATCTTGATCTTGTTTTAAAAGCTCTGTGTGACAAGGAGAAGGTGCTTGCTGACAAATGTGTATACTTTCCCTTCTCTGTATATAGTACTCCCATTGAAATGAGCCTTTGGCCAAGTTCATCATCTGGCACGTACACATGCACCTACAAGCATGCCAGTCCTTGTTCTTTGTGCCGAAGACCTTTCAGTGCTCCTCACCCCACCCCCAGCAGAAGAAATAGTCTCCAAGGAAATTTGGCTATTGAGTCCATTGTTTTTATTTGGTCTGCTTAATAAATATTGAATTTACACATAATAGGGGATGAGAGTCAGAACAGATAAACTATCAAAGTTCCAGGCAGAAAGTGACACAGAACACAAAGTTTATGGGGTAGCATGCACCCAGTTAAAACTAGGGTTTTTAATGTTTGTATGACTTCTCGGTGGTTGTTGAGGCTGTTTGTTTTGTGGCAACAATATTGCAGTTATGAAGGTGCTTCATGTTATTTTTCTTCCTTTATCCAGTTGCAAATGGTTTGGGAATAGTGCCTCCGTACTAACTTTTGAATTGCATTGGATATTTGTGTTTACTAAATTTTTAATCAGAAATCGGAACTAAGTTAGACAAAGAAGGCTGATATCATAAATTTCCCTGACATGTCTGGTGTTTCTTATTTCCTCAGTTAGGACATCACTATATCTTTATCTCTCTGAATAATGTGGAAAGCAAGTCTTAATCTTAGCCAAGGACATATGAAACTGAAAGATCAAAAATTTATTCACCAACTAACAATGTTGTTTCACCCAATAACTGATAGCAGAGCACTTAATCTCTACTAAGTAACTACTTTTTACATGTCATTTTATTTAATCCTCAGAAGAATCCTAATAGGAGATACTATTATTTTACACGTGAAAGATAATCTAGAGAAATTAAATAACTCACCCAAGGCCACACAGATCATAAGTGACAGATCCAGGATTCGAGCCCAGAGAGCCTGAGTCCAGAGTCCACGTGTTTGGCTGCTTTGCTATGCACCACTTAATGTTGGTCCTCCATTCTCCACTCAGCCATTCACACTAGTCTCCAACATACTTAGGTATTAATAGATCTGTGTCTTCTACTAGATTTTAAGTATTTTGACTCTAAGGATTATTTCCTTAATCACATGTGTAAGACCGACAGAAATTCAAATCTATTACGTGCTTAATAAATTCTTATTAAATTGAATTCAGCCCTTAATAGCCTTCATAATCTACATGTTCTCAGTATACTGATAAATTATCTCCATGTTCTCTTTTGCGCTCCCAACCAACTCTTTAAACTGCATCAGCTAAACATCTCCAACTGAATGCCCTGCAGCTGGTGCCGCCAATGCAATTTTCCCCAAATCTAGTTTAGTATCGTCACCTTTCCCTCTCTCCAGATTCGTCCTCTTCTGTGTTCTCTGTCTCTGTTTATGGCATCCCTGTCCACCGTGTGCTCAATTTAAAACTTAGGAGTCATTTTACACATCCCCATTTTTAACACTCTTTCCCCATCATCCAGGAAAAATTTAGCCTTTGAGAAAAATGAAGCATTTTATCACATTTTAATATTCATTCTGTCCTTTAAAATACATGTATTGAGCACCTGCTCTCTTCCAGGTGCTTTTCTAGAGACACAAAGGTACAAAGGTGAATGAAATGAGGCCATCCTTTAAGAAGACTATAGCATGGTGACAACTGAATAGGCTGGATATAAAGATGTATTATAGTGATTTATTTCTGTTTCCCTGGAGAGAATATAGCTCCATGAAGGCAGGATTTGTAGAAGTCTCCAATGTCTAGCACTTGTCTGAAAAATGGTAGGAAACATATACGAAGATTTGAATAATAAATGAACTAAACTACTACCTTTATGATATAGTATGGATTCCTTCATTTGTGCTTGCCATGATATGGTACTGATGCTTACTAATTCTTATTTGACTCTGGCTTATTCTTTGGTGGGTTGTTGGATATCATCTCTCAGTCTAAATTATAAGCTCTTTGAATCAAGGCATTGGATCTCTCAACCCACACAGCTCAGCACAATGCTTCAGGGTCAACAGACACTCAGTGCTTATTGAACTTAGTGAGCACATTGGTGGGTCCTATTGGTAGAAAGTATGAGAGTCAAAGGACACTCAAAACATTTTTACTTTAACTTCTAGCTTGTGCTATGTTTCAATAATGAGTCATTAGTAGAAGATTGGTCTTTAGGGTTTCCACCTGGGTTATTTTATTATAGGATTGAGGTTAGGAAACAACCAGTTTGGGACAGAATCACTCACTGAGTTTAGAAAAGGGCTACATGCTTCTTTCGAGTCAGGATTGGCGCCCCATGTAGTTAGGTGGTAGGTAAACAGTAGTTGGGACACGAGAAAAATCTTGATGGTATCGACCAAACTTGCTCCTTCTCTTTGCACCTCTGATTGGTTACAACTTCATACGTGTATGAGACAGTGAAGAGGGAACCAATTAAGTTATTTATGTATTTAGAATCAGCATCAGCAAGAGCCTCTTTCCCCTCAAAGCAGTGAAAACGAAGAGCACATTGGAGAGGGAACTGCAAACACTGCTTCCCATAAAAGAATATGTGAACTGGTTCTGATAACACCAACAGTTACCTGACATACATTCTTCCTATAGTGTTTTAACAAGCGGGTCTATTTTTAGGGAAATTCTTTGCCTTGAACTAAATTTATGGCCTTAAATTCTTCTTGTCTATTTTTTCTTGTGTGCGTGCTCCAATGGTCCAATTTATAACTGACACCTTTACTACCTACCAGCATATCGGTTTCATCTCCCAGAGGAAGAGAAAACCAGACCCTGTGACTAGTGAACTGGATTGAAAATCTAGTCTAATGCTGACAGATAAATGCACTAATTTTCTTCTGTGACTGGTTCTGCATTGCAGGGTGAGCCTGCTTCTAACAACTCCCTCAAAAGGCTCTGTAACCCGTCCAAAAGATGATGTCAAGTGCTACAAGGACCCAGGTCAGCCCTGCATCATAGGTAACAGTTACCCCAGTGATAAAGTTACCACGCAGGTTTTGAATGAGATTGTGTTTTTAAATGAAAGACTGGCTGGAAATGTAGACTTGGACCAAGCATTAATAGGGGAAAATTTGAGACAAACAGAGGTTAGCATTTGGTTTCTTTGTGGTATTCAGGAAAGGTCAGGGACGGTTCTAATACAGAAGGAACCCAAAGTTTCAATGGGGAGTCGTGGTGCTCCACTAATGCGCGGGCAGGTAGTCTAGACAAAGCGAACTCTAGGTTTAGGGAAGAGCTGTCTCTCCTGACACGGAAACCCCAGCTATTCAACTGGAACTGGTCACAAATCCCCAAGCAGTTAAAGACCTACTGAGTGTCTTGTTTAATTTTTTTCTAAGGAAGAAGTAACACCCTTCCCACCCCAAGCCAACTGTTTAGGTCAGATGGGGAGGGAAGATATAAACAGCAGGCATGGAACTCATCAGATAACCTTAGAGATTAACTATGTGTTGTTGTTTTTTTCCTTTACTACCAGAATCATGGCTGTGGAGGTGTCTCATGAATCGACCAGAGTCCAAATGGCAACCATGTTCCCATTATCCATCTGTTGTGTTTCCTCACAAAGGTTTAAGTACAAGATTGATTGTGCATATCTGACAATGTGAAGTACCTCTGAGTAAAGAACCTAGAAACAGTTTCTCACTCTGGACAAAAGAAAGAAGACATATATCCAGAAGATAAATGCTGAAAATCCCAGCAGTAGAGCATAGAAGCTATCTGTGTTGTTAAGAAGAAGTATTGAGATATCTGGAATTTAAAATATATGGGTTTTAAGTACTATATAAATTGATTTTGAAAATTAAAAAAGCTCTCTGTAAAGATAACTAGTGAGAAATCATGTTCTGCAAAAAACAAACTTTATACAAAGACGAGTAAAACATTTTAAAAGCACAAACTTAAAATTAAACTTACAACTAAAAGGAAGAACCTGATTGCTCAATAGAGAGTTTATTACTGTTGGCATAAATAAAGCTAAAATATTTTCCATTATAAAAAAAAAGAAAAACTGGGAACTGCATTGTGTAGATGGCAATCAACGCGGGGACTGGAAACACAGCAGCTCAGAGCATCGGTGCCATTGGGCTCTTCTCTGTGCAAGGTGAAGATTAGAGTCACTGACACTTGCTGCAGCAAACCCAAGAAGAAGCGTTTCCTGATGCTTCAACAGCTGCTGCTGCAACACAGGCCACCCACGCAGGCTCAGCCTGGCCCAAGAGAGCCAGTGGGCTCCCTGCAGGAAAGTCTAACTCGGCACTTTCCCCCGTGCCATGCCACGTGTTTCTTTCTCCGTGATCCTTCCTGACTGGAAAGCAAACTCTTTTGTCAATTAGTCCTGACTCCATGGGATTGTAGGAGGATCTTTTTTCTCTCCCTCTTCATCCTCAAAGGTGAATTGCTTGAAATTTCCCCCATAGGAAGACAGAAAAGTCAGAAAAATGATACCTTCACAATATAATGCTTTATGTTCAAAGCCCTTGCCCACACTTTAGCTCATCCAATGAGGTGCCACACAGGTGTTCTTAAGCCTATTTTGTAGATGATGACCCTGAGGCTCAGAGAGGTTAAGTGTTTTACCCAACTGGCACAGCTAGTAAATCAAGTCTAGGGCAAGAATATGGACTTCCAGTCTTGTACTTTTTCCAGAACACATCAAATTTCATCACAAGAAGCATATGCTACTTTTTGCAAAGGGCTTTGGAATAATATGGACAACAAAATGTGTTTTTTAATTTCTTGTTTACTTGTGTGTATTGCAGTACTATTTACTTTCACATTTCAAAGTGATTTATTTACTATCCATCATCTTGAGAGGCCGATAAATTTTGTTTTTACATAAGATTTCATTTAGATAACCATAGCTTTCCAGTTGTATGCTACTTATGTATCCTTGAGATGGATGGATGGATAGATAACATAGATGATGATAGATAGATAGATAGATAGATAGATAGATAGATAGATAGGTAGATAGATGCCAAAAGGAGATATATATATATATATATATATATATATAGACATTTTGGTATTGACAGTAATATATTTATTTCTATTTATTCCTGAAGTAGTTTTACTTGATAGTATTTTGTATTTTTCTCTAAGTCCCATTGAGAACTTATGTGAATTGTTAATGTTGACAGATTTTTGAAACAAGAGTTTAGGAAGAAATCTTAACCATGTTATAGCCAATATCTTCCAATGATTTTAAAGTTTCACTAGAGGGCACTCCCACTTCATGGCCAGGAAGCAGCAAGGACAAAGGACCATAGTGGTCTGGATGTTTAACTCTGTGTACCTACTATTTTGTTTTCTTTCTCACTCTCCTCCTTTTTCTCACCCATTGTATAAAAAAACAAAGTGAAATTATACAGGTCTTCCTTTAAACATATGAATAGAAATGAGCTACATTGAAAACTAGCAAACATCTACACCTGTGAATTATGATTCACCCTGTGGCATAGAGCACATTATTGGAAATTTTCTGCATTGAATTTTTGGTTGTCAACATAAATAAGAGCACAAAATATAGCATGAGATGTTAGCTTAGCACATCAAGAAATATGTCTTTATTGGGCAACCCGGGAAGAAAAGCCAATGGTTGCGCAGAACATGTTTCCAGCTTGTGAGATAGTCAGGGCCATCTTTTCTGATAAATATTTGGGTAAACGCAAATCACAAAGGTGTGTGGGGTTGGGAAAAAGGGGAACTAGAGGAGGATCCAAATGGACAATCAAATGGAATTTCTTAAGAGTAAATTAAATATGAGGCCGTGCTTTCTATTTCATACCCTTTTATTTATCAAAGAATCTGAAGATAGTTTTAAACATATATTTTAGCAAAACAATAAATAGAGAATTTCTTGTGGGAAGAAAATAAGGTATTGCAAAGTCAGAAGAAAAGTAGCCTATCTGCCAAGTGTAGAACCCCACAGTCCCCTCGGGCTTGAAGTTTTAAACTGATCTCAACCCTTTGGGGGGTTGAATTTCTTTACTGTTGGCAAAACACAACTTCCAGCTTCAAAGAGAAATGGCATTAAGAAGGCCTATTACAGAGAGATTCAAAAGACTTCTTGGATACCAAATCACTCTTACAAAACACCATTTTGATGAGTTTAGTAGATTAATCAGAAACAAATAAGCTAAGTTTTTCTTTAAAATTACATTGGCTTATAAAATATGAGAAAAGGCGTACAGCAAATTGTGTGTCAGGCTTTGCAAAGCCCCAAAACATTTCAGAAGCAAGTTGAGATGCTGATAGACCCAGGAATACAACAAGATTTTCCCTGTGTCAATTTGAACCATCCTTATTTGATTTAAGTTTATATCAAAGACAAATTAACATTATGACTTCCCGCTGTTATTAGCCACAGAAACACTTATTTTCTATATTTGCTTTTCAACTATGGACTCCTAAACGTCGGTGGAAATGTAGGCTTATGTGTTTATTTTGCAATGACACAAACTTAGTAATTATTCATGTGACCTAAAAGGTTTCATTTTGTTTGAATAGAAGCCATTGCTTCCAAAGTCCAAAATGAAGGCTCCTTGGGAAATGTATCTCAAATAATTAATTACTGGAATTAAATTCTTCTCTGACAGCTCTAGAAGTAAAATATACCTGATATAAAAGACCAACAATGACCATCACTGGGGAAAAGTCTCACTGCAATGGGTGATAGCATAACTTTGCTACCAATTACCAAACCAACCAAGAGTGAGTGAGCCTTAAACAAACCGTGTTTTAAAGAACTCTAAGGTGAACAGCAAAGAAAGTACAATTGATAGGTCCTACTTAAATTTTCCCTCTAGTTCAAGTAATCATTTAGAAATGGAGCACAATAAAAGTAAAAATGAAATAAAAGTTGGGATGCAACTGATAGATTTTACAAGTCACGAAATACAAAGTTTCTCCCTCCTACAAACAAATCAAGGGATATTATAAGAAGTTCCCTTTATCTTTGGGAGAAAATATTATAATAATAATAGCATATAAATATATATTAAGTGCTTAATAATCATTTGTAGCAGGATTAAAGAAATTTAGGAAGTCTTGTCTTCAGAAATATTTCCAGTAAATGTTATCATTTCATACAACCAAATAAAAATGTTTTCCCCAGGGAGTGTGGTGGTGAACAGTTGGTCTATAATCAAAAGGTTCTTGCTAGAAACCATGTTCAGCTTTCTTTTTAAACATGTACCTGGAAAATAACACCAATATCTATCAAGCGTTGGATTTAGCCTGTTATCATGTGCAAATGTACCTGCCTATTAACTTACAGATTGGGCAGGTATTTTACTAAGGTGCAGTATTTCTGTCCCAGGTCATAGCTTGAGTTATTCTCTCTTTCAAAGTCCCCAAAGCTTCATCTGTCACTCTTATTGTCAAATGTTCTATTTTTCTTGTCCCTGCCAGCAGTGATTTCAATTTGGGCTTGACTTCAAGACAGGCCACATTGTATCTGTGATGTCAATGGGAAGGGGATAAAAGTCATTAAAGATATTTGTTATTTTGAAAGGTTTAAAAGAATTTTTCTTGGTGGGTAACACTTTCTCTGGAAAGAACTTCAACTAATTCTCTGGCCAGGGAATGGGCACCTAAGTGAGAAAAAATATATTTAATAAAGCATTGGCGTCTATTATTTTTCCCCTTTTATTGTCCAATGCCTCTGGGCCTGGTGGGCTTTCTGGAGGCATCTGAGCTCAATATTCCTTCAAACAGCAGAGCAATGATTACACTGCTGGGCTGATTCGCTTTCTGTCTGCCCTAGGTAAGGGATTCTTGCTTCAAACACCATTTATTATAGAAATTGTTGCTAGGGTTCTAGAAATCGCATGTGTATCCTTAAAAGAGCCCCCAAAAGACAGAATTGGAGGTGTACTTAAAATACTATTTTGTTGTTCTTAATACCCAGCTCATTTAACATTCATTGCTATTGTTAACATTCATTAACAATAGAATAAGCAATTAAGAATACAACACTTTCTAAAGGGCCAGTGGTATCCAAATGATTTGAGTTCTTCTCTAAGAAAGGTATCAATTAGAAAAAGCAATGAACTCAAGAAAAATAGGCCAAACTCACACCAACACACACATCCATCTGTGTAATGCTTTGAAAAAAAGAAACAAAAAACGATTTGTGTCATTTACTTTTGACAGGTAATGGGAGAAAAAAAACCCCACAAAAAAAAATGACATTTTTAGTTATATTAGATTTTGACTGGTTTTAAAGGACACTGGTGGATTAAGAACAATCAAAAGGGAATAGACTCATACTTGAGTAGGAAAGATACAATATTTTCTCTTGATATCGTTCCTATGTGGATGGCAATGACTCTCTGACAGTTACCATTTTTAAAACGTGGTTACCGAACACATCTGAATAACACAAAAGAGAAAGGAACATTTTGATGTGTTGAGGAAAGTTGTTTTGACAAATGTCAGCGCCTGGGTCTTGCTGGCTGAGGCCTGTTGTTAACTTCCCGAGACGGCATGCATGCTTGAGCTTATGCCACCCTGTCAGGCGAAATTGGACATACCTAACACAATTTCATTTCCATTTCTCTACAACATTACAAGCTTCCTTGGCAGCAAAATCACATATTCTTATCACAAAAATAAATGAGAGAAAAGAAGACATACATTCCTGTCAAGTTATGTCAAGACATATTTGGTGTGTATTTCACTTCACTATCATTGACAGCAAAGATGTCACGTATTCTTAATACAAAGTAAAGAAGTATTTTCCTTTTTTCCCCCTGCGAGGCATCAATTTCATTTTATTCACTTACAAGCACCAGTGACAGGAAGGTGTCTTTTTAAAACAAAGCTTTTAAAAAAGGCTAAAAAAATAGTTTTTCTGTTTTGCTGGATCTGAATGGACACACTGTACATGCATTTAATTTGACAATATCAATACAACCACAATAATTGTCATCTATCACCACTTTATTATCCATCTTCACAAACACACATTCATTATTCTGATTTACTTCTTTCCATGCATGTGATGAGGTGTGGGTTAAAATAAGTCATGGAGATGTTCATTTTTTGTTAATGGTGCCAATGGAATAAGAAAGAAAAAAAGAAAAGTACAGAAGGAAGGAAGAAAAGAGGAAAGAGAGAGGTAAGTGAAATGAATTAATTCACTCAAAACTGAAGGAGATTCTTAACACTAAATAACACAAAAACTTTAAAAGACTTAAATATTATATACTAGGGAACGTTAACACTGAATTGTCATCTGGACAGTTCATATTGAATGATTAATTTTTACCTTTCACTACATTATGTTCTATTTAATTATGATATTTTGGTAAACATGCATTAGAATTAAATTCAGTGGGAAAATGCCTTATTTAGCTACCCTGATGGAAATGGGTGGAGCTCTTGCTGCTGAGAGTCGTCACCTAATCCATATTCACTGGCCCAACCACTTGGGGAAGGTGGGGTTCCCCCACCAGCCTTGCTCTGGCCTCAGGAGGAGACTTCCCTGAAAACGCTTTGATTATTGCTCTTTGAATGCCACAGAACGCATATCTGTGACACTTATACATCCATAGAATTTAAAGGTTGAACATTATTTTAGAGACTATTTAGTCAAACAACCTCATTTTACAGCTTAAAAATGAAGACCTAGAACACTTGAGATCAAACAGACAGTTTGTAATCAAGTTAGATTTAGGAATTAGTATTTCATCTGATAGTAACGAAGGACCATTTAGAGATTTCTATGTAGGGAAGTAACATAATTGTAATGGGTGTTCATTTTTTCTAGACTTTTGAATTTCACAGTCCAAAAAAATTTCTGAGAAATGCACACACAACTAAAAATGGGGGAAGCAAATATAGAGATACAACTTTTTCTTTTGTCAACTAGAGAAATAAAAACAAATGGACACATAATAGTCACTGAGTAAATCTATATTAAAATTTCATATGAGAGATTTTTAGTACAAAAAATGCTATGAAATTCTGAAAATTTTTTTTATAACTGATACTTAAATCACTTCCTGAAGATTCTGATTCCCTGGGTCTAGGTTGAGGCCAGGTTTGGGGAAACCACTGATTTATTTCACCCTGTCCTCCAAAGCAGGAAGCTTTGCCCTAATCTCTGAGAGACAATGGCACAGACTCTGCTGGGTGCCTGTTCCATTTGGGGCACTTCTTCCTTGAAAGAGATTCAAAAAAAAAAAAATCTGTGTCTGAAAAGAGCTGCAGGTTTGGGGTTCAAAGATGAGCATCATAGGCTCCGCTCATTTTCCTCACATATAAAAAGAGGATTATAATAAGAAATTCCCATACTGCAGGACTGTCATGAGGATTAAATGGGAATATAAATGTGAAAAAATGTCGTGTAAACTGTAAAACGCTCTATAAATATTAGTTACTGTTAATAGTAGTCAGGAGACGGGATTTGATTTACTGATTATCTCAAGGGTTAAATGAAAATCAAAATAACGTGTGCTCTCCCCATCCCCCGCCACACTATGCATGAGTACAAAAAAAATCTCAAAGTAGAACATGCTAAATCAGAAATATTTTGTCCTAGAATGGATCTCAGGTGAGTCTTTGAATTTTCTTCATTTTAGCTTTAAAATCACAGTTATTTCCTGAAATCTTCTCAAGAGGAAACTCCAAAGTTGCCTCCTTCTCCTGACTGATGTTTATATTGTAGAATTATAGGGCATTTCTTTTTGAAGAACACCAAAACCCCAGAGAATCCCAGGCAGTGCTCATCGGCACCCACACTAACTGATACCTCTAGCGTTAGGAGCACATTCAACCTGTGTTCGAACTAAAAAGTACGTTAGCCTTCACAGCCTCAGCTCCCTTATTCTATACATGAGGAACTAGAGACCCTTTCAATGCGAAGGAGTAACTCACTCGACATAACACACATCCGCCAGGCCAGTTTCTTTCTGAAGTACCACAACTGAGAAGGGCTTATCCTGATGTTCCTATCCCACCTCTGAATGCTCCTCAAAACACACAAACGACACATAAACATACACGATAACATGGTCATATATCAAACATACAAAAACAGCGAGGTGGCACCTGATGATTCTGCCTCCCTCCCTCCCACCCCTCTAGGGACCAGGCACATTCATTCATTTGCTCCTTCCTTTGTTAATTCTTTTACCAATTCATTCAATCAGCAATCAAGTGGTTCTCAGCTCTTTGGTGAACATCTACTATAGGCAATGCACTGACTGGGCTCAGCAAAACGAAAAACAGGAAAAACAAAGGCAGTGTGGGGCAGAAGACTTACACATGTGTGAAATACAAGTGCAAAACGCAAGAGTTAGAGCAAGGCAGCCCTTTTTGGTAACCCAAAGAATGATATACGTCAACAGAGAGTAAATTTACAGTAGCTTCAAAAACAAAGCTTGGCTAAAAATAAATGCCCATTAACAGCAAACAAATAAGCAAGCAAAGACATTTAATTAAGGGCACAGTAGAATCTGAGTTCCATGATATCAACCTCTGGTCTGTCTTATGTGCCAGGGTAGCATCAGTGCCTAGAAAATGAGTTGCATACAGTGGTGTTTAATAAATATTTGTGACTGAATGATACAGGTGTAGGATGTCTACTCCTAGATCCTAAGCCCTCAGTACCTAGCCTGGAATAGGAACCCACAGTTAAGTGGACCTCAGATGCCCATATTTGTTCAATGTTTGACCCAGAACTTTGGGCCTTTTCATCATGGCCGGTTTTTAGGAAATGACAGAATTTGAGGAGTGATTCACAGTAATTTCATTCCTTCAGGAATGAACATACACCAAGTTTTCAATGCCTCAGTATTTTTAAACAACTTTAATGTTCTGGAAAAAAATGAATCATTAAAAAATATACAAGGTGTGTTGGGCCGGCTGAGTGGCTCAATTGGTTAAGAGCTCATTCAAGAGTTTGAGCTCTGAGCAATAGTGGTTAAGTCCCAGCCCGAGCTGAGCAGCCGCTGAGCTGCTAAAAGGTGGCAGGATGGCTCAGCTAAAAAAAAAAAAAAAAAAAATACACAAGAACATATTTCTAGGGGCACACATTTTTGTTTTCCTTTCCCATCAGGCTCCAATATGGCTTGGCATGGTACTGGTCTTCTCAAAGTTTTGACATTTTCTTTATCATGGATTTTTTTGCATTAATTTTGATTTAATAAAATATTGCATTAAAATAGTATTTATTTTGATTATGAGATTTTTGTTTGTTTGTTTCTCCTTTGAAATTTTGTGCCTGAAGCTAGGGCCTTGCTCACCTTAGGCTTATCCTAACCTAAAGAACAACCTCTTCCATGCTGCTTCTCTACAGCTTTGACGGGGCCTCTTTATACTTCAGGGTCAGATTCATGTGCCTCGGGAGAACCCGGAGACGGAAGGGACATGGAGAGACCAATAGATGGGTCCTGAGAAGTTGGGAAAACTCATGCCTTCAACAATCAAGCTGTATTTCAAACGCAGTAGATTCCAAAGGTGAATTTATCATATCACTTTGTTTTTGTCATGTATATTTGGTTTTATATACTGTTTTTGTACTCAAAACAAGACACATATACCTTCTTGCTCAGTGTGACTATTTATTATCTTCATTTTTTTCTCTCTCATTCATATAAAAAAGACTAAGGTGGGTTTGAGATAAACTCACCAGAGATGAAAAGGGTAACAATTGGGGTGGGTGTGTACAGTCTGTGAATAGTCTCAGAAATCAGAAACTTTCCTTTAAAAGGCTTGGGATGGGGATATCCGAAGGTGGGAGCAGAAAGTGTTTAAAAATCCTGATTCAGTTTTTAAGTCTTCCCAAGACAGAGTTAAGTGGAATTTGTTATGGGCAGAAATAATTGCTCTTTTTATAATGTCTAAAACAACTATAACTGTGCCAGATAATTTTATTGTGTTCTTAAACCAATTATAAAAGTATTACATGCACATAGCTTATGAAATTAATAATAACCAAAGATAACCATTGTTAACATTTTACTGTATTTCCTTCCAATCTTATTACTATATATTTGATATTATACTTTATTTGCAGTTCTGTATCCTTTTTTTTATTTAAAATTATATCTTGAGCATTTTCTCCATGTTTTTAAAATGTTAACATATATCATTTACAATAACAGCATAATAGTCCATCGTGTGGATTTAACCAGTCCCCTATTGTTGGACATGCAATTTATTTTCAACTATTGCCTTTATAATAATTCTGTAATAAATGTATTTGTACATAATTCATTGACTTAATTTTTTTCCATTGGTTTAAGCTAGATTCCAAAGTAGAAATAAACTATTTTTTTTGAAGAACACCGAATTTTTACCTCTGTTTTAATTTTTTTAGGTATAACTTAAATACCTTTTCATGCTTTATTATTATATATACACTCTCTACTGGTCTCTCTGCTAATTTAGTGTGTTTGAGAAATACCAAGATTATTATAATAATTGGGGAAATGTATCAGGGAAATTTTTATTTTAATTGGGGAATTGGGGAGGGGGACCAGCCAAGCTGTTGTTCTTCAATCTTAGTTATGGAGGGTGCCAGTCGCCATCTGTCTGCCCGTCGGCAGCTCATGGCCTCTAAGCTCAAGGTGCTGTGTTCAGTCTTAGTTGTGGGTGGGCATAACCACCATCCCATGCAGGAGTCGAACCAGCAGCCTTGTTGTTAAGGGCTCACGCTCTATCCACTGACTCATCCGGGCGGCAGCTCAGCTCCAGGTGCCAAGTTCAGTCTTAGTTGTGGGAAAATACTTATAGTAAATATTCCAATCAGAAAATTATCTGGTGAAATCAAATGCTATATTTTTTTCTTTTGAATAAAGATTTGTTGAGTTATTAAGAGTTATTAAAAATTTGCTTGTTTTTTCTAATGCTTTATTTACTTCTTTAAGTTATGCTAATGAAAATAAGTAGCAGGATTAAAAGCAATATAGCTTCCTTTGTATTTCAAATCCTTGACATTTCTGGGTCAAAATTAGAGTTGGTGCTCTTGATAGGCTGAATTTGAAGAAACGACCATATTTCTTTCTCTTCCTAATTCTAGTTGGTCTGGGATTTTTCAAAAATAAATAGGCATCCACTTCTCCCATCCATTCAGTTCCTTAGAATCCATGTATAAGTGAGATCATATGATATTTGTCTTTCTCTGACTGACTTATTTCACTTAGCATAATGTTCTCTAGTTCCATCCATATTGTTGCAAAGGGTA
>NW_017731364.1:624250-652301 GCF_001890085.2 Hipposideros armiger | reverse complement strand
TTACTTTGTGAGGGTGAAAAGGGTAACTATTGCATTGTTCTGTACACCTGAAACTAACAATAAAAATAAATAAATAAATAAATAAATAGGCAGACAAATTTCTAAGTACTCCCTCAAGCTGTTGGTTCTTGCTTTTCACGGACGGCCACCCAGGGCTTCCTGAGCAGCACTACGTTGGTCCACACCCTTGCCCTTTGCCAGTCGTCCCTCATATACTGCCCCAGGTATCTGTACAAGTCATGCTAGGGTTGGATCCCTCAGGCCTGTGAGGAGCAGAGATGGCCAAACAGGAAGCTTCTCAAGAGCCATCCAGAGGCCGATCAGTTTAATGTAGTTGATGAAAGGTAGCGGCATCTTTGGAACAATTAATTATCTATTAACTATACCTTGGTTCCACCTCCTTGGCTCCTGAAAATAACCAAGGTTTATCTTTTTTTCAGTATTTACCTTGTGTCAGATGCTGTTCTAAATTCTTTACAAACATCATCTATTAAATTCTCAGAGCAACTTTATAAAGTTTCCATTGTACAGATGAAGGAACTGAGGCCAAAAGACCCCAGAGCTCAGACCCCAGAGCCCACGCGGGCCACTCTGCTCTGCAGCCCACTCCCACATCCTCACACCTCACTTTCACTCTCTGAGTGGGCAGGATCTGTTAGGTACCTGATGGCGAAATAAACTGACCCCACCAAGGACAACAGGTCAAAAGCTCCTTATTTAGTCTTCGGGCGGAGAGGTGGACAAGAGGCAGAGCAGTAATCGGTGCCAAAGCGAGGCTTCTCTCATCTTCCTGAGTCTCTCCTACCTCTTCTTTACCTCCCTCCCCTCTCCTCGCCTGTCCCAGGAGCTTAGTGACCTGTTTCTGACTCTGGCTGGCCCACAGTCCCCTTCTTCAGCCATCTAATGGCTGCAACTCCTGCCAGGGTGCTTCACACTCTAGCACCCCCTGGAGACTGAAGCAATGCTCCCTCTTTCACCTCCTTAGACCTCCTTCTGCCCAGACTAGTCTGCTTGGCTCAGTCTTCACAAAGAGCCTGATAGTGCCTAGGTGTGCGGTAGTCCCCCCCCCCCCCCCCGTTATCGGCAGTTGTGCTTTCTGCCTTTCAGTTACCTGCCATCAACACTTTATCATGAGAAGAAGGGTTAGGACAGTACAATAAAATATTTTGAGAGAGAGAGAGAGATCACATTCACATAACTTTTTACAGTATGTTGTTATAATTGTTCTATTTTATTATCAGTTATTATTTTTAATCTCTTACTGTGCCTAATTTATAAATTAAACTTTATCATAGGTATGTATGAATAGAAAAAAACATAGTATATATAGGGTTCAGTACTATTCACAGTTTCAGGAATCCACTGGGGCTCTTAAAACATATCCCCTGTGGATGGGGGTGGGGGCCTAACTGCTACCTCAGCGTTTAATCATTTCCAAAATTAAACTCTCTCAGGGAACCAGTGCATGGCTGTAGAAAAAGCCCAGGTTCAGAGCACTGAAAACCCAGTTCTTCAAATTCAATTTGCCATGGATTCAGCACACTTCTTGAGAGTGCCTGCTATGGACCAGGCAATTGTATAGACAAAGGAAAGCACACCAAAATAAGAAACATGGGTCTCTGTCCTCAAGAAGCTCCAATGTGCAGCCATGAAAATTTGGTGAAGTAAACTAACTGGAGTCTCAATTTCATTATCAATCATATTTTCATTGTCTGCCACACAGGTTAGTAGTATCTTCCTTCCCCATCCCCACCTCTGAAGGGTGTTCTACCTGTCAGCTGCCGGAAGAGTGCTGTAAAGCAATACTGATTGTGCCACATACTTGCTTAAGACCTTCAACAATGCTCTATCACCTTTGTGGGAAAACCCTGACTTGTTAGCCGGCCGTGAAGGACCATTCAGGGCCTGACACCTGCCTGCCCATCCTGCTTTAACTGTCTCCACCCCCGCATGTCCCTACATACAGCTAGGCCTACTATTCCATATTGTCTTCTGTCTCCCCAAAACCTTTTCCAAAACCCATTCCTTTGCCACCCCCCCCCCTTGTCCCATGCTAATGTCAACGAGCACTTCTCAGTCTGTCAATCTCCTCCACTTGACTGAGTTTTGAGGCTAGAATCTGTGCCTAGCATAATGTCTAGCTCATAATCAGAACTTAATAAATATTTGCTAAAATGAAAGAAGGAGGGAAAAACCCAAATGGCTCTTAGGCTGTATGAAATGGTTGTATTTCAACAGCTTGATCTTCCCAATGCTCCTTATATAATAGCACAGCAGAACTACTGTTTGGGCATGTCCAGTCCCCATAATGGGAACAAGTAAATATTTCTAGGCCTCTTGCTGCTAAGGGAAGAAGCCCATGATTACTCATACTGCTTTTTCTCAAAGAAGCATTTGTTCTGCAGTAGCACCAGTCTGGGCTACCACGGCTCAGAGATTATCACCAATAAATTGAGAGAATTCCATGAGATAGAGCCTTGAATGACCCAACAAAGAATGACCCAGAACTTCAACACCTTTCCTTTCCTGGCCTGGCATACAGGGAAGACAGCCAAGCCAGCAGGGATTGACAAGAACAATAGGTAACTCAAGACAAAGTAGCAGGGAGGACTTGCTGGGAATTGGATTGGGAAATAGGGGTCATCGAAGAGTCTCAAAGCTGTGTCTAGTTCTTTTTCCTTTGTCTCAGCCAACTCCAACAGTACGATCTGCATCCCAACTCCCATAGCCCCTCCACTCCTGCCACAGGATCAGCACCTGGTCAGTTGAGTCTCCTGAAGGATGTTTGGCCCAAATCTCTGCTTTCCTGGCTAATTTCCAGAGAAGGCTTTGATCAGAAAACCAACTCACAAAACCACCCTTGGGTCCAGTCCCAGTCTAGTTGATCCCACCAGCCTGTGAAGTTTTTCTATGGAAAATAGGAGTAGACTGAAATGTGAATAAACTTATAGTTGACTTCTATCCTGTCAGGTCACTGACTAAAGTCATATCCAAAAATCCTTGGCTTTTCTAACCTGCCAGCTATGGACCATGGTAACGTCTTAGAGTGGTCATCTCCCATATCTATTAAAAAAGAGAGATAATTTAGAATAGGTTCTTCTTTAAATCTTGTATCTAATTTTAGAAGTTTTCTCTTTCTTCCACTTCTATGTCTTATTCCTCCCCTGTGCTTGCTCTCCCCCCGCCCCCAAACACAAACAGGAGCACTTTGATTGCTCCCTACATGCGTATGATGTACCTAAACCCAATTTCTCCTTCGAAGCTAACTTAAGTCATTTTTCTTTTATGCTCTGATAGCACTTTCCTCCCCAAACCCATTCTTATCACTCCCAGCACCATTTTGACTGACATATTAATGTGTCTTTCTCCACTTGAGGCTCCTCTAAGCTTCTTAGAGCAAAGGCTAGACCTCATTGGCCTGTTTCAGTATCTGGCTCAGAGTAGACACTTGGTAAATATTGCCCAAATGCAACACTTTTATGGAGCGTTCCCTTACCGTGGCAGCTCACGCCATTTCCTCCCTTCTTTCAACTCCTATTACACACGCTACTCAGGAATGTTCAGTTTGATGCCTAAAATGCTCCTGGGTTGGTTTGTGCTCAGTCAGTACTGTTCTTGCAGACAGATGTTCAAGGCAGGAGATTATGTCGCATATTCCTTCTGTCACCCTCACAGTGCCTGAAAGTGCTGGGTGGAGAGTGACACAGAAAAGTAGTTGTGGATTGTTTGCTTTCTTAGAAAGGAACAGCTAGTCACAAAGTGATCATGAAGCAAAGCAAAACAGAGGGATTTAAAGAATTACGTGACCCCTGATTTTTCTCTAGAGTAGTATTGTCCTGGTCAAACATGATGAGTTTCAGTTTTTGCAATTAACTCCTATTTACTGAAGACTTTCTATGAGCCAAGCATTTTACCGAACATGGTACATGTGAGGTCGGACAATTAGGTTCAAGAACTTACTCCAACGATGTTAATAACCTTTTTCTGATATCGGAGGGATTAGTCATAATGAATTTGTACCAACTGGACAAACAGTTAACCAAGTTTACTATTTGGAAGTGCTGAAAAGGCTGCGTGAAAAAGTTAGATGCAAACAACCTGAACTTTTCGCCAACAGTTCATGGCTCTTGCATCATGACAATGCACCAGCTCACACAGCACTGTCTGTGAGAGAGTTTTTAGCCAGTAAACAAATAACTGTATTGGAACACCCCTCCCCACACACACACACTCACCTGATCTGGCCCCCAATGACTTCTTGCTTTAAAGGAAGTATTGAAAGGAAGACATTTTGATGACATTCAGGACATCAAGGGTTGTACAACAGCTCTGATGGCCATTCCAGCAAAAGAGTTAGAAAATTGCTTTGAAAGGTGGATTAGGTGCTGGTGTCAGTACATAGCTCCCCAAGGAGAATACTTTGAAGGTGACCATAGTGATATTCAGCAATGAGGCCTATCACACTTTTTCTAGGATGAGTTCACAAACTTAATTGTCAGACCTTGTGCATTAAGCCATTGGGTTTTCATGAAAACACTGCAGGACAGATATCTTTGTCTCCATTTTATGCACACAAAAAATTTGAAGTTTGGTAAGGTTTGGTGATTTGCCCAAAGTCACCCAGTTAGGTAAAGAAGATCGAAGAGCCAAACTCAGGTGTGTGAGACTCTGCAACCCTGTACTCTTTCCATGCACTACAGAATTTTTGCCTGGCCAAGCACATTCTGAGCTGTCTTTCTTATTGTTGCTCAGTCACTGCAAAGATCCCACCACATGCGCCTTTCCTCTAGTTCAGAGAACCTGAAATAGGCCATGTTGGTTTGGGCTTCCCAGGGTGACTGAATTTCTTTTGGTATGCTTGGCTGTCCAGTTAGTTCATCTTGGGGCTGTAGAAAGCTTAGAGGCTCCTAAAGCAATCTAGTTTACCCAGAGTCCAAGAGGTTGGGAGTGACCTAGGGCCAGCAAGGAGGCCCCCAAGGGTCAGTGCTAATTGGGGCAGATGCCCCAGGGGTACATAACCCAGACTGTTCCCAAGGAGTTCAGCTGGAACCAGATTGCCTCAGGAATGTGAGTGAGGCAAACAACTGCTTGATTGTTTGAGCCCCTACACTTGGTACCCGGTGCTGCTTCCCAGCTAAATGTAGGCCAACAGGATTTCTGAAAACTGTTTGCAAAGCTGAACAGCAACACTTCCTTCATTTGCATTTAAAAAATAAACTGAGCCTTGAAATGGGCATTAGCCAAGCCCTTCCTGAAAATTGAGAAAGAGCGTAATGGGATAGATCTCTGCTCCCCAAATGCTCCTCTCCCCAATTCACATGCCAGCCGGGGGTTGTTTTGTAAGCCTCTCTTTCCATTAAATTCTAGCTCAAGACCTTAAACAATGAACGGCAGCCATTCATTCTAAGGTGAAATTGTCTTTATCGAGGGACTTTCAGTTAGTATTATCAGAACTTCTCCCTAGCATTAGTGTTTTAGACTCATCTTGAATGTCCCACATTTTAAGTACATGTTCATAATCATTCCCAATCCATAATGTCCATCATTCATAAATTAAGCTTACCACAGTACCTTGATTTCCCCCTGTCTATCACAGTGGAAAGGCTCAATACCAATCAGAAATGACGAGCACTTTCTCCTGGCTAGTCATCTGCTACTGCCCTATCATTCCTGGGCCACCTTTACCACACGGTCAAATGAGTTTTGTGTGAACTTTACTGGCTTTTGAGAAAGTGGTTGCTTCTCTAAAGTGGTTGCTTTTCCATAAATCTTGCATTAGATCTGGTCTAAAAAACAATAATGATATGAGAATAATAAAATATAAATGACAAATTTAATCCCATCCTAATATTCTCACTTTTCCAAAATCGAACTCATTATAAAAGTACCAGGACATAACATTGTGGGTCTCATTGATTTTAATCTCAGGAAAAAATATATCTTCACAGAGTGAGTTAGCACATAAATTAAGGTGTCTAGATGAGTTTTAAAGATGACCTTCATCTTATTTTTCTCCCTCCTTCTGGGTATCCCCATAGCCATTTCCTTAGGCATCAAAGATGATACCACTGAATTGATTGTTCACTGTGGGCAGATATGGCTGAAACAGACAATGCATGACCAACATGTGGCCAGTGTACTTATCAATTGACAGTGATACTTCTCAGAAATATATTTCCCCCCCCAACTTAAAACTTTTTCCTTCCTTTTAAAGCTTAAGTTTATCATTCTATAAGAATGGAGTTTTTAAAGGAAGCAATAGTTCGAGTGATCTTTTAGATATTTTTGCCTTGGATGAATAAACAAAATTATTATAATTCATTGATTTAAATGCAGTTTTGGGTTGTATTTGTATGTTTGCTTGCTGGTGTTATTTATAAAAGCTATGACTCTTGGAATAACTGGGGGGTGGGCGTGGAGGGAAATACCTACCTGGAGAAGTTGGATTTGTTTTCTATGTCTATAATCAAATTACTTATGAATGATATGCCATGTTGCATAAGGTTTGAAATTTTGCTGTCAGAAACACATATATATGCTTTGTGGTTGAATTCACCAAGGCTTCGTTTTAAATCATGTAGGTCCCTGAGCCATTTCCACCAAAATGTGGTAAAATGCAGAAGTTGGCAATTCAATTTTATTCAGCCTTTCAAGAAGGAAGGCCCAGATAAGCTTTGCTTGTTCATGTCAGTGATAATATTCATCAGTGAGGCCTAAATCTAATTCTGTAGGCTTGCTACTGCTTTGTTGTACTGTCATTTCTGAACCTCAATCTCCTCTCTCTCTCTCTCTCTCTTTCTCTCTCTCTCTCTCTCTCTCTCCCTCTCCCTCTCTCTTTTAATCACAGCAAAAAGTTTCTTAAGAGCTTAACTTACAGCCAAGTGCCAGCTCTCCCATTTAATTTGTCTTGCTTCCCCACAGCACTTGTACTTTATGTTCAGGCAGAGGTGAGGTCAGTTCTCAGGGCCCAGCTCTCTGGACACCCTCAATGATGACCTCATTAGAGTCACAGATGTTTGCTGCACTTTGGGAGATCTGGAAAAAACAGAGCAGTAAACTAGGCCAGCTTGCAGTAAGGCTGTTACCCACAATTCAAGATAAAATGCTGGATAGTTCCCACTAGGTTCTGGTCGGCTAGGAAACGGCAACTTATTAATCTTGTGTCAGAGAGCCAGCTGCAGCCGTGGCAGTTACCATATTTCACCACCAACTCCATGTCTGGACAGCCATTGTCTTTTTTTTATGAAAAAACTCTACAAATCAGCTGCGTTCTCTGTCTCCCTCTCCCTCTCCGTCCCCCCTTTAACTTAGCAAAGCCCCTGCTTGTCCTCCTTGGAGAAATCACACTCCAGCACTGGTCGAGTTCGGGTGCATCGTGGATCCTGTGGTTGGTTTACTAATTCAGAGAGGCTGCTTACTTTCCAACTTTAATGATATTCCCTCAGCATATCACTTTGGTTGCCTGGCGACAGGATTTGAGCTAGGCCTCTCATTTGATTCCCACACATCAGACCCTGAAAAGCACTTTTTTTCCCCCCGTCCCTCAGCTTTTGATTCTTTCTCCTCTGAAACCCTTCCCCCTGCGGTGTCAGTATGGGTGGGCAGAGCAGCGGCAGGAGGAGGGCAAGGGTGAAGGGCGGCCTATAGCGGACCGGTCACACATCAAGGCCTCCAAACAAAGCCTCCAGGAACCCTTCCTGACAAACACAAATTCCCCTCAGAAAAAGCAAATTTGGCTTTCCCTTCATAGGGTGGGTGTCATTTTAAGACTTTCCTTAGATACTTTATTAAATCTGATGCTTTTCATTGTTTTTCATGCCGTTTCTCACAAAAGACTTCCTATTATCAACAAGTTGCTATAGAAGTAAGCAAACAGCTTGTGAGGGACTGAAATAATAAAATAAACACTAGCCTTTCCCCCATGTTCTTAGAGATTTTAATATTGTAATACATATGTGTAGTACAAGAATTGTCTATCGTAATTTTATTACATCACACTGCTTTTCTCACAATGAAGAAATGTTTTCTGCTAAAAACTGCACGCTAAAACCCACAGTGTTGCTGCATAAGAAAACGGAAAATTTGTTTACTTTGGTCTTTTGAAAGGGAAATAGAGATGCCTATATCTACTGTCTGAAAAGGCTCAACTGAAAAAAATTGCAATGAGCACATATATGTATATTTTATGGTTGAGGCAGCTAGAGAAAAGAAAAAGAAAGTAAAAAAATTATATAAAGTGCACTTGAGTTTTTCTATGATATTATTTTAGTTGTTTAAGTGAAGTTTTATTTACTGTGATCATGTCCTTAAAAGAGCACAATAACATAGAACAGTTGGAGCACGTAATGAGCTAGTTGGTTTTACTGACTAGAGTTAGTGCATAATCACATTCATACATACAGATTTCAAATACATATGTTTATGGTTATAATGTATATAAATACACGTTTATCCATGTGTATTTGTAGATTGCTCTTGAAGTATCAAAGTTTGCACATGCATGTCTTTTTTGATGATCAGTCTATCGTAAAATGTAGTTCAAATATTCTTGTTACAGTTTATTTTCTCACAGATCCCTGAAGAATTTGCTCATGTAACTCGCATTCTCGTGTGCAAATCCCCTGTGTATTGATGGGAGAATGGACTTCTAATTCCACACGAGAGCAGAAAGTAGGATTCTTAACCTTTACTCACTTGTTGAACTTATATAAGGCTAACAGAAATTCTTTACCCTTTTTCAGCAGTGATTAAAAACATGTACAAAGTTACTGTTTTTCCACTCACACTTTTTGGATTCCTCCCTACATACTCACCCCCACACCTCCCTCCATTTTCTATACTTACAAGACCTGCTACCTGCTATGTTATTACTTACTTAGTTATTAGGCAGTCAAGGGAGGCAGTTTCATACTCTACATTCCCACATGTGAAAAAATAGTGTTTTCAGGTTAGCGTTTAAGATTAATTTTTCTTCTGCTCAAAGTTGTAATTAATACATTATTTGCATTTTAGCCATGTAGATGGGCAAAGCAGACATCTATTTATAAATTCTCTTGACTCAGTTATTCTAATATTTGGTAGTTGATACTTCATGTATGCCAAGAACATTCTGGTTTTTAAAACTTGTCATATCTATCTATCTATCTATCTATCTATCTATCTATCTATCTATCTATCTATCTATATATGATATTGAATAAGTACACTATAAAATATTTCTATGGTCAGACCTACTAATAAAACAAGATTAGCAGGCTCCCTTCAAATTTATTGTTTTCCCCTCTGAGTTGAAATGATTGGTAGATTGGACCAAGAACATAAAATTCAAAACAAAATATATTCAGTATAATAATTCACTATAACCATACTAAAGCCAGCATCTCTCATTTGCGCTGCATTTAAGGTGGCAGGGGGTCAAGTGGAAAAGAAAATCTAATTGTTTGCAGGGGGCAGGTGGAGGGGGGCATTTGGATACACAAGGCAGAGTAAATGGAATAACTTAAATAACTGTGAAGAATACCTCAAATACCCTTACAAAAAAAAAAGCTGAAACCCCCAATAAAGAGTTGACCTGAGTTTCTGTGACTTTCCATTAATAAAATATTAAAAATAATAATAGAAAATCAATGTTGTGAGTCTTTCCTTAATTTCATGGAAAGTACAATTGTTATTCTATTTGCTCTTCTCTCTACTTCCTCACTCTAATTGAATCTGAACTAGAAATTTAGAAAAAAACAAAAAACAGGAACACCTTAAGAAGGGATTTCCTTAAAATATTTTCAATCTTGCAAGTATCAAGTTTCTAGAAATCCTGTGATGGAAACCTAATCATTTCTAGTTCCTTTTGAGAGTGTAGACCACGGGGTAGACACACTCTTTTGGATGCTTGCCTAAATTGTTTTGTCTGCAGTTCCCACCACTAATAGCAACTCACCTAGGCTGCAGAGCTGTCCTGTGATTGTGGAGACTCTTGTACATACAAAAGGAACAGATAACAGGAGTAGGGACTAGGTGGTACCTCATCCTTTTTCTTTGTAGAGGACAAAACAGAATCAAGTCTGAATTTGGAAAAATAAAGGCTTATTGATCTTGTGAATAAATGGATGGCCAGTGGAAACTTAGAATTAGTTTGCTGTTAGTTTCGTGGTGACATTCGTGTAAGCTAAAAGAATAGTGAGAAATAAAATATCTTTGATTTATGATTCCTGACCCAAATGAGTGCTTCCTTGATTAAAAGCTAATTATGATTTATATTATTATTATCATTATCGATATATATATATATGCATAGCATGGTTGCCTTAAAAATAGCAAATGTCACAGTCACAAGTGGCACCTAGTTCCTATTTATCTGCTACCCTTTTAAATAATGCCTATAAATGATGAGCAGTGTCATAAAGAAAGGAACAGGGAAATGGAGAAATCTGGAGATGTGTCCTTAATCTTGTCATGCACCCTAAAACTCAGTTTCCTTAGCTGTAAAGCCAGGGAACTGTTACACAAAAAAACTTCAAATAGTCTTTCTGTACGAATATGGTTCTCTAGGGTCCTGTGGTCATGATGAGGAAGGGCTTTAATGACAGTTCCCACTTGTTTCAGAGCCACATGAGCATCTCAGCCTTTCTAACACCATACCACTCAAATCCATCTATGTGGTAATAATCTTCATGATCACTGTTTTAAAACAAAGCCTCATGAAGGGGGGAAATGAAATAGGAAAAAAGGAAACCACCACCTCGTGTAGACTCCCAGAAGAAATCGGAAACCCCTCAATTTACTTCTCTTTGTGCATCTAAAAAGCTTTTAAAAGCCAAAACAGACTTCTTTTTGAACATTTCTAGCAGATCTCACTGTTCCTGTTGTTGCATGCACCGAGTTTAAATTCTCAGCACAGATGAACACAGCCCAGCGGAAGTTCTAATCCTCAAAAAGTAGACAAATAACAGGGAAACTCCAATGGCCCCTTAATACAGCTGAGCTCTCAGGCCTCCCCGGGATGCGGGATTCTGAGCGGTGCCCGAGTTGGGGTTGCTATTTTGTTTGTCCCCATGAGCCCCACCTCAGCGTGCCGATACACTGATGTAAGAATTCCAAATGAGCTTGCTCAGAAGGGCCCAGATTAGCCGGGTTGCTAGGATCTCACCATTCCAACCCCCTTTTCCACTTCAGTGGACTGAGCTTTTGACACTATGAAAAGCACCATTTAAAATTAATTAAAGCTTCTTATTTGGTACCAAATCTCATCACTGCTGACTACATTTAATATGTCTTATGTGTGGCTTTAAGTCCCTGTCGCATCATGTGTTGTATGATCCTGCAACCAAGCAGCTACAAGTTAGAAAACACAGAACACAGAAGCAACCTGAATTTAGCTCTGTGGTATTTTATTGGGTGTGTTAATCTACAAAACTAGTCTCCTAGCCTCCTGGGTCATGCAAATTTCGTTAAGTGATAGAAGAGTGTCCTGTCTAGAACTAAAGGCAGGAGACCTGGGTTCTAGTCCTGCTCAGTCATCAATCTGTTGTTTAGGTGATGGGCAAGACATAGTTACTTTTTAAAACTTCAGTTTCCTCATCTGTTAAAGAAAGAGGCTGGTCTGCAATCCCAGACATGGCATTCAGCTTGAATGTTTTAGGATCCTGAGTAGAGGAGCAGGGTTGTATTGTGGTGAGACCCACAAGTTTTGGAGTTTAAACTGATCTGGGTTTAAATCTCAGTTTAATAACTTTCTATGTAGCACTGAGCAAGTGACCTGAATCTAGGACCCTTTGTTTCATCATCTGTAAAATGAGATCAATAATTGTTTCTTTCCTAATACAGATTGTTGTGAAGTTTAAATGAGGTAATTCATGTAAACGCTTAGAAGAGCACCTCGGGCATACCAAACCTTCGATAAATGTTAGCTAGTATCATTATAAGAATTGTATAAGGAGTGATTGTTGTCATTGCACTTAAATTCATTATCATTGGTAATTAAAGCATGTGAGTTCTCAACTCCCAATATCTGCTATAAACAATATCTTCAAATTCAAGACATTTTGTAACTTATATGGGCCACAAATTACTCTCTAGTCTATTAGCTTCAAAAGACTAATTAATAACTTTCCCCAAAAGTCAGATACCAACTTATCCATTTCATTATTGTTTTCTTTTCAAATTTAACCCATGTCAATTGGTTAAATGATAATGACAAAATAATAAAGACTCTTTAAGGTGCTGGAAAGTCTTATGGGCAGACAGAAAGGAAATATAACCTTTTTTTAAAAGTTGTGACAAAAATAATGCAAATAATTTGCTTGACTTAATCCAGTCTGAGTTTTATCTGCCTCCAGGAGTCTTATTTTTTTTTATGGTATCATTGTTAATATAGTTTATTTGCATTACCAAATTAGATTATGTATGTATTTGGCCTGTGGAAATCTTCCCTTAATCTTTTGTGCATTTTGATTTAACAGAAGGGAACAAAAATAAAATCTGAGAACAGAGTAACGATTATCCTGAATTGCATACCAGGAGACTTCTATATATGAGAGACAAAGGTTTTCCTTTATTGACTGGTGGAAAAAAAAAAAAAAAAAAATATATATATATATATATATATATATATATATATATATATATATATATATATTTGGATAGAACCAATCTTAATGTATAAGTAATCTGATACTTGAATGTTTCTTGAAGACTTAGCAAAACATGTCACATTTACTATCCATGAAAAAAAACTCTTGACATTTTAAAAAATAAGGTGTTTCTTAAAACACCATTGTATCTTTATATTTCCATCCTGCTTACACTCTGAAATACAATTTTAGAGAAGCATCAAAATAAAAACTCTACAGTGGGAGAAAAATAGACTGACATACACAGTTTAAGTGGTGAGTAGCTTTCCATTTATTTAATGTAGCAACAGAAATCGCAGGGCGACCACTCTAATGCTTTAAGCAAGGTCAGGAAACATCTCATGTTTTAAACAAGTGACTAAGTCAAACTGAAAGAGTCTCTGGTTACAGCAGCTTGTTGAACTGTCCTGAACAAAAATGCAGATGAAAATGCTGTGTCAAGATTTTCTGCCCAACGGGGCTTTCATTTTTAGGTATTGATAGGAAAGTTTATCAGATTTGTGTACTGTCTTAATCCTGAAAATGTTGGCAAGTTACTATTTATGAGCCTCAGTTTCTTCATCTGTAAAATGGGAATAATAAGAATATCTGTCTCATGAGGTTGTTGTGGTGGTATAATTCATGTAACATATTTGCAGTATCTTCTATATATGCAGTGATTGCCACATATGCAGGTTTTCAGTAACTGATATTTTGTATCCTTGTTATTATAGAAAGGCATTAAAAAAGGGTTTAGATATTATTGTGCATTACCACAGGTTGATCCCATCTGGGCCATCCCCCCCAACATTATGTGTGGTTTGGCTTAATAGGAAATCATAACAAAACCCTGAGAAGCATGTGATTATTTCAAAAAGCACCAGAATGCTTTTACTCAATGTAAGAGTGCTACAAATACAAGGGGTTTTCTTCAAGGAGCAAATAAAACTATTTCCTTGCATAGAACCAGCCTTAACATTTAATAGCCAGCATACAGCTACTTTCAAAAGAAAGCCCTAGTGTTCTGGACCTTTTGTTTCCTGGGTATGACTAAGAATCTCTGTGTATGACTGAGATCAACAGCTAGATATCCAGGAACGGGCAGATCAATTACTATTTCTCTCTAAAGTTGCTGTTTGCAACTTAGTAAAATATTAGTATGTTTGTGTGGTCTTCTACCTAGGTAAGACTATTAATTAATTAAGTGATAAAAGCATCAAATAGAAGTGAGGCGGAAAAATTTATACAGTTACTAGGTATACTTCAAAAGAGCAAATACTATGAAAAAATTTATTCCCCCAGCAGGCAAGAACAGAATAGTGCATTCAACATAAATTTTATTTGTGTGTGTTTCTTTGTGCTTTTTTCCCCCAACTTTTGTCCTAAAAATATTTTATGAAGTTCAACTTGGCTGGTAAATGTTTTCAGTAGCAAAAAGATATGTTGTGTTTCTTAATATGTTACTCTAGTAATACAGTTTATTTGGTAGCAGTGGGGGACAACTGTGAACATAAATTTGAAAAAAAATTAATGTCTCCAAACAGAACATTTTGCTGCTAAATATTCCTTTAAGTAAAATTATTACAAATAAGTGTGCTTCTAAATGAATAAATATATATATGCAAAAGTCTTGACATATCACTCATTAAGTTTTGCATAATGCAAACAATAAGTACAAATTGATTTTTTTCTCCTATTTGTTGGTTAAAAAATTGTTTTATGCCAAAAAAGGAATCATCAAATTACTTAAACTCTGATACCAAGCAAACTATGAGTAAAGTTTTCTATTTTTGCCCTGAGAATTTGTAATGACATAAAGATAATTAATGGCTGTAGATAAATCTTTTTTACTTGTAATTATAGAAGGAAGCTGGTTTTATTTCTCATAAATGTAGTAAGAACAAAGCAAACTCAGTAATATCTACTCAAGTTTGGTAAAAAATGATCTTTCAAATAATCTCAATCCAGAGTCAAGATGTCACTAACAAAGGGACCCAAACCATAAAGCCTGCATTGAATAGAATACAAATGAATAGAGATTTTTATAAGTCAAAATACAACAAAGCAGTCCATTTGCTCATCACTTTCCAAATTAACTTTGCTATTAGAGTCTATCTCAATCAAAGTGGTGAAGCCATTCTATCGGTATTACACATATTCAAACACTAATATTAAAATTAAGAATTATCTGTTATAATTATAGCCAAATAATTGCCAACAGAGAGTTAAAAATTAAATGCCATGTTAGTCTGATATATAATTGATCAATTTATTATTCCTCCTCAGGTGATGTTTCTGTGTTTGCCACTCATGTGACCAATATGTCCCCCTTTGGTTAAGCCCTATTTTGAATGCAGATTTACCGCAAATAAATCTTTAAAGAGACAATGTAAGAACACATTGTCCTTTCCTGTCAGAAGAGAATCAACAAAGGAATAATCCCTTGTTACATGTTTTTAAAAAAATTCTCTCTACTCTTCCCTCCTACCCTAAAGAGTAGAAACTTCTGCTTCCCTTGTTTTCCTAAACAACTCTTTGAAAAACATCAATCCCCTGTAGGCTTTAAGAGGTTTGCTGATCCTATCAGCTTTGGAGTGGCTACATTCACAAGAAGGCCTAGCACCCAGAATGATTGTCTCCTTTCTGAAAGCTGGGTAAAGACATCAGACTCTCTGCTTGTCATTGGCGTAGGGCTGAGATTAAATAACTGGATATCGGGAACTGATAGGTCCATTAGTATTTATCCTCAAGTGGCTAAAAAAATAACTTCTACCTTCTGCCAATCGCTTCTCTTTAAATGCTGGTTCAAATATTACAGTAACTATGGATTAAGGTAAAGTCTACTGGTCTCTGAGAGGAAACCACTCCCTAATTTTGAATTCAACATCCTAACTTTGTACATCTTCAGCTCAAAGGATGGAGCTGCAATTGTCTCAATTTGACATAAAGAATATCAACGAGTTCGCATTTAGAAGTTGTTGAAATACTTCGGATTTGAAAAGAGAATTGTTTCCTGTGAAATTGGGTAAAATCTTCATTAGCCCTAAAAAAATAGATATTCCCAGGCTTTAGCATTTGAAAAGAGAGGAAGGGAAAGAGTACCCATCGCAATGACAATATTAGATTTAAAGCTACTAGAGCTTTCCACCTGGACCAGGTAAGGATGTGAGAAGGAAACTCCCTTATTTGGCCAAGAATGAATCTTAGTGTCTATTAGTTAATTAGGCAATTAGTGTAAGTAGCTGGTATGGACCAAACAGCTCCAGGGGAAAAAGTCCTTAGAGCCAGGACAAACAGGGTGGCCTTTCTTGACTTCATCACAGAAGAGGACTAAAAAAAAGAAAAATTGAGTCTTCATAGTTTTGTGTACTTAGTCTCAAGGAGTACAAACTATAAATTTGTTTTCTGATATATAAGCTAATATCTTTTAATCTATTAAGACAAAGTAATAAAGGGCAAAGAGGAACACATCTATAAAGAAAAACAGAATTTTTCTTATGAAGTGAACCATGCACTACTGAGCTTAAAGCCCCCTGTGCCCCATTCATCCTCTTGACCTAACCCTTCTGACCTCTTAGAAACCTAATACATTTCCTATTTCACTCAGGCTCACACCCCGGAAGACTCCTTTTTTATATAGTACATAGTATTTCCTGACTTTACTACCAATCAGAAAGTCACTACAGTATAATACACATAGAACGTGTTGCGTTTCTTGTTTTGGCATGGATGAAACTTGATGTCAAAACCAAAACACGAAAGAGAGCTGAATTGTTACAAGCCAGGTAAAAATGTCCAGGGAATGTAGGGAAGAAACAGGTTGCAAAATGTAAAGTGTGATATCCATTAAGGGATTATTGCAATTCAATTGTTTTCTTTGTGTTTATTTTCCCTAGCAAATAAAATAGGGCCTTCAAGGAGAAAATTGGGTTTTATGCTCACTCATAGATCATATTTTAGTTTGAAAGTAGGAAAATATAAGAACTAAATATTTAGGTAAAAATAGTAGAGAAAAAAAACCCTATCTTTAAACCATGTCACTTGGATTCTAAATTTTTTGCAGGACTTCTAAACTATATGGCATACCTGGTTTTTCTTTGTGTGAGCTTTTTTGACATCTAAGTCACAATAAATGGGTTGGGGGTATCAATTTCTTAAGTGTATTTGATTTAAGAAATAAATCATTAAAACAAATATTAACCAATTTACCATATATGTGGAGGATAAGCAGTGTGTTACATTTTTTTCAAAATTATTATTTTAAATACCCCCTCCCCCACTCACAATTCAGTACTCAGTATAGAAGAAAAAAGAAGAGGCTCTACTTAACTCAAGTTAATTCTGTTTAATTCCACATATTTTATCAAAATGTATAATTTAGAGGTAATAATTTAGTTTAAAGATAGCTGTTGAGACAAACTAGACATGTTAAAGAAGTTGATACCAAAAATGTTGAGTGTCAGTGAAACTTAGATGAAAGCCAATAGGATTGGCCATCTAATGGCGATTAAATATGCTATAAATTTAAATCTTTGAAATACTTGTTGAGATTTATTCAGGCAGACAAACAAAGATAACAAAAGTCTTTTGTGTGTTTGTCAGTCATTTCTACTTCTCTGTTGTTGTAGTGTCAAATAATGTCAGTTATTTAAGGGCAATTACTGTAATTTTAAATTCTCAACAAATTAAACTATAAAGACTTGAAGTCCAAGAAGGACCCTACTCATTTTTCTACTATATTTTCCGTCTTCCATTTTTAAAGGTAAGTTTTAATTGCTTGAATGTTTAGAGAGGAAAAAAAACACAATATTATTTTCTATTGGTGCTTTTCTTAAACTACACATTTGGCCGTTTCTTTTGCATTCAGCTATGTTCTATAAATTCTTTCCAATGACACTATGTTTTTTAAGATTAGTAAGTGAAATGATTTTTAATTAGATTTCATTCATTTTTTTTTTATATTGGAGTAGCTATATTTTTAGCTCTCTCTTATATCTTGTATATACAATTTAATGAAGTTAGGTTAGGGTCTAGAAAAAAGAATTGTCCAGGGAAGCAAAATAGATCTTGAGATGAGTGAGAAAAATATGCATTTAAATTGTGTTTGATAATAGACTGTTCTACCAATAAAAATCTTGAAATGTAAGCATAATTAATTTGAATGGGATCATTAAAGTAGTTTCATAAAATAATTTAAAGTGAAGCAGGAAAATAATTACCTCCCATCATCTTTAAGCTATGTTGACAAAGTTTAAATATTACATAATTTAAGAGGAAGGATTCAATACATTTTATATTTCATGAGATCTTTTTTTAAGATTTAGAGTAGCATCTAGGATTTCTTTGCAGTAATAAAGACAATGATCCATTATGTTCTTCTATTACTAATTATTCTGTAAAGATTGTCTGTTCCAAAAGATAATTAGAAAGGGTGAAATTTAATTCCATTAAACAGAACTCAGCTGGGACATAATGAAATTTTGCTGTGAAGTTGAAGACTTTGAAGCCAAATAAAAAGCTTTTACATAGACAGAGCAAATGAGATTATAAAACTCACACCTTATTCATGCAGGGCATATTTAAGACATACTAGGATAGGATTATGTTTACTCATAATGAGTTTTAAGTGTTCAGTTAACACAAACATTCGCAAAGTATGTTTCTTGTCTTTTCTTTAAGTGAGAATTTTAGTGATGGGCAGAGGTACTTTAGATTCTAGCTTTGTTCATTCATTTATTCAACTATAATGTTTTGCATATCTAGTCTGCACCTGTACCCAACTCTAGACAAGAGCCGCATCTACTAAGGGTACCAAGATTAATAGAAAGGCACTGGCTGTTCTGAGGTAACCACCGTCTAGTCCTTCTGTGATGATCACCTGAGCCCCTTTCATTTAGCAATGACATTTAAAATATTCACCATGAAGCCTTGAGCTTAACAGAATTTTAAGCTCTTGCCTTGTATGACTGAGAAGTTTGCATAGATGGAGAGAACTCAGTCTTTGCTTTCAAAGTGTTTATCAAACAGCAGAGGCAGAGATATGTACACTTACAACTGAAACAAAATTCTAATAGAGCTACAAAGATATTTGATTTCCTTCCTGAAACTTTGTCTATCGTCCTTTACTCACTCTGGTGCCATGCTCACTATACTGACCTTAGCTTTTTAATATGTTTTCCCCTTTAGACAGGAGGCAACATGTGGGCAACTACCGTGCTGATTTTGTTCACCTCTGTGGTTTTCATATCGAGTACATGCCTAGCACATAGTAGGTGCTCAATGAGTACGTAAGAGATGAAAATGACTGCAGGCCGTTGCCTGATGGCAAAGACACTGACCTCTGTAACCCATGAGTACATGCAAACACAGAGCTCCAAAAGATTTCATTTTACAAAAAGCATATGGTTATCAAAAGCAAACATGGGCTTTGAAATCAGGTCTGGATGGCTCCAAAGACCTGTTCTTTCCAAATACTGAAAGGGTTGTGCCACTGAAGGTGACTCTAGGCAACAGAGGCAGTAGGGCCAGTTTTTGTTTTGTTTTGTGGGGTTTTTTAAAATTTCTTTTCTTTCTTTTCTTTTCCTTTCCTTTCCTTTCCTTTCCTTTCCTTTCCTTTCCTTTCCTTTTCTTTTCTTTTCTTTTCTTTTTTGGTAAAAGAACAGAGTGGAGGAAGAGCCCTTAACAGGAGTGGTCTTACAGAAGTGAGAAGATGGATCTAAGAAAAGCAGGCGTTTACATAGAGAATATAGACTCACAGTAAAGCAAAACAAAATAAACAAAAAAACCTGAAACCTGAACCCATTGTTACGTCATTGCTCACTAACCCTAGCAGTGAAGAAAGGGTTGAATCCCCAGTCCAGAGGAGAGTTAGAGTTTATAGCTCCTCACAAGGTCAAAATAACTAACACCAGAGGAAGCCAGTGAAGCCCTCCTTCATGTTCAAGAAATCTTTGGAATGGCTTATAATCAATCAAGAGTGGGTGTGTGAATTAGGAAAGTCTTTCAAAAACATGCTTTTAGTGGTCAGTTTGGAATGCCACTTTATTTCTTTGTTCCCTAAATTTATTGAAGTTTGTAGGCCTTAAATATAAAGAGGGATGATATTGTAGCAGCTTAAATTTTGCCTCAGGGATACTTGTACCTGAAGGGCCCAGGTGCCCAGTTACTGAGAATGACTAGGCCTTTGTGTATTAAGATTCTTCCAGAAATAAATGGAAAGTGGCCTAAGAAAATAACAGTATATTTCAATCAGTGTTAGTTACTTATCATCAAAACTATTTACGGATTGCCCATCTGTATCTGTTGCCCCTCTTATCTTCAAGTGTATGGTGCTGTCAACCTATATGTAGTACAGTCTTTGGTTTTTGAAAGAACATCTTTGATCCAGGCCCACAGCAGTAGGGAGTAGACTTTGAGTCGTTGTTGGTTAAGGTTAGGAACAAAAATAAATCTTTTGTTGGAAACACCACTATTTTTATTGACATAAAGATGACCTTAAACAGATGATGAGCAAAAGATTCATATCATGCTTAATGGGAGAGGGAAAACCCTTTCATTTTTTTAGAAACAGTTTGAGAACCATTGCTCAGTCACTGACTTGTAAAAGAACTCAGCCATGGGCTGATGAGATTCAAGGCCAGATCCATTCATTTGGACACAGGAGAGCACTCCACAAAACAGCTGATTTCCCAATGCAGGTCTGAATACCTGTCTTAGAATCTTGATGGCATTCTGACTTTTAACCCTGGCCTTAGTATTCCTTTAGACATGACTCAGAGAAGCAGGTCTTAGTGGAGAGATATTCTAAGACTGTCTGGCACATATATGGCTAATTAACTCCTGATTGGATCCTGTTAAATCCCCATTTCCTTTGGAATTACATCTAGCTTTTTACCCTAAAAATTTTAAATTACTGTATAAAAGACAAAAATTGTAGCTGAGGGTCTTAATTACACCTTACTTCTGCAGTGGTGTTTGAAAACAGTGTGTTTACCTTTTCTATCAGTCACTTAAGTTGCTCATGGCAATGACCAGACAGGCAAAACACGCCAAGTCCAGGCCCAGACCCACAGCCTCGAACAGAAAAAAGATTCCCATGGGGAAAGATGATATTTACGTTACCTAAGTTATGCTAAGTTATTCTAAGTTTTCCACCTGTACATTTAGGTGGGAAACATGAGTCAAATCTTTGGAACAGATTAATCACGAAGGTGTTTTTCAGAAGCGAGGACAAATGCTTTGTGCCAAGTATCTCTCTTGACATTAGGGCCACTGGTCCTGCGTTTTCTCCCACAGATGCTTTACCCTCCTTCCCACCTCCTGCCTATTTCAGAATGGCAGAGCAGGCTTTTTTATCAGTCACAACTGTGTTTGAAAGCTGTTACCATTAACCATGTGTCTTCAGGCAAGTTAATAAAGCCCTTTTGGTCCTCAGTTTCCTCATCTATAGAATGAGGAATAGTAATAAATTCTTTTAAAAGTTGTTGGGAGGATTCAATGTGGTTATATGTAAAATGGCAGGCACCCTTGAAATGGTAGTGATTATCATCATGACCTTCACACCCATGGACTGCCTCTCCATCTGAAAATATGGTTCCTGACAACCTGCCCTGAAATATTTAAAAGGGATCAGTACAGAGCTGAGGGCAAGAGACCTTTTGCTCTTTCACGTAAGCAGAAAGAAACACCTGAATATAAATAGTGTTGGAAACACTAACATATGATCTAATGATCAAATACTGCCTGGGTAAAGATACGGGAAATGCTAGTAGTGATGAATTTTTAACATTGAAATTTGACTTACCGCTTGTGTTCCATTGCCTTAAACCCATTTTGGAAATAGGCAGAGCATAAATAAATAAACAGTCAACTCTTCCCTGGATGTTTGGGTGAAAGCAGATGGCGATTGAAAAGACATGGGTCAATGTGTGTGTGAGAGTTAAAAACAAATGTCTTCTGTGGTAAATAACTTGAGCAGTGAGGATGATGACCTTCCTTGAATGGGGACCCAGGTCACTGGGGATCTGCTCTGGGAGCCTGTTTGTTCTGTTACCAACATTAGGACAAGTTGCAAAGCACCGTCCTCCTGCCTCAGCTACTTTCTCGGTCCTTTCCTTATCCGTTCCCCTTTCCACTCCTATATTGTGCATCGGGATTTTCTCTCACTCGATTAGTCTTCCTGCCACAGCCTCCTCCGCTCTGGCCTTCCTCCGCTTGCCTCGCTCCCCCTCCCCCCCACTTCATGGGGCTCTCGCATTACCTTGCCCCTAATCCTCACGACTGGTAGGTGAGCAATGGCATCTTCTGTTGGAAAACTGCAGAGCACCTGAGGCTACCCAAATGCCTTCCCCTTTGCTCTCCACAGCAGCCTTACATATGTCCTTCCTAACTGGTTCATCCAAGGGGTTGTTGAGGGTACCCTAGAGGACACTGCCTTTTAATTGAGAGTCACTTCCTCTCCTTAGCATCGCCCATGGAACATTTCATTTGAGCTCAAAACTTGTGCTTGGATGACTGTGTCGAGGGGAAAGTTTCTTCCTAGAGCAGTCTGCTCTGTGCTCCCACATCATCACAGAGCTCATAGCATCCTGTATTGTAATAAATGTGTTTGGGGAGCTGTGCCTCCCTCCAGATTAAAGCTGGATTATCCACAGGCAAATTAAGTAGTCACTAAGGGCTCTGGCAAAGCAGAGGCATTAAACAAAACAAACTACTAAAGACACCAACACTGAAAACAAACAAATAACTACAAAACAGAAACGGGAGTTAGAAGTTTTAGAAAGAAGTGAGTTTAATTTAGAACACTTCACTTTTGTGTCTTTAAAACATTTAAATTGTATTTTGAATTACATGAGTGAAGGGAGCACCTTCCAGGATTTAGAAGCTGCACAATTCATCCTCTATGTCTAGACTTGATGAGGGATTCTCAAGTGAGGTCTCTGCCAATCCCCCAAAACCTTACTCAAAATCAAGTGTTTGTGCATAGGGACATTTTTCAGGAGTGAAAGCCAAAGGGCTCTGCAAGCTTGAACTGTTTAAGAAACGCCGTAGTAGTGAGCTAGAGAGCAGGGCTGTGTTTGCTTTATCTGTGTACGTCCGTCCGGGCTAGGGCAGTGCCCAGCAGAGCAGGCATGCAATTCTGGTTGATATGCAATGGGTCTTTCTCAGTACCGACAATCATTAATTTTGGACACTTTTTGCATATAGAACAGAGGTAATTAGTGATTCTGTGACCCTACTTTGTCCTGGTTATTTAACATTTTGGTCTTAATACACACACACACACACACACACACACACACACACACACACACTCACACACACTTTCTTTTTTTTAAGTTATGAAATAGTTCCTAATATTTGGCAAGCTCACAAGAGCCCTAGCATTAAACTTGGTAAAAGGGTTATTTGCTATATTTTAGTATTGGAGTTTGCTACTCCTCAAGCCAGAAGTGTTTTTAGGTACTCCAGCTCCTCATTTGTCGTTTAAAATCAGTCTGTTATTGTTTCATTTGTTTTAAAACTTGGCAGGTGTTGTCTGAAGGCAAAATAAATCCAGAGAACTTTATCCCCATGTATCAGAGGTTCTCCAATATCTGTATTAGCTAGAGTCCCCTGGGAAGCTTGTTAAACGGGTGGATTCCAGAGCCCCACCCAGAGAGGGTCAAGATAACTGGTCTGGAATCCACGTTTCTAACAAGAACCTCAGTGGGTTCTGAGAAGGTTACTCTAACTTTGAAAAACACTGTTCTATATTGGCTCACTCTCCTCATTAATATTCATTGAGCTTTAAATGTAAACTGGGGGGGTGGGGGTATGAGCATGTATCACTCTTAAAACTTTCCTTTGAGTCTGCATTTCCACCAGACAAAACAAATGTGGAAAACTGCTCCGGGGGAGACACAGCCAGCCCTGTTTGAGGCTTGTGGGGTTTAGTTTGGTTTGGTTTTGAACATGTGGGTAATTTATAAACTCACCAGTGGAAACCTAAGTGGTGCTGTGGAAAAACTTCTGGCTTTATTATCTGCTTTGTCTTTGGTGCTAGAGCATATTACATTTTAACACTGAAACTTGGAAGACACACAGCCAGTGGATTCCTAAGCATGACAGAGGTTCTGGCACTGAGACACTGTTTGTTTGTAAGTTTGTTTGTTGTTACTTCATGCAGCTACATTCTAAGTGTGCTGTAGCTATTTATGGAGCTGTGGCCTGTTGATGCAGATAAATGTGTTGATAATACACAGTCTTTCTTCTTAGCATACTCCCAACAAGGGGAGACTGTGCTTGATCTTGCTTTGTTTGTTTAAGAACATGTATCAAGCACTTGTACGTGATCACTACAGCTAATTGATTTTACATATAGTTCGTGTAGTTCTCACAATATCTGCAAACTAGCGCTATTGTTACATCTTATGACAAACTATTATTATGATGACAATAATGGTACCCCGTTTATTCCAAAACTGCAGCCTCAATGCTTTGCACAACTGTCTCCTGTCTCTTCCTGGAGGACCACTCAAAGGTGCAAGGTGAGCACCATCTCTCTGATGCAGTAATAATACATACATCAACACCTTAAAGTAAAACCTAAATAAATAAACTAGTGATTTTCCTATTCCACAGAGGAGAAAGCTGAACTGAACTAGGCTAAGTGATTTGCCCAAAAGTGCAGCCAGTAACTATAGCACCTGAGATTTGAACATCTAGTAACTTTCCACCCCAAGGCCTGCACAGTTGTGCGACAGACTGTGCCCCAGGCCTGTTTTGGATATTTTTCTGTGGCTGGTAGCCTCCTCTGCAAGACAGAGGGTAGTGCTCAAAGAGACTGGGGGCTGCTGGATTGAAGTAATCTTGCCTCATTCTTATTTGTGTCCTTTGTGTGTGTGCAGCCCAGCACCTAACACAATAAATGTTTGTCCTTCTGAATTCATCAAAATGAATATACAGGTGTGCTTTACTATAACGTCATCTGTTTCCTTAATTTTAGTACCAGAGTAACAATAGTGATGGGTAACGTTTATGGAGTGTTACCAATTGCTTTACAGCCAGTACTTTCACAATTATGGACTGAATGTTTGTGTCTCCCCCTTCCCCCCACCCTTCATAGTTGAAACCCTACCCCCCTCTGTGGTGGTACTAGGAGGTAGGGCCTGGGGAGGTGATCAGGTTTGGATGAGGTCATAGAGTGGGGTCCTCATGACGGGGTTAGGGCCCTTACAAAAAGAGACCAGAAAGCATGCTCTAGCTCTCTGTCCATCACCTGAGGACATACAAGAAGGGCCAGGAAGAGAGCACTCACCAGCATCCTAAGTGAACAGCACCTTGATCTTGGACTTCCCAGCTTCCAAAACTGTGAGAAATGAATGTCTGTTGTTTAAGCCACTCGGTCTATGGTATTTTGTTATGGCAGCCTGAACTGATTAAGACAGTACCTAGGAGCTGATACTATTTATCAATAAGGAAACTGAGGCACAGTGAGCTCAGCAACCTTCTCAAACTTGACACAGTCAGGATGTGGACCAGACTAGTCTGAGTCCCGGAGGCAATGGTCGTTCCTCTGGGCTAACCTGTTTCCCTGCCCCTTACTGTCGGAGCCGGAACTGAACTATAAAGCAACACCCTGTTGCAGAAATATTTGAGTCAACAAATGTCAAAAAGTGTTAGTTATCAGTGCAGTATAAACTAAGGTGTAAAAATATGGTCAATAATGCTGTGAAATGTGGCTCACAGGCACATCTGGGGACTAAAACTTGTACTGATTTACAGACAGGTATTGATGCTACCAGCTTTCCATCCTCCCTTCCTAACTCTAATTAGCATTTTCTTGGGATTGTGGGGTAAATGCTGCTTCCAAGAGACTGCTGATTCTGAGATGTGAACAAGAGTTCCCCAAGAACTCCTGCTACCAAGATATCTTGCCTGGCCACCATCTGGTCACAGGGGACTAGTGGCCAAATTACAGACTTGAAACTTCGCAGCTCTGAGTGCATTTCTACCCACCCATCTGCCTTGTGTTGTGTAGTTTTGGGAAAGTCATTTCTTCCTCTGATTGCTTACTTTCAAAATAAGAAACAATACCGGATCCTGCCTCAAGGGAACAGCCAAGGTCAGTTCGTAGAAATGACTGAAATCTAGGTGCACTTGCAGAGCCCTAGGGCCACTAAGGAATGACTGTTAGCTAGAAGCCTTGTCAGGAAGGAAGAGTCCAGCGTTACACCTGGTCTCACACACCACTCTGCCACTTCCCAGCCTTGTGACTTGGGGCAAGTTACCTAATCTGCATGTGTGCCTCAGTGTCCTCACATATAAAACAGGAGTATGGAAACCTGCCTTTGAACATTGTCTCGAGGATTAGATGAGATAACTTGTGTCTGGCACATACCAATGCACAAAGAAGCTTTGCAAAGGCTGTTTTGGTTTTTAACTAGACAGAGATGAATCTTCCCCCTGACATATATTTCTTTAGAAAGATAACAGTACATGCTTTTAGCGTAAACCTGCATCTGACTTCTATAGAACAATGGACAAGATAAGGCACTAGAAATCTTTTAGAATTTTTTAGGTGAGCTCTATTAGTCTGCGTTAAGCAAAAACCTTTTACTACAGTCCCAGAAGGAAGAGAAAAGGAAAAACTGGCCTCTTTAAACAATGAGGGATATATATTTTTTGTCAGTATCTTAAAGAGGCTTTTCTTATACAAACAGGAGTGTTTGCTGGTCAGTACCCAGATTTTTTTTCCCTTTTGATGTATATTAAAAAAAAATTAAAAGGAATATTCTTAGAAAGACATCTGTGCCTGGGGTGACTCACATTTGATCAATCCCTGTGAACCAAGCTTTTCAGGGGATGTGCAATTATTTGCTCAGTTAGGCTTAAACTTTTTATTTATCTAATCACCCCCCTGTAATGCTTTGATCTGAACTTCCAAGGCCTATTTTTCAACCACTTTAGCTACATCTTTTAAGTCTTATGGTCTAATCAACCCCAGCCCATAAAACATGCAATGTCCTGTTTAATGCATCCTATTAGGAAATCAGCTGCCGCACGGATTTTGAAATCTCCCACTTTGTGACTGGGTGAGCCGTTTGGAAGTGTCATTAATGTCATTATTCTGAGAGGGCAGGAGAGAACCGGCAGCCAAGTGTGCCCTCTGCATCCCGGCTGGCTTCTCCTGCTAATGCTTGCCGAGTGACTCAGAGGTGAATCACCGATTTCTGCAGGTGCATGCTCGGGCGTCCTGGAAGCCTTCCACATCCCAGTGGGGGCAAATGTTTACTTCATTAGTTCATGAGGTTACTCAGTAGATCTAGCCAACTTAATATGACTGTGCAATAGTTTAAAAATATATGTATGTGTGCATGCGTGTGTGTGTGTGTGTGTATATATATATATATATGTATATATATTCATATGTATGTATGTATGTATGTGTTCCAGGAGTTCACTGTAAATTAGAAATTGAAAAATAAAACCTGTCATTGTGTAATTAGAAAATGTGTTAATCTTAAATCTTAGAAAAGAACAACAATTCTTATGTATGCCATTTTTTACTGAAAAATATACTCTTAGTAATGATATTCCTCCTTTTTCTCTCTCTCTGGTTATGCCATGTAAGGGACTAGGGTCCATCAATAGCTGGTGAATTAGCAGACTCTAATACCTTTCTCAGCATTGGAGTTTAATTATTTGAGTATCTTCAGAAACTTTAGCACATCAGAGACTTTCTCTTTTTAAAGAGAAGACACTCATATTTTTCCTATGGAAATGAAAATGAAAATATAACAAAAAAAGACAAATATATTTCTTTTCTGCGTTAATCTTCAAATACACCTTACTTTCATAGGGTAGCAGTACCTAATGAAGATAGCAGTCATTGACTACATAAACCAGATCGAAGACTATGACAATACAGCCACATCTCATAAATCTGCTGAGTATTGATGGTTGGAACCAAGATCCATGACACAACACAGCGTGCAATGGTCATAGCTAACACTGGCTTCCTTCCTATGTCCCTGCACCTTTTAAAATGCTTTGCATCTACTAATTATTTTTGTTATCCAAACAACCCTGTAACATTGGTACCATTATTACCATCTCTGTTTTACAGATGAGAAATGCTAGACAGAGAGAATTAGTAGCCTGCTTCAGGCCACACAGAGATAATAAATGATGAAGCCAGAATTTAAACCCAGCCAGTCAGACCCCAGAGCCTGCATTATAAAACACTATGCTATTGCGATCTAATGACAGATTTTAAAACAAACACAGCAGAATCTGTATATTCAAATGAATCTTCCCACTCCAAAGGAATCATCTATATAAACTCTACACTTATTCCAAATGTTGCCATGGTTCAACAAATCCGGAACTACTTCTCTCTCTCTCTCTCTCTCTCTCTCTCTCTCTCTCTCTCTCTCTCTCTCTCTCTCTCTCTCTCTCTCTCT
>NW_017731364.1:611834-624210 GCF_001890085.2 Hipposideros armiger | reverse complement strand
TCTCTCTCTTTCTCTCTCTCTCTCGTAATTGTCTTTCTTTCTGCTCCTTTTTTTTTTAAATTTCCCTCAAAGATTGTGGCTTGTTGTTCTAAATATCACCAGTAAAAGCTTTATTCTTTGAAGTCAGATTTGATTTTGGGGAACAGTCAAAAGTAATTCAGAACCCAGGTTGGTGAAGAGAGGAGGCATCAAGATGGCTATAAGCTAAACTGTCTCAAGATCATTTTCAAACAGGGGTTCCAAAAAATCCCCAAAATATTTTGTGTAATGGCAGCATCATTAAAATAAATGTATAAACTTGCAAAGGTCATTCTGAAGAGCATTAATTAGATCAACAGAGAGCAGTCATATAGATGTGCCTGATACAGTGGTTCATTCTCTAAACACATGAAACCACACTGTTAGGTCATGATTCAACACATGTTACTTGACCGCTTGAATTTTTTACTTTCTGTATTCAAATTTATATAGGATATAGATAAAGATATAGATGATTATAGATATATATGATATAGATATAGATATAGATATAGATGATATAGATATAGATGATATAGCTATAGATATAGATATAGATATAGATATAGATATAGATATAGATATAGATATAGATATAGATATATTCAAGATCCTGGTGAGAAAGAGACAAGGACTCAAAATGGGCAAATAAAGGGACAATTTACAAGGTTATTCCTCCTACCCAGGGAAATCCTGCTGGTGCCCCATTGATCAAACCCCACAAGAATCCAGCCAGCAAAGAGATCATGGAGATCACTTTCTGGGGGATAGGGCAGGATGAGAGAAGTCCTGGAAGGACAAATGTCCAGCATAGAGACCACTTGTATTTAGGGACTGCCCCTGGATGTGACTAGTAAAAATCTGAATTGCCACTTTGTTCTCAAGCTTGCTTTCCATCTGATCACACCTTTTCTAGAAGAGAGGAACTGGAACACAGTGAAGATGTTTCATAAACAGATGATTTTCTGGTTACTAAATTGGCCTGGTGGTGGGAGAAGCAGCAGCATTTGTTTTTATTGGGTGCCTGGTATGTGCCAGATGTTTTACTTACGTTAAGAAAAAGAGACACTCAATAAGTGAAGACTGTGTCACTTTACATCTTTGGACTTCCTCCCCCAAACTCATAACTACAGTCTAATGATGAGAAAAACATCAGAAAAATCTCTTTTGAGGGACATTCTACAAAATATTTCAGCAGTAATCCTCAAGACTACCAAGGTCTTTAAATACAAGGAAGCCTGAGAAACTGTCACAGCCGAGAGGAGGAGTCTTGGAGACATGAGCAGTAAATGTAACATGGGGAATAGGGAGCTATCTTTTGGTGGACAGGCCTCTGGTCCACCATCATAGCCACAGAGGTCCTGTGAGAGGACCCTCCATTTTATTTTACTTTGTGTTGAGCCCGAGTCTCTCCTGGGACCTGAAGAGCATGTACTTGGAGGGTTCAACACAGAAGGAGTGCCTGGTACCCACCAAGTGTGCCTGCACAGGGCAAGGTCCCTGACATGGCCTACTTGTCCCTCCCTAGGTCAGCTGAAATTCATGACTTAGCTTTAACACCCTCCCCAACTGCCCATCCTGCTCTGTCTTTTGGAGCTTGTGTGCTTGGGCCCTATCTCACTGGATGGTGTGCGCCCTGTGGAGATCACAGAAATGGGAGATACAGCACCAGCAGAGAGCCTTGCTTTGTTCCATCCCAGGAAAGCCTGTTTTTTTTCTCTGAGGAGCACAAGTGAGTGAAGAAGAGAAGTGGTGGGATGGAGTGAGAAGTGTGAGGAATTTGCAGCCTGCAGACCTAGGTCTGGGTTTGCCTTGGCTGCTGCCTATCCTTGGGTCAGTCCCTCACTGTCTGTTTCCTCATCTAAGAATTAAGGATGTGGACCAGAGATAATGCCTATAAATTGTCTGACACATGATGCGCGTTCAGCAGATGGCAGTTGTTACTGGCAGCTACAGACATGACCTCTTTTAGGCGGCCATGAGTACTATTCTCTTTCTTTCTGTAACCCTGATCACTCATTGGCTATAGAGTAACTAGAAGCACTTTTTATTTAGGTATTTAGCATTTCATTTTTCTCTGACTTCTTTCCCTTAATAGACTGGTTCTGAGGACTCTTTGAATTTTATACAGTTGTCTAGAAGAAATGCACATGAAGTATGCTAGATAATATTGGTTCCAAGAATGAAGCAATGAACCTTTTAAAGGCATTCCACAGCATGTACATGCATGAATGCAAAAGTGTCCATGTCCATGCACATATGTGCGCATACAGACCTGTATGGACAGCAGCCTTCTGCACACACATACACACGCAGCTCAGCAAACATCCTTATGAAGGCAATACAAGCATATTCGTGACTCAGTAAGCTGAGCCACAGGTCTACAGATTTCAAATGGTTCTTTGCACTAACTTAAATCAACCTTTCTAAATGTGTGAGTGCATGGATGCTCTGAAATTGGATATTAAAGCATCCTACAAAAAAAAGTGCCAAAGAATAGCTACATATATCCACAAACAAATTTTCAACAATAAGTGAGCTTTTGAAGTTTTTAGGAGAACATTGTTTCCAGTGCCTACATCAAACATGAAAGTGAAGATGTGCCAAATTCTGAAGTACTCTTCCCACTTCCATTAATAAGAATTCAATTCTGTCAAGAAAATGCTATTCTAATTGCTTACCAAAAATAATGGCCACATCATATTTATTATTAGTCCTTTTGAGTTCTAAAGAATCCATTCTAAAACATTAGGTTCATGTTACTTTCCCAGCACAGACTTGATCAGCACTTTCCTTCAGTTTTGGAGCATTTTCTCTGGTTGTGAAAAGGATATAGACATGAAGTGTGTCTCCTTTCCACCTCTATATACCCAGAAAGTTCACTGAAAGGTGTAACATGAAAAAGTATGGATATAGAACTAGTGGGTCGTCGGGAAAGTCATGACGTGTTTGTCTATGTTTTTCAACGCGAAAATGTGTCGTGACCTTCCCGACGACCCAACATGTGGTTTAACAAAAAAGCAAAGACCACTGACTTTGCACCTTGAACCTTTCTTATTACCTCCGTAGTAAAATATAGGAAAAAAATATCCACCTCCCACGAGGTCATTGAGCACTTTTAATGAGATAATAAACAGAAAGTACATGTAATAGTTGGAATAGTTGGAAATAAAAAGTTTTGGTTACAAAAATGGATAACTAGAGATAAATAAAAAGTTTATAAGAAAGAGTATCTCCTTCTCTGAGGAAACCTAAAACTGCTGTGCCCAAGGCTAATAGCTTCAGTGACCATTAACTTCTATAATCTCCCTGTTTCCTATTTGTCACTGAGAGGTGAAAGGTCTGACAGTGCCATGTATGACCATCTACCAGTGGTGTAGACACGTGGTCTGCTCAGGACGATCCCCCACCTAAAAATGGCATTTGCCAGGCTTTGACCAGCCAGAATTCCTGCATCAGGGATGTCCTTGATGTAGGTTAAACACACATCTATACCCTCACTATTTCAGTAACTCTCATGGTACACTGTCATACTCTATTACCTGTGTTTATCTAATGCCTAGCACTCTGCCTGAAATAGAACAGGTCTTCATTAAAGCTTTGCTGATAGAAGCAAGAACTAGAGGAATGAATGGATGAGCTTTCATTCCCGGTCTCCTTGTGTTATTCTTCATGCTTAACACTCTACCTCTCTCTCCTGCTTTGTTCAGGTCGTTAGTCCCGGCCTTAACTAATCTCTTGGTATTATTCACCTCCTCCAGGAAGCCTTCCCTGACCTATCATACCCCCAGCCCCAGCCCACAGAGTCCACTGCTTGATCTTTCTTCAAAGCTCACATAATGCTTGGATAATGTTTTGCCCTTGAGCTGTCTCATGTTTTTATTTATTATTGCCCCCATCAACCCTTTCTACAGCAGAAATTGTCTTCAACATCTTGAAATAAAATTAATCAGTTATTAGTATTTAGACAGAGGTCTATAATACAACAGGTTTTATTAATACAAAGTAAAGTTAGTAAAAGTAGACTGAAAGGTGTAACATGAAAAAGTATAGATATAGAATGCTTACTTGTCAGGAAAGAATGATTCCAAAAACTGTAAAGTAGAAAAGGAAGCATGCTGAAGCAGACGATGATGAAGGGAGAAAGGGAAGGTTCCACTACAACTTTCAGGTGGCACCAGCAGGGTGGATTGCTGGAGGAGGCGCCACTGGAGTCAGACCTGGACATATGGTGGGAAAAGCATTCCAGGCAGAGGGGAAAACATGTGCAAAGGCATAGAGGGGAGAGGATGGAAGGCAAGTGCGGTGACTTGATGACTGATGACCAGTGGCTTGGATGGGGGCAAATGATGGACCCCTCGCTTCTGGGAGGGCAATAGTCCAAGAGGCTCTGTGGGTACCTGGAAGGACCCTGCAAGCACTGGGTGCTAGAGGTGGGCGTGGATCACAAACAGTCCTCTGGGCCATCTCTCAATAATGGAGGACCATGTGAGGCAGGTGGCACCACAGGGGAGGGAAGACCTCTGACAATAATGAGGCTTGGCATTGTGGAGCCTTGTTCTGAGCTGGTGGACACTGTGCTCTGTGTTATGTATTATCTCACTTTATCTGCACAGAAAACCTATGAGGTAGGTTCTTATCCCACCTTTAGAGATTGGGGAAATTGAGGCTTAGAAAAGTGAAGAAACATTTCACAGATTTTAGCTGGTAAGGGGTAGAGTCATGATTCAGAGCCAACTGTCACTGACTGCCCTCTTAACCACTGGGTCAGGAGCTCTTAACTCTTTGTGTGCCATGGACCCATTTGGATATCTGGTATATTTGGACCACTTCTGAGAAAAATGCTTTTAAATGCATAAAATAAAATATGTAGGTTTACAAAGAAAACAAATTACATTAAAATTTAATTACTAAACCACTAGAAAACAAAATTTGTACATATTAATATATGTGCTTCTTTGTTAATAGGTCAAATGATATAAGCTGGCAGCAGGTCATTATTTGGAAGTTGTGATAAATGTAAATAATGTTTTCAGATATCGGCAACAACTATAATGGAATATGAAAATATCTGAGATGTCTCTGATGCCAAAATCATAGGTATCATTAATACTACCATTTTGTTCTGCTCCAAGTGGAAGAAAATGCCAAATTTCAGTTCAAAGATGGAAAGCCACCTGAATTCTCTTCAGTAATTCTAGGTTAGAAACCCCTGGGCCAGGCTACACTGTCTTGCTGTGGCCACGTTCTTGATGGACAGGGTCCTTGCAGCCCAGCCCTCCCTGTAGCCCCAGTGCTGCCTTGATTGGTGGGGTGGGGGCTCTAAAACACACCCTGAGAAGGAGGGATACCTGGGGCTTAGCAGGTCACTCTCTAGGGTAGAGCAGGGAACTGCTCAGAAGGGGCCAGATAGGGACAGGAGCAGATCAGAGGTCTGGGCGAGTAACAGGACAGAGCTAGGGACGCAGGGAGGAGGAGCTCCCAGCGATGGTCTGATGGATGATGCAGGATTAGGGAGAGAAGGGTCATGGGCTCCATGCCAGAACCCTACACACCGTAAGAACCAGGTGCCGAGGGGGAAGAGGGCTCCGGGGAGGTGGAGACCAGGGGAGAAGTCAGTGGCTCAATACTCTTCTTTCTCCTCCAGTGGAGAAAACATGAAAGATGGGGATTATGAAGTAAGATCGAGTTGGCTAAATCCTGTTGTCCCCACTTTCCAGCCCTGTGGACATCACATCCCCTCTCAGAGTCCCTGTTGCTTTATTGGCATGGGAGGAACTGAAATATGGAACGCACAGGCCGTTTAAAGGGTTGACTCACTGCTTAGCATTAGGCAGAGTTCCTGACACATGGCTGCTGCTCAATAAAATTAGGTTGAAATATATGAGATTGCTGCTTTTGATGGTCAAAAATGATTGAATATGGGTAGCTTCATTTGGTTCCAATTATAGCTCCTGGTAAACAGGGGTAGTTGTTATGAGCATACCCAGCTCCATTTAGTGGAATCAGTTGTATGTGGGATTAAAGAAATCCAATCACCAATCCCTGTCCATCTCCTTTGGGGGAGGGAGTGTTACTGAGAACTTCCTTCCTCACCCTCATCACATGATCCAGAGTAAATTCTATGATGGGAGACTTAGGAGAGCATTTTCCTTGATATTCCAGGGAGTGATATATCACAAATCATGTATGGCACAGTGTGGACTCCTGTGACCCGTCAGTGCATGAAGAGGCAGTCAGAGGAGGAGAAAAGGACTCAGCACATTCCTTGGACTAGCACTCATATTTTTCTGGTATAAACAAACAAAAAAAAGCCCAGAGTGGGGACCTATGAGCTAGGCCTGGGCTCTAACTCATGCTCTATGCTTAACAATTGCTTTTATGACTTGGGCCCAGAATTGCCACTCTGAACTTCAATCTCTTCATCTATAAGAAGGGTGTATTAGGTCAGAGTACCTCCAAGATCCCATTCATGGGTAACCTTGACAATGGAAACTTTGGTTTGCTCCTCAGCTCTGTACTAAGATGCCATGAGTTTGTTGTGGCTCTCAGCTCACCCAGTATAATGGGGCTTAGGGAGCCCAGGTTTGGAAGTGCACCTGCAGAACTGAACAGATGTGAGAGTCATGTGGAAGGGCCCTATAATGAAGCCAAGTGAAAGCCAACAGAAGCATCCAAGGTCAGTGGGGTGAGGCAGAGGAATAACTGTTTAGGTTTGTTTTGTAGTTTTTCTAAAATCCCATTTTATATTAAATTATAAAAACCTCATGGAAACATGATTACAAACATTTTTTGCAGTAATAAAACAGCCCGTGGGGCAAAGAAGCACTTTAATAAATCTAAAAATATCTTATTTTTTTACAGCTAGATTGAAACTGATGTAGGTGTGCTTGGCATTTGACTTGGGGAGGTCGTGCCTTTTTTTTCTTTTTCTAATAATACTGTTTGGCAGCTTTTCACTCTATCTTACCACAGATCTTTGCCAAAACTTGAATTCACTTCCGTCAGATTAACTGTCTCCAAAAACAAACTGGCATTTCTTCTAAGGGCTCCGATTAAAAGGATAAGCTTGAGTGACACTCCCTTAAATGGCTGGATGTTCTCACAGGGCTAGGAAATCAGAACTGGAAAAGCAGCAAGACTGAGTTTAGTCACACGGCTGCACAGGCGCTGGAATGGTGAGAGGGGCTGCCGTGGCACTGTGCTGTGCTTAGAAGCGACAGGCGAATTATGATTTTGAACACACACCTCTCAAAAAACTGTGAGAAGAAATCTTTTCAAATCTCTCAACCACGGGTTTGTTCTAGGTCCCAGCCCTTTGGCTCTTTTGTTTTAAATATCACCTTCAATAATTTTGCTGATCAAATTATGTTGGCTTTCCCAAAGCACCAACAAAACAGAGGTCTTTTCTACTTGCACAGCTGAATGCATATGGAATTTGAATGAGTCAACTATGTATGGGCCAAAGAACTTTCTTTCTTTAACAATCCAGTAGACAGAGAGGAGAGTCTAGGAAAGGCAGGAAGAAAAAAAAGACGACGGAAACTTTGGCCATTTCCCCCTTCACATCTATAACTAGATCCCTTAACAATAAGAGTAAGGGTCAAAATAATTTTCTAAGAAGGTATTTTTCTAATTACTATTTTGTTTATTAATTTTCTTTTAAATGTACATATATTGAGGAAAATACGGAGGAGATAGGGAAGAAAGATACAGGGCTTCTGATTTTCTTAACAGGTTACAAATTTGAATGCCTAACAAAAAAATTTCAAGAATTGAGTTGAAATGTTGCGGGTCCTGAACATTCTAACATTCTCTCTCTCCCTCTCTCTCTCTCTCTCTCTCTCTCTCTCTCTCTCTCTCTCTCTCACACACACACACACACACACACACACACACACACACACACACAGACACTCTCTCAAAGTAACAGTATCTTGAATTAAAAAGCCCTGTGAGCAAGCTATGGAAAACCTTTTGTCAAATGTAAATACTTTGTAAATTCTCTAATCCTGTATTGATACCAACATCCAAAAATGGAGGAGAAAATAACTATTATTGCTTTTTTTCCCCTAACGTTTTTATTACTCGGCCTGAGAAGATGTAGTTTTAGTAAATAGTAATTTTAATTAATTCTGATACACAACATTTTTCTCAGATTTCTATATATTCTTAACTTTTTCATGGCCCAATCCAAATTTCACTGAGTTAGAACCCATTTGGCTTATCTAACTGTGGTTATATTTTTATTTTATATTACCCATCTCTTTGGATCCTGGAAATGAAATTGCTGTCACTTTTCTGGATAAATTATGCTGATCAGAAGTTAGAAATGAAAGATCACCAACCTCAAGCCCATTAAGTTCCTGAGGCTTCTTTTCCATTCTCTCCATAAGGATGAAAAGTAGGGCTAGCCTATGGGTAATCTTCAGGTGCCCTTGGCTGTGATATAAATGTTCCAGTAAGAATGGGGTTGTTCATAAACACCTGGTATATGCCGAGATGAACTAACAATATGTCTTCGTTCTCACTGAGTGTGTTTGATTAGCAACCACTGGTATGCCCTCAAAATACATACATTCATTTATTCATTATATACATTTAATGCGCCACTACTATATTGCATACATTATGAAATGTACACAAAAATAGAAAATTTAAGAGAATCAGATGAATATGAAATAAACATTATTTTAAATAATTACTTTAATTCTTAAAGGCACAATAATATTTTGCTCTCAATAAAAATATAACGAATAATATTTTAATGATGATAATATAATTGAATATGTTTCATGTTCTAAGAAAATCCTGACATCAGTTTATGATTAAAGTTCTGGCTCTGTTATTTTTATGCTTGTTATTAATGATGTCAGAGCTCAAACAAATTGTCATCGTTCTTAGCTCAATGTGGGTATCAATGAGCTCATACTAGGAAAAGGAGAAGTACCCAGCTTTGTCATTTCTTATTCATTGTATTCATTCATATAATTAATATTAATTTCAATATGTGGTTTCATTGGAAGGATCTCCTTAAACCATTCGTCCATTTTGTGAGGCACACTGTAGGAAAAACTAGATAATATAATCCTCAATTCTCTTTAGCTGACCATATGAAAACTTACAATGCCTTACAACATGCCCAAAGCAGCCTCACAGATGATTGTGCCTGATCAGCCTCCTGCGATGTGGTCCCTCACTCAGGATCCCTCCTGAACTGCATGAGATCTATGGTCACGTGGGACAAGCAATGGCCTCAGGGTCAATCCATGCATCAAGTAGAGTTGTATATAAACATTTGTATATAAAATTATAATGCATAACATATATACACACATATGCGTATATATATAGGATGAGCATACCTGATTTTGGAGGCCACTTCTCAAAGTAGTTCACTTTTTAAAATATAAATTCTTACCCTCAGTCTACTGATGAGGGAAATTAAACTCAGTTGCTAAGGGTCACAGCTAGTAACTCTCTTTTCCTGCAGCCTGTGTTTTCCCATAACTACTGGCAGAAAAAATAAAATGAAAATACAGTCAAGTAGTTTAGTCACTACTGTTTTTGTTTTACTTTTTAATCCCTTTCTTTAAGACTGTTATTTTAGGGGGGGGAACATATTTTGACTTGGTAAGATATGGGAAAAGGCTTGTAAACCAATTACTAATAATAATTAGTAAAACTCAGTGAGGCTTAAACTAGAATCAGTTGATAGTTTCCTAATACGAAAATAGTCAAGGTTCCATTACTCCTATAATCTAGTTATTCTAACAATTTGCCCACTTTTTTTTTTCCTTCCAACCCATCAGTTGTTTTGTACCCAGGTCATCCTTCCCACCAGCATAGCTAGCAACTAGTGGTCAGCCTTCTTTATGGGCAGACTCAGAATTTTCACGTCTACATGTAAAATAACTCCAGTGAAATGGAAGAATGATTTTAAACATTACTTCAAAATATGACTCAAACACACTATTCATTTTACATGAAGCTTTTTGTATTATAAAAATAATATGTACAAACTTTGGAGAATATAGAAAAAGGAAAAGAATAATTACTCATAACTTTGTCACCCAAGATAATCACTATTAACATTTTGGTATATTGCCTTTTAATGTCTCTCCTATTTGATTTTTACATGGTTGTAATCATATTGCATATGTAATTTTGTACCCAGATTTTTACTTTTATCTAAACATAAATACAATAAACATTGCCTGTGTTTAAAAATTATTATTATAAATATTTCCTAAGTATAAGTCTCTGTAGAGGCATAATAATCTATCAGGTGGATGGCACCATACTTTCGCATGTACAAAAATCCTTGAGGTAGAAGAGATAAATACAAGATTATGTAGGCTAGTATAGTCAACTCTTGATTCCAATTCTAATAGGAAACATGAATAAACTGAATAATTGAAAATCCATTGTATTTTCCTTTCTTTAAGTGACTAGTATCTTCTGAATTTTGCTAAAACTGGATGAAAGATATTCTGTATTCCCAAACACTCATCTTCATATAAAAAGAGGGAAAGTAAAGCAAGCATACAGTAGCTGGCAGAGGAAAACAAATTTTAAAAATACATATAATGCATAAATATTATCTGTACTTTATATTGTATTAAGTATTATACAAAAAGATTAATAAAAGTTGATTGTATGTACAAAATTTTAATAAATCATTTTAAATTGAAGTTCTTAATGCTTCTAATATTAGTGTTGATTACCAACATGTAAAGGTTGGTTAGTATTTTATAAATATATTACTGCACCAGTGAAGATGATCTAAAAAAAATAAGGTTAACTTTTACATGAAAATTTCCATTCTAAATTTCAAAAATAATAAATACTGTATATAATGAAAGAAAAAAATTGAAAGCATTCATGGAAATATTCTTGAACACAAGCTATTACATGGAGAATGGCCATGTAAGAAAATGGGAAGATACTTGGATATGGAGAGAATATTGCTAATAGCATTTCTGTTTTCTCATATGTACCATTTTCAATAGAGGTGCTTGCTTTATGGTAAGGTTATAATTATTTCAAATCAAATAAAGGGACAAAATTTAAGAGATCTTTTTCTATGTGTACATGTTTGTGTGTTTGTGTATATATACATATATGTCTATCTATTTTCTATATTTAATCATATAAATCAAGTGTGATTACCTATATATTAAAATAAAAATAGCAAAAACTTTTAAAATTTAGTCAACTGGAATATAGTTCCATTTGGACAAAAATGTTTGGATATTTCCACTGCATTTGTTTTAACTTTCCAGAAAAAAAGTGTTTAAGTGGTTCTGGCTTTTGAATAAAACCAGCCCTCTGTCTTTCAACAACAGAATATATTAAGATTCTGTGTGGCTGCTAAAGTGGTTAAGCTATTTCATGCTATCTGTACAGTGCCACTTCAAGCAATTGAAAAAGTGAAGAAACTTGATCAACTGGGTGTTAATTTGATGGATTTCTTTCCTTTCTCTCCCTTCCTTGCTTCTTTCCTTTCTCCTTCCTTCCTTCCCTCCCTTGTCTTTGTTTTTAACATAGTTCATGGAATTTCTTGAATGTTCCAGGGTCCTGTAGTCAAACTATAGACAATCTAAATTGCTAATCATTTTGTGCTCTGGAAATTTCTGTAAGTATATGTATCAGAGATTCCAAGACAAAGTCCTTTGAACATCTCTCACTGAATTGGTAATAAAACAATTGTTTCCTAATCAAAATAACTTTTGAATCCCAGAAAGAACAGTATCCTTCCTCCAGAATTTAAGAATCAGTTCTCAGGTGCTTGAGTAACTCACAGACAATTGTAACCTTGGATTAACTTCACCGAGTGTCAGTTTCCTCATGTGTAGAATAAGAATGCTAATAATACCTCTCTCAGAGGGTTGCTATATAGATGAAGTGAGGCAGTATAGCCCTTGGCATAGTGCCTAATGTATAGCAAGTATTCAATAAACAGCAGCTCTCAGTTATTTAATATATCATTTCCTTGTATGTGTGGTACAAATAGTACTGAGCTCATGCTACACAAAGTGATTGCCTAAATGTTCAGTTATGTTGCTCTAGGTAACCAAAGGACTACTGGATCTTTGGAAAAGTCATGACGTATTTTGTCTATGTTTTTCAAAGATCACTTATTTATATAAAGAACAAAGATCAGTCAATGATATATTGCCCGTTTTGTTTGATAACCTTTTACCATCTTTCAGTGATCTTCATAATTCCTCGTTCATAGAAGGACGTGTCTTTATTTGCGAAAAACTTAAGGTGCTGATTTACAGCCTCATCTGAATTGAACATTATACCATGCAAAGAGTTTTGAAGAGAGCGAAACAAGTGGAAGTCTGATGGC